>NC_065529.1:46245943-46309916 GCF_006386435.1 Epinephelus moara | reverse complement strand
CCTGATTCGCACAAACTAAAATACGCTCACTTTAGCCGGGTTTTGGTTGATTCGAAAAAATGTTGATTTGCAAAACGGGGGATGGAAACAGTTATGTTCGAATTAAGTCTGACGTAGCGCACCTCTCTCCATGGTGATATCCACACTCGGGGTCAGGAAGGCAGTAATGCATTTACAAGCTGGTTGCCAACTGCCAGAAAACGTAGAAGAAGAAGAATGCGAGACTTTTTGTTTCTGCGGAAAACTCGCGCAAGTTCGTAGTTTTCACCAAAGTCCGTACATTTAATGGAAACACACAGGATTCGTATTTCTTTTAATGCGCATTTCCCAATGATTCGGATCACTTTTGGATGGAAACATAGCTACAGACACATGACCGCACAATTATAAATGCTCGTAGATCTGCATAGAGCTGACGCACAAGAATAAATCCACCTTAATGATAAAGAATAAAGCCTTTAAAGGGTGACTTTTCCAATTTCCAACCAGCTTTGTATCGCGACAGTGTAAATAGTATGTGTAAACCAGCGTCTAACCAAAAGCCCATTAAAAAAAAAAAAAACTCTGCTTTGTAACGAGGGAACCAGGAGTGGTAAAATGTCGACTCATTTCCGGGTTTTAGGACTCATTCCTCGCGGACTCTATTGTGTTTCCTGTGGGAAGACAGCTAACCTCACATTACGTCATCCTCCAGCAGGAGAATTTATTGGTCTCGGCGGTGTAGTGCATTCTAGTAGTTGTAGGTTTTCTACCTCTTAAGCTAAAGCAAATGTCACAGTCCTTTTGTCCTGTTTTCTCTGGTCATAAAGCACCAATTTCAAAAGTATTTTCACACTTCTTCTGCACAGACAAAAGACCATATTTCCAGCGGAGAAATATTCCTTAAAGCAAAGTTTAAACCATGGCTGCAATAAAATGTCTAGATCTTTTTTAAATTCATACCTGTTGTTGGTGAAAAAGTTGAAACAAGAAGTGTGATTTCCTGTGCCTGCCCCATTGACTTCACTAGAACTGACACCAAAGCCTGGCTCCAATGCAAAAATTGAACGCTGTCACTGACGTCATGTCCTTTCCTTCTTTTATATTTTCCTTGGATTTCATCATCTCACCTTGTATCTTTTGATTCCCTCACACAAAGATGAGTCTTAACTACACGGTGGGAATGTGAGATGTCCGGGTCTTCAAAAGCAGCCACTTAAATTCAATTCTGCTTTTAAACAACAGCTCTGCTTGTGGTTTTGTGCTCTATGGTCTATTGTTAAGACTTCATTTGATGCACCGCTGCTCTAAAAAACAGGCTTCCTTCCTGTCCTGTCAGTGAAACACGTCTGAATTGAACCAAAGTGAAGTGCGAGTGTGGGAAAATGAAACAAAGACAGCGAGAACAGGAGCGGAAAGAGAAGGAGAGGAAAAAGAGGGAAAGCGATTAAAAGGCAATTTAAGGTGGAAAGTCTGAGTTAACCTGCAAACAGGATTTTTAAACCGCAGAGTGAGAACGGGGTCTGAGAGAGAGAGTGGAAGCTCGACAGAGAGACACTGAGGCAAACAAGGAGAGAGTCAGAGAATTAACCTGCAATCAGGCCTCTATTTAGCTGCAGTCAGCCACAATCAGCAGCCATATTAGCATTTAATTAGACTGAGAGCCACAAACCACGGCCTGCCGCTCCGCTCTGATTACCACACACACTGCTTTCATATCTGTGTGTGTGTGTGTGTGTGTGTGTGTGTGTGTGTGTGTGTGCGTGTGTGTGTGGGCATGGGGAGACTTTTTGTGAATGCATGAGTGCTCATACAGGTGTGTGTTTGTTTATTAGTGTTTATGTTTTTTGGGTTTTTTCCCATGGTTGAAATCTGTTCCCGGGTGTTAAAATATTACTCACACCTTTGCACAGGTGATGTTCCCAGCATGCCGCCCTTTATCAGGTTGCTTTTGGTTAGCGACGGTGAACACACACCTCGGAAGCAGGTGACAGTGTGATCTATCTGTGTGTGTGTGTGTGTGTGTGTGTGTGTGTGTGTGTGTGTGTGTGTGTGTCCTGCGTGCCCTTATGTCTCTGGGTTTGGAACCAATTTTCCAGGATATTTGATAAATATATAGATGTGATATCTGACACAAAACGTCTCTGCTCTTAACAGCACAAACACAATTAGACTCATTTTACTGACCACTTTAAGGTGAATCTTCCATTGAAAATACATTCACTCATTCATTTTCCTTAACCGCTTATCCTGTTAGCGGTCGCAGGGGGCTGGAGCCTTTCACAGGACTGACACATAGAGACAGACAACCATTCACACTCACATTCACACCTACGGACAATTTAGAGTCACCGATTAACCTGCATGTGTTTGGACTGTGGGAGGAAGCTGGAGCACCTGGAGGAAACCCACGCTGACATGGGGAGAACATGCAAACTCCACACAGATGGGCTTCCTCACCCCGGGTTTGAACCGGGAGCCCTCTTGCTCTGAGGTGACAATGCACCACCACGTTTGGGGGCGGTATTGCCCGAAACGACCACTGACCAGGAAGAAAAAAAGCATGAGGAAGAAGAAAACCCTGCTCATCGATTGGCCAGGACCGAAAATGGAAATCCATCCAACTAACCATCGATATATAGTCCTCTGACCATATATCAATAAGCGCCTGCACCTCCTCACTACTCCACGTCTGCCCACGAGACATTTTCCAATTTTTTTCTTTTTTTACCTCTGCTTCTGCAAATGCAGTGCGCTCTACGTCACTTCCTCTCTTTGGTTCACTGGATCCGTTTGCATTTCCCACTATAAGCAAACCGCACCAGGGTTCACTTACAAGTGAACTAAGACCCCCAGTTTTCAAGCGTTTGGTCCACACAGAGTTCAAATGAGCGTTCACACCACTCCAAACGAACTGAACTATCCGTGGAAGCAGACCAGGGTTTGGTTAAAGCGCCAGTGTGAATGCTGCTAACTGGTAACAGCCATGAAAGGTCAGAATAATAATTTAATAATTATTAATTTATTCAGGAATTGTGATAATCACCACACTTAAAATAATTCTGAGGGCATTTTTGTGTCTTTCTTACATAAGTGCAGCACAGAGGAAATGAGAGAAGAGACAAACAGGGAATGACATGCAACAAAGGTTGCTGTTGATACACGGATGGCACCTTAACCCCTCGGCCACCAGAGCACAGAGAGGACAACTTGTAGAACTAAAGATTATGGGGCTGTTGACCTGTGGTTTCAGAGCACCTTACCCCCGAGGACACTAAGTCAGTGTTTGGGGGGATTAGCTCTGCTGGCTCAGGTAAGATATTGACTCTCACCAGGGTGATTAAAGGTGATTTTAGTCCTGTTCACAGCAGTGTTATCTGTGATCGTTACAGGCCACAAGCCCCTGAGAGAGTGCAGGACAAATAATGTGTTAACACACGTCAATTTGTCAAAAATAAAAGATCACAACCATTTCCAGTGTTTTGTTCTCTAGAATTCGTCACTGTTCCAGCTCACTGAGAATCAGATTACACAAAAGAAGAAAGTCGCGTGTTGCTGAGAAGCAGCAGGTAAGTGTTATTCTAAAGATGAGCTGCCCTCTCAGAGCTCCGGGTGACTGGTTTGGTTACTGCAAGTCTTGGACGGAAAATGACTGTGATTTGCTGTTTAAATAATAACAACAAGTGTTTTCAGCCAAGCAGACTATTTGGTCACGTCCCAGCTGTTCCAACAAGGTCCAACTGTGTGAAAATAACCACAGCAGATACTGCTCACCAGGCTGCGGCCACTTCTCCTCCTGTGTGTGTGTTTTGTACTGTTATTACGAAATGTTGGTGATGCAACAGCAGCATTCTGCCGTTTATCGATCATTAACTTCATCTGTTGTTATTCCATGAACCGGTGAAATCAGGTGAACTCTTGACTTAAAATGGCATCATTTATTATGAGTACAGAGGATGTTATGGATGAGGATACTTTTTACAATGTATTTGCCGACTCCAATACTCGCGTGCATCCCTAGTTCTGGTGGCAGAATCCCTGGTGGATACGTAGCAATGTCTCAGTAAAAAACAACCGCTTAAGTTTGGTGTCTAAGAAGCCCCCGGAGGACGCAGCGATGAGTCACAGAAAAACAACCAGTTTTGCTGGTTGTTGGTTTTTACCAGTGTTCTGCAGTGGTCTGTGGCTTGGCAGGCATTTTGCTAAGGTGTCACACCCTAACCCATCCCCTCTGCCTCCCAATGACAGTCAGCTCATACACTAAGTCACTTTTAAAACGCTGATTTGATCCATATAAAACGTACATACATAGTGTATTTGTGGTTTGCAGAAACATGCAATGCCAACATTTTCTTCTAACAACTGGGCTGCTGGGGAAATTGCCTGAATTCCCCAGTTTATAATCCAGCTTTAGTGGCCGCATCTTTAATTGTTTTTTAAGTAGGAACCCTGTGACCTACTTAACCCTCGCTCGCAACACACATTCTTATTAAACCTGTTTTATTCTTCCACAGATCCTTTTATATACCTACAGTATACCTTTATCTTTGACTTCAATTTGTATGGGTGAGACAATCCTGCACTGCAGTATTTCATACAGGATTAGGAGAACAGGAAATCAGGAGTAATATAATGTCGCAATAATACCAGTTTATAGAAAAATCAATTACATCATCGGATACATCCGCTTTGAGGAAAACCTTGATCCTACCAACAATCTCATCATAGCAGACCTGACATAACCACACAGGTGTGCACAGGCTCTCTAGTCTCTCTCTTACACACACTCACACACACAAACACACGCACACACATATTAGTCTTCCTATTTCACTATAGTTTTAAGTGACTTCTCTGATTTAAGCTAGATCTGATTCTGAACAGAAATACAGTAAAATATGTGCTTAATTTAAATTACATGCATGATATGTGGTTTTGAAAGAAATAATAGAAAAGCAAGTTTGAGGGACAAAACACGCACCAAACTTTAGACAGTCTGCTCAGGTCACTTTGTCTCCAGAGACTAATTGTTGTTTCATGTCTCATCCCTTTCAAAAACTGATTTCAGAGACTCTTCAGGCTGTTATAAAATACAATTAAATCGGGCTGTTCTCACAAATTGTATGTATGTTTTCCTACGAAAACTACATTCGTATGTATCCCATGTATTTAAAAGGATGCGATCACATGATCAATGCACTGACAGCAGGTTGGGGTGGTGGATGGGTAACAAAAAACTGGACTTTCGCCCGGAGACACGTGTTTGGATCTGTGTAAACTTTGAGTGAACTTTGATTCATTTTATGGTACATCCTCACCATGTTTGCCTAAACCACGGGTCAGCAAAAGAGCCATTTTTGACCAAAACAATTAAAAAATCTGTCTGGAGCAGCAATACAGATTTGTGCCTTTTAGCGACGGCAACACGGCCTATTAAATCTAACTTAGCCTATAAACATTCTTAATAGGTCTAAATAAGCATTCATAGATATGTTTTACAACAAAGTAGCTACTCTGCAGTCGGCTATGTATAATTATTTGGTTCTTAAACTTTGCAGCGTTAGTGGTGAAAGCAAACAAATCTGTCCACTCAGTATGGAATTCCCTTTATTTCTCCGAGACGTTCTCTTTTTGGATTTGAAATCAACAGCTAGCCTCGCTAAGGAGACTCAAGACTAGCCACCATTATTGAGGTTCTGCAAATTTTAGGAAAACATGCCGCACATAGATGACAAGTAGGGATGTTCCTGGCGACTAATTTCCCTGTCGACTAAATGAAAAATTTAATTAAATTCAATTCAATTCAACTTTATTTGTCCCAAAATAGGGCAATTAATAATTAAGTCTAGTCGACTTGTCTAAAAAAAGGCAAAACACTCAGAAAACAGTAAAAAATTTAGCACAATTTATTGTTAAGTATTTAAAACATTGTCCCAAAAAATATCATGTGTATTAAGAGCCCTTTGAAGCCTTTAATCACAATCTTCAACAACAATGTTGGATTTTAAATGCCGCTGAAGTACGAGACACCACACACCGTGCGGTAGGAATGTGAACCCTGCACATTATCTGACAAGAACTCACTTAAAGTTAACAAATAATATAACATCTCAAAAAAGATTAATTGCTGCTGAATTCATTTTCTAGATCGAAGTGCTGCCAAACCGCGCTGGTTTTGTGAGAGGACATCTCTCCAATTTTCCACCGTGCCGTTTTAAAACTGCAGTCTACTCGAGCATTACTGTGAGGAGGGGGACTGCTGTCTGACAGCTCTGTAGCACCCACTAGTGGCGGGCAGCTGCATGACAGTTGTACAGTTGTACATGAACAAAACACTAATTGGTTTAACCAACAAATATTTCTGGTGCCGACTAGCGAGGGGGCGGACGTTTAATCGTTTAGACGTCTAATCGCTCAACTTTCCTTGTCAAAATCTCGAGGCACCCAACCATGTTTCCTTTTCTAAATCTAATTAAAGTAACTTTTATTGCCTAAGTCTAATTATACAACTGTACATTAAGGATGTAACATCATTCATGGGGCGCAAATTCGCAGGATATCACACTAACCATTCAATGAGAATACGTTGATTCATGTGACTGCAAACATTAAGAAATGAACATCTAACTACAGGTTTCCCACGGTCATGGAAAACCTAGGAAAGGGTTAGGACATGGAGTTTCACAATCACATTTTCCAGGGCCTAGAACAGTCACGGATTTAGTAAAAAATGTATTAAAAGTTTTGGAAAAGTCGTGGATTTTTTTTGTCGTGTTATGAAATTGCCACAGTAATCTTCCGTGAATAACGTGCCACATTGATTTACAGAACATCAAATGTATTTTCTGAAGCTGCTCTCTCCCTCCATGTTTGCCAGCTTACTTAAAAAATGTTTGAATAGAGTTTGAATCTGATATGTTTGAAAACCACCAAGCAAGAAGGGCAAGAAAAAACATTACAATGGGTCTTTGAAAAGTCCTGGAGAAGTTCTGAAGTTGTGTCCATGAAAATGTGAGTGAACCCTGTAACTAGGACTCAGATTTTATCGACCATTTCTCATTCAATAAGCTTTCAAGTGACATTTCAGGGGATAAAATCACTCGTAGTTTTGTGTGACAGTGTGCGACACCTACAGTGTTGGACTCGCTCACACACTGATGTCTTTCATTTGGTTAAATGCCAACATCATCGGCTCAGTGGACATCTGCCATTCAACCATCAGTCATATCTGTAAATGTCAGCAGGGCTGCAACTCGCAAACATTTTTACTATCATTTAATATGTTACCTTTGCACATAATAATCTACTCTATAAAATGTCAGAACAGTGAAAGATGGCTGTCACAGTCTCACAGAGTCCAACATGACCTCTTTAGATTGTTTGTTTCATCCAGACAGGTTTATTTTAGATATGAAATAAAGAAAAGGCTGCAAATCATCACATTTGAGCAGCTGGACCGAGAGAAGGTGTGAACGATTAATCGAGTGTGAAAATGGTTGACGATTCATTTTCTGTCAGCCGATAATTGTTCCAGCATTAAATGTAGTGTCACATATTGTGCTCAGAATATAAACTGTGTGTCTTATATTGAATCAAACATTTAGCAATTCAACATATAACATGAATGAATGTAAACAATATACTAGTTTTTTGCAGGACATGCACATGTTGACATGTCTCTCCGTCTCTCTGAGCCCTGACAGATTTATATAACACACTGACCGACGTGTGGATGAAAACATCAGTTTTCCAGACAGGTGACAACATGTGCCTCGTGTCCTATGTTTTATGTATGACTCCATTAATCTCATTTTGTTTGCGTGCACGTGTATGTCATTCCCACTCACCCCCATCGTCCTCATCGAAGGAGTTCATGCAGGGGAAGTAGATGGCGAGGGCCTCGAAGGATGCGGACAGGCTGATGCGGCTCTGCGATCGCTCCATGTAGAGGCCCGCCGTCGGCCCGGGGTCGGCCGGCTTGGCCAAGCGCGGCTGGGCATTCTTCACGCGGAGTACGGCTCGCGGCGTCTTGGATGGCTGTCAGCTGCCCCCGACGGCAGATCCACCTCACCCCGAAAAGAAGAGTCGAGCAAGAACCCCCGAGGTGCCTCACACCGAATGAAATCGGTGCAGAAACTTACTTGCAGCAAGTGGCGACAAGAATGCGATGTTTCTCTAGACAAAATGCGAGCTCCAGTGGTGCGAATACATCCTTGTGAAGTAAGATCTGTCTCTGCTGGATGCTCACTTTCGATGAGGTTAAGTGTTCTGATGAATGATATCTTTGTGTATGCTTTATCTATCTGTGCGTAGCAGAGTTGGATCTCAGTCTTCCTGTCATTCCTGCTCTAGTTTTTGGATGCTTGGTTTGCTTCCATTCTCAGGCAGATGCTGGAGTACACCCTCCTCTTCATCCCTTGTTGTCCTCAGAAGTCCAGGTGATACTCTGATGGACTTATTGTTGCCTGCTTCTGCGTCTCACCTCCTCCGTCACGCTGATAAACCCTGATCTTGCTCTTTTAGCTTCACAGCAAAACTCCCTGAACTCTGCTCTCTGCATGTCAATCTAACATCCTCCGTCTGTTTGTGCATTCACAGCTCGGATGCCTGGTCTTCCTTGGATCCCGGTGAAGGCAGGAAGATGGGAGGAGACGCTGGTGGTAGAGGTGATGTTGACGCCCAGCCTGAAACGTGTTGCTTTCTGACTGAATCAAAGCTTTTCGTTTCTGTTGCTCGGCGTTATCGTTTCCTCGCTCGTTGACAGAGCGAAATCATTTCTTTCACACAGATAAACTGACTTTTAAAACCCAGGAGACGTCAGTTGCAAATCTGCTTCGTTTCCAAGCCCAGGTCCGCCGGGAGAGCATCAGTTGCAGCAACAATTGCAACTGGGGGGCAATCTGTTGCTTCTGCTTTGATGTGAACTGTATTACAGTTGATGCTCTGCTGTAAATGTTCTTAATGTTGTGTTGCTGTCAGGCAGGTTTGCTGTCCTCTTCTTCTTCTCTCCTCCGTCGGTCCTGTGTTGCTCCGCTGCCGTGCCGATGCTCCACTGACTGTCTGCTCCTGAGACGGGAAAGGACAGAGAGAGAGCAAGAGATGATGAGAGAGACAGAGAGGGAGGCTGTGCTGTTTAACAGCTTGTGTCTGACTGGATTCATTCAGCGGCGAGCGGCACGGAGAGCAGGAGAGAGAGAGAGAGAGCGGGGGGAAAGGGAGGGGAAAGGAGAGCGAGGGAGCGGAGGGGGAAACAGAGGGGATGGAGAGCAGACTGTTGCTGGCAGCCCGACCAATCAAAATGTGGACGAGGGAATATGGGTGTGGCTTGGGGACAGTGGAAGCAATGCAGGGCAGGACAAGTTTATAATGTCTCTCTCGCTCTTCATCTCACTGTGCCTCTCGATTTTCGTGGTCGCCAACCCTTTCCCAGAAGAGATCACCCGAAACACATGAATCAAAGCTCAGAGAGGTGTTTAAATGCTGAGCGATGCCTCACTATATTTCTTTGAAGCAGAATGTTTGACCCCAGATATGATTGCAGTTACATTTTGTCAAGGTGAAGTGCAGTAGAGTGGAGACCTCTGACAGGAAAATGCTTTGGACAATTCTTGTAATTCCTGAAGTGACACAGCGCGTTTCAGAAGCTTTCCAGAGGCTCATAAAAATACACACCTCATCTGTTTTTGAAAGCACGTTGCACAGAGCAGATCGCATTTTCCGGCTAACAGGCACTGTATGTGGAATATAGATTCGATGTTAATATGAGAATTAATGTATTTTTATTAACTAAAGCACAGCCACAAATCTTTGACGAGTGTCATTGACAGCTGGACTTTTAACGATATTAACTTTGTCTGTAGACTACAGCACAACCAAGTAGAAAATAAAAGCAAACACAAGTACAACAGACAAAAAAGAAACCGTTTAACTAGGCTGCTTACTTACTACTGACCAAATCAACAAAATCTGCAAGTCTACAAAATCGGGCCGAACACTCCCGTTTCAGAAATGCTCCTGGTGTAGTATGACGATGTGCGGAGCATGGAACAAAACCAGGCCGCCAAAATGCGGTGCAGCCACGCCTGGTAGAACTGTGCCTCCTAGCTCTCTTACAAAAATGGTGGTGACAAAAACAAAACAGTTGACTTAGTGATCTCGTATTGTGCCCAACTTTGGTGGATCTTGACAGATGACAGTTTTGCAACCTGGTCTCAGTCCGAAGTCACTGAATAGCGGCACTTGGTCAGTGACTTCCAGCGCCAGACACTGATGAAAAAAGCTGTCCTTTCATGTTGGCATGATAGTGGCCTGTTACCGTAATTGTTTAATGACACCCAGCAGTGTCAAGGGGAAACGGGACAATAAGGAAAGTTAAGGGGGCAAGAGTCCGAGTACGGTAGGTGGGTGGAAGGGGTGCTGGATGGGTCCAGCAACCACTGACTTTCACCTGAGTGGTCAGTGCTCGTTTCCAGCAAGATTTTAAAGCCAAACTCTGTTCTTTTGTCCTAAACCTAAACCTTGCATGTGTTGTTGAAAGAAAAAACATGAATTTGCAGTGTTGTACTGACGTCGTGCTTTTGTTTTGAAAGAGACTGTATGTAAACGGTACATTTCCTGTGAAAACAGAAGTGTATTTTGAAAGACGACAATGCATGTAACAGGCAGAACTTGACACGGCGCCCGAGAATGTCAACAATCAACGCACCCAGACTATCTTGCACGTCATTATCTTGACATGGAAAGTCCACGACCAAACAGCAATATGCGATGAGGTCGGAGTGAGAATGTGTTGGTTTTTGGGCCATGACAAAGGCCAAAATGTGTCCTGCAACAGACGGTTAGTCTTGCTGTTTTTAGCTGATTTCTAGAAAACTTGTGACCCCTACTGACTGGTTAAGTGGAGACAGGAGTCAGCAGTCAGTGAATATTAGGCTGATTGGCCCAGTGCTTTGCTTCATTATCTCTACCAGGTTTACGCCTGGTAGAGATAATGAAGATGAAGAAGAAGAAGCACTACTGACATTCATTTGACACTCATTTAATCAGCACTAATTCTTACCTGTGTAACATATCAGAGCAGATGGAAAAACTGTCTCTACCAGCTTTATATGCCCACAGTGAAACCAGAAATCTCTTAGTGAAATTGCAGGGTCTTGATCAACAGATTAAGTTCATAAACTCACAGACAGCAGGAGATTCATGTGACATGAGCGATTGCTTGTGGATGTTACACGTCACAAAATATGTGTGGACTGTAAACAAACATGGGGCTTTATGAAATGCGCGTCTCACTGTCTAATGCAAACCATGTATGTCCAAAATTGTTGGCTCTTAGTTTTTTGTTTGAAGAGAGATATTCACACATCCAAATGTCTCAGATGCAGGTGCACTGGAAAATATCACTTGAGTCTTTGAACAGAAAATTGTGCATGCCACTCTTGCACAACTTCACAATTTATCAGTGACACTAACATTTAGGTCCTACTGGACCTTCGTCATAAGTCCAACACTGCACCATGCTGTGACAGAAGTAGTCAAGACTCTTTTTTTTTTAAAGATTATTTTTGTGGGCTTTTTTGCCTTTAATGACAGGACCGTTAGTGAAAGAGGGAGACAGAGAGAGAGAGTGGGGACTGACATGCAGCAAAGGGTTGGAGCCAGATTCGAGCCCGCGGCCGCTGCAGCAAGTCAATGCCTCTGTACATGGGGCGCCGGCACTATCCACTACACTACCGACGCCCCGTGTTCAAGACTCTTGACGAAGGTCCAGTAGGGTCGAAACGTTATGATTCTTATTTTTTTTTTAAATCTTAGGGACGAAGCGTTGACCTACTTTTAACCTATGAGACAAATGCACATTGTTCTGCTGCTGTCTGATAAAAGCCTCCAATGGAAAGCTTTTATTGTGAAAGAAGAGGGTCAGGAAGTAATATCGTATTAAATTAGCAGTAAGTAAATAAAGCAAACACAGCCCCCACATGGCTGTAGGGGAGCATTCAGTTCTGACAGGTGAAATATAACTTAGAAAGATCGATCGCTGTCGACGAGTTGACGTCCCCTCCTCTGCAGAACAATTATATCTTTCATGAGTCTCCGCCTGACTTTGTTCTCTCTCTGTCTATTTATTCTTAACCGTCTTTCATTCCTCCCTCTTTCTCACCTCTTCTCTCCCTCCTCCCTGTGTCTCTGCCTGTAATCGTCTCCATGTTGTGCACCGCTTCCCTCTGCTCCTCTCTGTTCGTCTTGTTTTCTGTGAAGCAGAGAGGGGAAGGAGGGAGGAGATGGGCTGTGTAATCAACGGTGCTTCACAGGGCTCCATTCATCTCTCTGCTTCCATAGATGGAAGCCATAGGGAACACACACTCACACACACACAAACATAATCAAAACAAACAGGCACACTGCAGTTCATGACGTTCAAACACACATACGCAGACAAAAGAAACGTATAGTGAAAAGCTTCTTTATCACGGTGCTACCACATGTGTGACAAGACTGAGGACCTGTTCAGACTGTCGGCTCAGATTTGTTTTTCAGGCATGTCCGGATTGATTTCAGAAAATCAGGACATCGAAAAGCTTGAAATTAAAGAATTTTTGCAAATCGGATTCAAACCACATTTGGAGGTGTTTTGAAATGTGAGTCCAGTTGGCTTCCACAGATGGGTCTCAGCCTGGACACTCCAGACATTCAAAACAGATTTAAAAGTGTCTTTTACGTCACTCACACTGCAACACACAACATCAGTGTCAAATCAAGAGTGACGGAAGGAGCCATATCCAAATAAATCAATGAATATAAGTTTGGAAGGCGAAATGATGGGCCTCCATTGCTCATGTTTTCGTGCTGGAAAGCTGCGTCACCAGTGTAAATAAGTCGTTAATGATGCTTACGTTGTTACCACAGCAACCCATGCATATAGGTTGGGGGAGCCGGTCTCACTTCAAAGTCATGAGTCAAGAGAATGTGTTGGTTGGGGATGTCCTGACATACAAATGTCACATTTACATGACAGAGAAAATCGATTCATTGTGTTAGTCCGACTAAAGCCAGACTTTTGAAATACATGTAAACATGTTAGTCCGACTGAGATCGTACTAAATCATATTCCTCAAAGTCGAACCAACACACCCAGATAATGTGATTGGGAGTCAAATGACTCCTGCATGTATACAGTCAATCGGACCCAAACTGGCCAAGGCACTCTGCGCATGCTCCACAGTGTCCACCCCATACTTGGAAGTCAAATAGAATTAAATACGTAACAGAAGAAGAAGCCGGAAACAACGTGCAGAAATCTACATCCAAAGCTGTGCAGTTTTTGGAAGGACGAAATGTACAGAGCTGTAAAGTTGTCCACCATGGTACCAGTTTGTCGCTAGCTAATCTCTCAAGACAGATTCTGCAATTTACATTGTAGAATCTGTCGGCAGCCCTGTGTGAAAGACAACTACAGAGGGGGGTGAGGGCGGGGCTTTGAGGTCGAACGATGCTGCGCTCTAGCCAATCACAATGGAGGGGGCGGGGCCGAGACGTGCAGGTGTCCCCAGGAAATGTGTACCTACAGAAACAGCAAGCTCCGCGTTCCTGGCGACCGCTCCGCCCAAAACGCCGTCTCGTCAACGTGAAAAACATGGACAACAGCACAACTTACAAACGTTGTGGATCCACCAGGACATCTTCCACTCCTCACGACAGGAAAAAAAGGGCATTAGTGGCATCGTTTTTACTGCCGTTTGGTTTGAGTTGCAGGTAGGAGTGTAACACTGTGGGCACCGCCGGAAGTGAAGGGGGTGAGCGATCCCCAAGACCCCTGCACTTCCGTTAGTCGAAAAACTCCGGGCAGTGCCTCCAGAGGTAAAGGAAGATTTTTTCTTTTTTTTTTTTTTTACCGATGGATTTCCAGATTGGTCGCTAGCTAACTGTAGCTAACTTGTTTGTCAAATGTTTGGTCTATGACATAATAGGTCAACTGGAAAAAGGTCCAATACTAACAAGCAGAAAGGGGGCATATCCCCACCTACTGTAACGGAGTTGAACACACTATGTCAACAATTGATTCCCCTCCTGTGCTTGTAAACTGGGACAAGAACAGTAGTCCAATTAAATGGCCTAGTCGAGTTAAAACTGTAGCTCAACCTAACTGTGCATGTAAACATACTGAGTGTTTGGTTTGTCCATTCTGGGCTACTGTAGAAACATGGTGGACTTCCTAGAAGAGGACCCACCCCATATAAAAATATAGAGGCTCATTCTAAGGTAATAAAAACGATTCTTAGTTTCAGGTGATTGTAAATAAATGAAAACATATATATAAAATATATCACATTTCTAACAATATATTCCCCTAAATCCTACACACCTTTACCTTCATTTACATTAAAATGCAAATATAGATTAAAGTATCTTTTTATCTTTGTGATTTTGTTTTATTTTCTTTTTTGCCTCGCCTGGCTGAGAGAATATTTCATGTAAAAAGAGACTAATTTTACCTCGCTGTCCTCTGCCTTCAACCTCTGCTGGATACAATAATCCTGCTTTGTCAGTCTGATTTTTATTTATTTATTTATTTTTGCATTAGTACAAGCTATGACGCATGATACTTCATCACAGAAGCATCTTGCATCAACATGTACCTCTGTCCTCCCCCCACTGAGAAGCATCTTGCATCAACATGTACCTCTGTCCTCCCCCCACTGTCGACGTCCATCCACTTTTTGACCATTCAGTAAAAACAGGCCAGAAAAATGAGTCTGTAAAAGTCAGAAATATCAGCAGCAAATGAATCCTGTAATTGGTGATAAACAACCTTATCAACTCTGTGCAGACGTATCATAATCTTTTGCTCCAGGACAGCAAATCTTTCTACCCACTGGCCTTTGTTTTTTTTACAGTGGATGTCTTATTTGAGCTCCATGTTTTGTAACTTTCAGTCAGCTTCATAAAAGGCTCTTTACACTACGATGCCTCCGTCCTTGTGTGCTCTGCTGAGTGTACCGTGGCCAGTGAAGTGCACTGGTATCGTGTTGACAAGCGTTCGGCCGCTCGCTGTGAGCATGCTGTCCAAGCACGCCTTATCACAGGAGCATTGACCTTTTACCACAAGTACCTGCTTCAGTCTCTGTCTCCGCCTTTTTCATGTCACCGCCTGTCTCTCTGCCTCCCTGCCTTTTCCCTCCATCTGCTCCCCTGTCAGACGATCTGTCTCATGGTTTGCACCTGCTATCAACAGTACAGTCTTTACCTGTCTGCTTGAGATTTCTTCGTGGTTTGTCAACCTGCCAGTCCTTCGACTGTTTCCCCCTGTTTTCCCTCTGAATCTGATATCTTGTCTGTTAGCCTTTGTTTCACCAGCAAACTCATCGATGCATTTCATTTGTTGATTGTTGTAGTAGTGTTGTATTGCTGGGTATTTATCAGACCACGTGTCTAACTTTCTCTATATCTCGACTTGTTTTTCTTTCTCTATATATTTGTATTTAAGTCCAACTGAGAGTAAATGTCATGTTGTTCATGCTGCAGCATATGTACTATGTCATCTGCAAGTCACCTGTCCTGTTTTCTTATTTGAGAAAAAACAAAATGGAGAAGTTGACATGAACTTCTTTCCATGCAGCCAATCAGATCTCTTATATCTCTCTCATTTAAACCACATTTGTATAAAGCAGTAACATCACTGTTCTATCATAGGCAGAGCAGACAGTCACACACTGAGCCTAGTCTGACTGACAGGATGTAGACGATGCATATGCAACACACTCTCACTCTGAACTCGTCGCATATTGATGTTTGGTCATGGACTTTCCAACAAAATACATAATATGACATACATTTATATTAAAAAATAAATGGTGTCGATATTAATATAAATTTGTCTCTTGCATTTGTCATGAATCATGTTTCTAATTTGTTTTGTTCTACATCATTTTAGTGTGCTGACTACCAAATGAACTCATAAGTGCAATTCCAATCACATAATTTCAATCACATAAACAAACAATAGCCATGTCTCCATCAGCCTGTTTAGATGCACAAGTGTCGCATCGGAAAATTATGATGGAAACGCCAAAATTTGAATTAAAATCCCCTGATTCGCACAAACTAAAATACGCTCGCTTTAGCCGGGTTTTGGTTGATTCGAAAAAATGTTGATTCGCAGAATGGGGGATGGAAACAGTTATGTTCGAATTAAGTCTGACATAGCGCAGGGCGTTGGTGGCTTAGTGGATAGAGCAGGCGCCCCATGTACAAGGGGCGTTGGTGGCTTAGTGGATAGAGCAGGCGCCCCATGTACAAGGCCGCTGCCGCAGTGGCCCGGGTTCGACTCCAGCCTGTGGCCCTTTGCTGCATGTCATTCCCTCTCTCTCTCCTCCTTTCACACTAAAATATATAAAAAAAAAAAAATAATTTTTTTTTAAAAAAAGTCTGACGTAGCGTACCTCTCTCCATGGTGATATCTACACTCCGGGTCGGGAAGGCGGTAATGCATTTACAAGCTGGTTGCCAACCGACAGAAAACATAGAAGAAGAAAAATGCGAGACTTGTTTTGTTTCCAGTTCTCCGGAAAACTAGTTTTCACCAAAGTCCGTACATTTAACGGAAACACACAGGATTCGTATGGAAACATAGCTAATGGCTCATTGCTGCTAAATATGTCCATCAGTGAGCATACTGTATGCTCAGTTAGCGCCCAAAATTTATGACATCGGAATTTCTTGCCTATCTGCTGCTTGCTCTGCCCAGCTGCTTGAAAGGATGGCTGCTGCAGCAATAGGCTACTATTTTAATTTAGCTGCTAACATATATTAGCCTACTCTTTGCTGCTAATTTAGCATTTCTGACATTTACAAAGCTCCAAATGCCTTTACATGCTCTCACAACACATGTAAGAAACTAAATGTAAAGTTTGTGTTGTTGTTTTTTAAGATCATTTTTTGGGGCTTTTTCTCCTTTAATGGATAGAACAGGGTGAAATGGGGAAAGAGAGAGTGTGGGAATGACATGCAGTAAAAGGTTGCAAGCCGGAGTCAAACCCATGACCGCTGAAGCATGGCATCACCTCTATATATGGCGCACCGGCACTATCCACTACACTGCCGACGCCCCTAAATAAAAGTTTAAAAGCTAAGGACTAACTACTTCACAACACACATGCCAACATACCTGGAGGTGAGGAATGCAAGACTTGAGATATGAGGGCATCATTCGTCATTGTAGGTAGAAGCAAAGATACTGGATTACTACAAGATGGCCCACCTACAATATACTCCCATTGTATGAAACGGTATACATTTCCGGTCTCCTAAGTAAGTGTTGTCCCCCGTACCCCAATCAAAGACAATGGAGAACCGCCAATCAAAGACGAGTATCCCTAATCTCGCTTGGTTATCATAGATTAGCTAGGCTAACCGCTGTTAGCGGTGTCTGCAATAACTCAATAAACGGTCCGTGAAAAAAAATATTTTTTCCAGCGGATATCTTAGTTACAACATGATTGAGCTAGCAAAGCAGGTTTGTGTTGCTATGTGTGGTATTTATTCAGTTTTGGGAAATCACGATGTCTAGAAAGCATCAGTGGCTGCAGCTGACAGGGACAGCTAACAGCAGCAGCAAAGCTAACATCAGGACGTCATCTGTTAAAAGCCTCCCGTTGCCGGATATGACATCCAATATTTGCTTCCGTGACTATGGGGCGAAAGAATCGGCCATAATCTGTAATCATGTTCATTTCTCCCACTGAAGTCAATGGACTCATGGACCCTGCTGTTAGTCTCCTAAAGGGCGTGGTGGTCGCGAACCCCACGTGACACTGATACAGGAAACTGACTAGCAGTGGACGTCTTGGTTTATCCACCGTCTTTGGTAGAAGTAGCCTTTTTTTTTTTTTTTTTCGAGTGAAAAATTGGAGGTGTGGCGTGAGACCATGTGAAATCAACCAATTGCGTGACGGGTGAGAGTTGGCAGCTATGAGTTACATTTCTGGGGAGGTGCACGTCAGGCTATGGTGTAGGTTAAGGTGTAGGCTCTACATCAACGCAGAGCCTACGCCGTAGCTATGGCGTTGATTCAACGCAGTATAAATTCTCTATCAGACGCAACTTGCCGTCGTGCTCTTGAAAGCTGGCACAGAAAAGGCACAAGAGTAGCACTCAGCACCTGACCTCAGGTTTTCCAATACGTGGCATCTGTCCTTCACCGCCTGTCTAAAGCCTGTTTTTCACAAGAAAAAATTAGCTTGCTAACAACAGCTGTAAACCAAGCTAGCAGCTAGCATTAGGGTTAGCTCCACCCTCTTGTCCAAATGTGGTCATTTCTGGCTCCAAAAATCCAAGATGGCGACGGCCAAAATGCCAACAGGAGTCTATAAACCAATGGGTGACGTCACAGTGGCTCCATTAGTTATTTTACACAGTCTATGGGCTACAACTAGCCAGACAGCAGCCTGCTACACAACACAAGAGCCACATTAGCATTCCTGCTAACGTCTTCTTCTTCTTTAACTTGCAAACACGAACACACGTCTTGTTGAACAAGCGTCCAAACAAACATTCACCTGGGAGAAGTGCACTGCTAACTAGAGTTTGCAGGAGAGGTAGCTAATTAGCTTCTCAGCTACAGCACATCAAACAGCATGTAAACATACCTGCACATGTCAGGTTGGTCCAGTTAGATGCTGATGTGGTCCTGACTGTTCAACATCACTGCTAACAGGCTGTCTGTTTACAGGCTGCAGCTCAGGTGGCTTCATTTTATCATCCTCCTGCCAGCTGCTGTCAATCAGACACTGACACGCCCCTCCAGCCACATGGAGCTAGAGCTGTGCTCCCAGGTACAAAGGCAGTGTACTGTGGGTTTGACTCCAGCCTGCAGCCCTTTGCTGTATGTCAGCCCCTCTGTCTTCTCTTAAAGGGAAAAAGCCCCCAAAAAATCTTTAAATGATAAAACTTCTAACAATGAATCAGAAAAAATGGGTAGACTTTTTTTAAAAAAGAACAAAAACAGAACACAGGCGGACACAAACATGAGAACTAAAGGACTCTAACACCTGTTAGTTGCAAAGGGTAAAAATGTACCAACTAATTCAGGCAGGTGCCGCTGAAAGGAAAATTGCTGTTTTATTTCTGCACAGTTCCCAGAGATCACCTGTCAATCAAACTGTGTGATGTGACGTCTTTGCTCTGAGATTCTTTGCTGTGTGTGTACATTCAGTAACTGTGTAAAACAAAATCTTTCCTGTAGTTGCACTGATGAGAAAACAGTTTGCAGAAAGTGCAGCAACAACAAAAATATTCCTTTTAGAATAAACACTTTTTGGCACAAAATCAGAAACACCAGACGCCAGGCTGTAAGAACAGTAGGTCAAAACGTTGTTCTGTTTCACTGGAGAGCAGCTAAACTGACATTTATTTATATGAAAATGTCACAGTATCACTTCAGATTTCACCAAATCTATTCAACAAACAGACTGACGCCAGATTAAACCGCAAAATACAGAGTTTGTCCATGCCCTCTGGAGCGACACATACCAGCAATTTCTGATATGATGCCACTATTGACCGGGCAGCAGTGTTTGTCTGTGCCTTACAAATCATAAAACAAACTGTGACAAATGATGGAAATGAAGAAAAATAATTCAGTGGTTAACATGTGGGTAGGTTGAGGCACAAAAACCATTTGGTTATGGTCAGTAAAAGATCATGTTTTGACTCAAAATACCCGGTTTCAGGGGCACACTCCTGGCAGGAAACACACCTTTTGCCACCTTTTGTGACACTGCTGGAAAAACAGCAGCAGGTTGCTAAAAAATGGACAGATGATTCGCCAAAAAATAATACATTTGTTGGTCTCGAGCAGTCGTCTGCAGTTTGGCAGGCATCTCACCTTGGTGTCACACCATGCACCATTTCCCTCAGCCAGCTCATGTAAGTCACTTCAGAAACACTGATATGATACAGGAAAAATGCAAATGTAACATATCCATGGTTTGCAGAAACATTTTCTCCTGGTGACTGGGCTGTAAAGCCTGGTGCCTACATGACCCACAATGCATGCAGAGAGTCTGGTTGATGTGGGTTTTGCTGTGCTAGTAGTGGCTGATGAAGCTGATACCTTAAGGGGCCGTACACATGCTGCATCTTTAACCTCCTGGACAACACGAGGTTGAGCACTTGTTGCTACTCTTGTGCCTACGTTCAGGAGCAAAGGATGCTCCGTCAACAAACAAAAGGGTTTATACAGCCCTATCACATGTGCAGTGTTTCTCCCCAAGATCTGTTTGATATGTTAAATCAGTGGAGTTTCACTTTTTAAGATCTAAACATGTACGATTTCACTTTAAAAACTAATGTCTGCACCTGTCTGTCACACCACTGCTCAGGTTGTTCACATCTCTGCTCATGTGATAGAGAGCTTTAATTAAAAGAGCACACCTAAGTCAAGAAATAAACCTGAACCTTGACTTGGACAGTGTGATCAGGACATAAAGGTCACGTCTATGCTGCCTGCCTGCTTGGCTGCCCGCCCGCCCTAACCGGGGCGTTGCCAAGGCAACTGCAAGTCGCAATAGCAACGTCAGAATCAGCTGACACTGATGTGAGATGACAAGACCACCTAGAGAGGGAGAGGGAGTGAATGGAAAAGGAAAAGAAATAATTAAGGAACACACTGAGGACATGAAGACGTTTCCTAATGGCGTGTATTTAAAGTGACGCGCTGTAAAACGAGACAGAACCTGATGGAAGAAGATGGAAACACAGAAATAGAAAATGAGAAATAACAAGGAGGGGTCTCTTCAGTGATCAAATCGGTTATTTTTCACTCCAACTCTAAGCTTGCGCACACACACACACACACACACACACACACACACAGCCATGTAGTCCACTGAGATTATGCAATTGAATCTGTGTTATTCCATCATAATCCCGCCTCACTGGGTATTAACACTGAAACTTTTATGAGTAGAGTCGAGTTTCCTTCTCATTTTCTTCATCACCTCTCTGTCACTCCTTCTCAGTCAGACATCTCTCACACACAAACTCATGCCCATTTATTTTCTATTTATTTTCTCACTTTTCTTTCAACATCTTGGTTGAGAGAACAATGAGTCTTTGCAGTGTGGATTTAAGGGGAATGTGTCAGCTATAGTGGTGGCTGTAACATTCAATGTGCAGATAGAAAATGTACAAAAGACAATTTTTGCCATAGGTAAAAAGAAAAATGTGTTTTTTCTTGTTTTGCTGTTGTTGTCGTTTTACATTTTAGACAGATATAAGAGCTCCTAATGTCTATGATCAGCACCGTAACAAATAAACTAGGTCACCTGTAGCGCTGCTGTCAATTTCACTAGAAAGTGCTGATTTGAAACTCTCTCGGAGATATGGAAATCTAATTTGATAGTACAAAAATATTTATCTGTGCATAAAATTAGGATGTATTCGTAATTTTCTGTCATTTACAAAATGTAAAAAAGTGGTTGAGTCAGCTGATTCTAATCTGCCAGAGAGGTCTGATGTGGATCGGGGGCGAGGCCAAAATTGCTGCACCTTAAGTCAACCGCGGGAGTTAGCAGCAGGAGCTAGTGGCGAGTGTTTTAGAGTGTAATTTTGCACATAGTTTGTATTGAAGAATTGCAGCTGACAAGGTAAAAAAAAAAACTATACATATACATATTTTCTATGGGAAATATTTGTATATAGTTTTACTATATTTCAATTCTACCTTTATATGTTCATATTTGCAACCCACGTTTATTTTTTCAAGTTCTAAAATAGTTCATTGAGCATGTTTGTGGTTTTTAGATTAATAAATAGCATTTTTTTTAATTTGGATTTGATGATTTTGGTGAATTTTTGGGCTCAATATGTTAATAAAGTAGATTAAAGTGAAATAATAATTGTCAGATCATATAGATGAAGGTGTGCTGAAAAAAAGATACCAAACATGGGTATGGTTAACATTTTTTATGTGGTATATAAAGGCAAAATTAAAAGTATTAAAAAACGGCCAAAATAGGGGAATTTCAAGAATAGGGTTATAATTATTATTGAACAGTGCCTTGTTTGTGAGAGCATTACATGACTTTAACAACATGAAAATATCAATGACCCAATTTTTAAACAGGTCTGACCCCAGATTTGAGCCCTGTGGAACACCATTGCAGTGTACACAAGTACACAGTTAACATCATGCAATGTTTTCTCTCTGAAAGGACGTTACTGAACCCTCTGCAGGCACTGAGGTCGCAGCTTTGGTTTGTGATACGTGTAAAATCCAGAAATTATCAGCCTCATTTTGTTCATAGTTTGACAGATTTGACACATTTGTCTTTACGCCAGATTAAATTGGTTAGAAGAATTAGTTTAATATGAGATGAATTGACTGAGATTTTTCAATCCCAGATATTAAAAGAAAAAAGTTGTTTGCTTTACTTCTGTGTCTTCCTGCTTTAATGCTCTGCCTCTGTGATGGTCTAGTGGCCCATTTGATGACCAAACAGAGACTGCTGATGTGACATGATAAGATGACTGTAACCTTATTACAAGCATAACTTCAATAAGCCAATTTTGGGACAAGGGTGATATTTATTTTATTTACATTTGTGTCTTTCTTGATGTGGCTCCTTGGTGGTCTATTGGGTAAGATCTGACACTTGGCCTGGGTTTGATTTCCTATCAGGGAGTGTCGTTTTGCACTGTGATGCTCTGGCGACCTCCCCAGACTGTTTCTCCGCCTCTCTCCCACAGCATGAGTCAATACCTGACCTGAATCTGCCCCAGTGACCCGAAAAGGACCGAACGTAAGAAACTAACTGCAGAAAATAGATGAAAGTTATTCTGAAAAAGGGACATGGTGAACTCTTTAAGTTTCTGTGGAGCGACCTGGAGTTTGAACCTGATCAGCTTCACGGGACACCTAGACGTCCACAAATATTGCAGATACTTACTGAGACAATACACAACAGTTTATACACACATCTTTCATTATTCTCTACGGTCTCTAAATAATTTAATACAACTGATAATAAGACACCTTCACATTTTTCTGAAGAACAGCAGACAGTGGAGTACACTTTCCAAACTGTGCATTGTGCTTCTCGGTTAAGCTGTTTCTCTAAGTATCAAACACACACACACACACACACACACACACACACACACACAATGACGTCAGTCTGTCAGTCTTGCTGTGTCTCTGGGGTTCATCCAGGAAGAGACAGAAGGCTGAGCAGCCAGAGGTAAAGACCTCCACTGAGCCACCACAGCGAGTGTGTGTGTGTGTGTGTGTGTGTGTGTGTGTGTGTGTGTGTGTGTATGTTTGTGTGTATGATGACAGGAATATGTGCATGTGGGAAAAAGAAAGATTTGTTTATGCTCCTGTTTCTGTGACATCATGCTTTTCTGTCTGTATGACTTTTATGTGCAGACGCACGGAGGGGACTGATGAAGATGTTATATAACCTCGACATGACGGATCACCAGGTAGCCCCTGTACAGTCTGTGTGTGTGTGTGTGTGTGTGTGTATGTACCTGCCATAGTAAGTTCAGGCAGGGCAAATCAATCTACACACACACACACGCACACAGATCTTTCCTTCATGACATCAAACAGCCCAGTGCTCATTAATTTCAGTTTTTATTTAATCTCTGAATGCTTAAATTTTTACTTTGGACACTAAAAAAAATAAAATACAAAAGAAATAAGGGTTTATAAAAAAAACAAACATTTGCAGCACAATTATTCTGTAGTTCTGTCAATTTAGATCAGTGGGAACAAATAGTATGAGCATCAGTTCAGATCAGACGACTCCTTTAATCAGACTCCTACAGAAGTTATCTCTCTCAATCATCACTTATTCTGGCGCTATTTGGTCCGCTTTAAACGAACCCTGGTCCGCTTCCACTGATAGTTCGGTACGTTCGGAGTTGTGTGAACGCTCATTCGAACTCTGGTGTGGAGTAGTGAGGAGGTGCAGGTGCTTATTGGTATATGGTCAGAGGACTATATATCGCAATTGCTTGTGGCGACCCACAATGGATTTCCATTTTCGGTCCTGGTCAATCGATGAGCCAGGTTTTCTTCTTCCTTATGCTTTTTTTCTTCCTGGTCAGTGGTCGTTTTGGGCAATACCGCCCCCAAACGAGCAATGCTTTTTTTCTTCCTGGTCAGTGGTCGTTTTGGGCAATACCGCCCCCAAACGAGCAGCTGCTGTAACTGCGTGACGTTGTCCATGTGGTTTGGTCCACTTTAAAAAGTGCAGTGTGAAAGTGAACTGAACCAAATGAAGGTGTGAAATTTTTCGGCATTCCCTGCCCAATCGAACTGAGTCCTCTGGACTATCCTGGTGTGAATGCGCCCACAGACTTTTCCCTGGAGACACACATCCAGAACTTTAAACTTTGAGTCATTTTAAGGTGCGTCCTTACTATGCTTCTTTACCTAAACCTAACCACAGTAACTAAATTAAATACATAATTTTATGTTTAGGATATAACGACATACGTGGGGTGCTAATATGTAGGATATCATAGGAACTGTTGTGTCTGCGTTTCCGTAGGATATCATACAAACCATTCTGTTAGGATACATTGAACACAAACACTTTATGGGTTACAGCAGAGTCCTACATCGAGTTAGGTAACAAATTTAGAAGAATTCGGAGTGAGACCGAGCTCGCAAAAGAGTGTGTTTTATCTCAGCCTGAGTTGCAGGAATTGTTTTCGGGGTTGAGGCAGGTTTGAATGTGACTTGGAGATAATTACAGGTAACGGGTCGGTTTCAGTACTGAGGCTGACGAGTTTATAAAACTGGATCTGTGTAGAACTCAAAGCAACAGCACCTGAACACAGATACTTGGATATTGTATACACTAAAACACACAGGAAGCAGGGACGTCCCTACATGTGCAGTGTTATATAATCGTAACACCCCTGACACACACACACACACACACACAGAAAGGAGAGCAAACAAACCAGAAAGAAAAGAGAGAATGTGACTGTGTGTGTGTTTGATGGAGTGTATAACCACGGGAGGTCAGCAGCTTAACACCAGCATGTGATATGTGCAGCTGTTTGTGTGTGTGTGTGTGACGGTGGCTGTGCAAACACAGAGGTGACATTGATTTGTCTTTGAGGACAAGGCGGTCCTTCCCACGTCACCCTGTACCTTCATTTCTCAAACCTCTAACCTCCTCCTCTGCNTGTGTGTGTGTTTGATGGAGTGTATAACCACGGGAGGTCAGCAGCTTAACACCAGCATGTGATATGTGCAGCTGTTTGTGTGTGTGTGTGACGGTGGCTGTGCAAACACAGAGGTGACATTGATTTGTCTTTGAGGACGAGGCGGTCCTTCCCACGTCACCCTGTACCTTCATTTCTCAAACCTCTAACCTCCTCCTCTCCTTTATTACTCCATCCTTAACCCCTCCTCTCCTCCTACCTCCTCCTTTTCTCCTTCACTCCCCCAGTGCTGTTGATTTCCAACCAACCTGTCTCCATCTCCCTCCTCCTTCCCTCTCCATTTGTCACCTCTCTCCTCCCCGTCCCTCTCCGTCCCCCTCCTCTCTAATCACAATGAAGAGGAATGAGTTCAATCTCACTAAAACACGAGATGAGTAATTTGCCTTAAGTCCTAATAAAGCTGCTCTTCCTCAGCGTGATGTATTTCCTGTTGAAACAGGAGATGGAGGCTGGACGTCGCGGCGGCAGGAGTGTAAATCAGTTGTTTATCAGTTAGGCGGTTTTATTTAATGGGAGAAGCAGAGGGCCGGGATTGTTTAGAGATGTGTAATTGTTGTATTGATTTGGTTTCAGTGGAGGAAAAGAAATGTGTTTGTTATAAGTGGAGATGATGAGAGAGGGAGATTCAGTTTTAACCGCTGATAATTTGCTAAGGCCCCATGATGCTTGGCTGGATGCAGCTTGGCTTTAAAGATGGAGATGCTGGTCGGTCGATCGACCACTAAAATATCTCAACATCTAATGGATTGTTATGAAATCTTGTGCAGACATGAGTGATGCCCAGACGATGACTCCTACTGACTTCTCCTCCAGCACCATGATGAGGTTGGCGTTATGACGATTATGATGAAATCAGCTAACTGGAAAAAGTCAACTGTAACTCAGTTACTTCACTACATGTACCGATTAAAAGACTAAAGGCAGGCAAGCAGGTTATCTAGACCAGAAAATACACACAAATAATCAAGGATATATCACATTTGTATCACAAGAATGCACCTTTAAATATCGACCACTTTCATTTCTCTGTGTCTTTGTTTCGCCCTTCACCGATCCACAAACTGAAGACAGAGAGAAGCAGCCTTTCAGCATCTGTAACGCTAACACACACTCACTGTATATGTCACAGTGTGTGTGTGTGTGTGTGTGTGTGTGTGTGTACTGGAACATGTTAGTTAATGGGCTTGGTCTCTCTGTGCTGCAGACTGAATCCCAATCACATGTTGGGAAGGTCCCAGGAGAGTGTAGGTTCAATTCCTCATTCCAGCCTTTCATCTGCGGCATCACTCACTCTGTGCGTGTGTGTGTGTGTGTTACAGAGGATGTAAATAATGATTCTGTGCCCATGTGACTGTGAGAATGTGTTTAGGGGGCAGGGAAAGAGAGGAGTGAGGAGTAAATGAAGGGAAAATAGTGTGAGGAGGGAAATGATTGAAAAAAAAAAACACAAAAACAACTGGGCGTAAAGGAGCACTGCAGGACACAGGATTTCCTTAAAAAAAAACAAAAAAAAAACGTTTCGAACCCCAATCCATCCATGACACAAAATTTTTATGTGAATTCTACGCCAATGCCCCAGATTGTCAAAATGACATAAGAACATTATGTTCATTTGACTCAAAAATTCATCCCTTGTGAGCTTGACATCTTTTTTTATGTTAAGTCAACAGCTTCTGAATTTTGAGTTAATTTGATGAAAATTTATAAACCCGATTATTTTTTTTTTAGCTTAAGGCCAATAAACAACACTATCATTGTGCACTTAACATATTTGGCCTTTTCCAAACCACCCCCTACACCCTCTTCCACTCCATTTCCACGTTCACGCGGAGGGTCCGCCACATTGAGTGCCATCCCAAACCAAATAGTCAGGAGTGGAAGTAGTCTTATAGAGTAGAGTTATAAAACCCTCCATCAGTGAGCCTGCACCTATGCCAACTTACAGACCACGTGCAACGCCGTGTTGTGTTTGTCATGGTAGATGCTCCATACAAATAAAATTCCATGTAACTACCCTTATTTAAGTAAACTGCTTAAATTAAGAAAGACATTTAATATTGTCATACAGACGTTAACATCTTAGGTTACATTGTATAAAGGATAAAATATATCCTTCTCTATACTCTAGAAAACAAGTGCAAACAAATACATATGAAGACCATAAAATTGGATTAAGCTTTATTTGTCTCCATGGTTACGAGAAATTAAGACAGTTCCTCTTTCTGCCACAGAGAGTGAAGTTTGTCCCGAAGCTTGCCGCTGTGTTTATCCCCTACTCTTTGATGAAGGGTGTTTCATTCAGCTGTCAAGTTAAAAGTGGGAGAGTGGGTAGGGTCCGGTTTCGTAAAGGCCCATTGTGGCGAGTTGGGGCTAAATGGCTGGGGCCTATCCCAGCTGACATTGAGTGAGAGGCAGGGTTAACCCTGGACAGGTCACCAGACTATGACAGGGCTGACACATAGAGACAGACAACCATTCACACTCACATTCACACCTACGGACAATTTAGAGTCACCAGTTAACCTGCATGTCTTTGGACTGTGGGAGGAAGCTGGAGCACCTGGAGGAAACCCACAGCGACACAGAGAGAACCAGGAGCCCACATGCTGAAGAAACAACAACGCTAACCACTGCACCACCGTGCCGCCTTATGTTACTGTATTATACTTAACTAAAAATTTTGGGTGCGAGCTGATTCCAAAAAAACTTGAAGCTGAGTGAGCAAACTGGGGTTTATCATCACTTATGATCCAATCTCAATGGGTGGTGGTGTATTTTTCTGCAGAGATTTTCTTATGTCATGTGTTAGGTAGCCACCAGGTGCCAGACAGTAAGCAGCAGGTATCCAAGAGGCACAGTCACAGGAAATATAGCAAGGCAAAACACCAAATGAGAGTGAATCTGGGGTTGGCTTTCACTTTAAGCTTTGCTGGTGACCGCATTTACAAACAGTAACCAACAATCCTGCTCAGTATACCTTTAAAGAGTAACACATGAGAAGGAAAATCACACACACAAACTGAGTGACTTGTTCCTGTAAAGCTTCAGTTTCAGTGTGAAAACCGAAGCGCCGGTGGCAGCTGGTGGAAGAACATAAACCATACAAATACACACCAGTGAAATCTGCTCCTCCATGTTGAAAACGCTCAACACCAGACCTGAACCATCTGCTTATCTCACCGTGTGTTTGCAACCTGGACGCCAGGTGACTCACGATATTAATATAGACTAATGGTTTTAACTGAAGAATAGCTTCACTCAGATGAGCATTTAGGAGTTCACAGACATTCATTATCGTAGTTTTTCACTTGGCCCCGACATGTCAGTCAAAACTCAGTTCAAAAAGTTAACTCGTCTTTAGCTTCATCAAATGGAGTGATGGCATCGGATCAAAACAAAATTTTGTGGTATTGCCCGCCCCAATTTACTACCTTATGTTGTATACAGCAGTTGGTTTTTTTTGTTGTTGTTTTTTTAAGTTTTTGTCATTAATGCATCTGTTGTTCTTTCCTGCTGCTGTGACACTTACATTTCCCTGCATGGAATCAAAAAAGTTTATCTTATCAAACACATGTAAGCATGCTTAAAAGGTTTGTTGTGGGAAGTTAAATGTGCGTGCTTCAGAAAAAGGTTGTTTTATCACTTCATTAAAACATGTTTGCAGGTGCACACTGTCTGAAGATGCCTGTGAGTGTGTGTGTGTGTGTGTTTTCACAAAATGTCAAAGAACAACATGAGCAGAGAGCAGCTGGTTCCCTCTGTGAATGACTAATGCCATCACCAGTCAGGCTGCTGGGTGCTGCTCAGCTGGGCGCCCACACAAACACACTCAAACACACTTATGCTTGCACACACACACACACAAACACAGGAGCACACCGACTGTACAAAATATCTTAACAGTAACATCTTTCCCTTTTTGTCTGCAGAGAGAAGTTGCAGTGGTCTGAATGACTCAGTTGCATATCGGCTCAGCTCGGCTCGTGCAGTTGCAAGGGATTCAACCTGTTCAATTGCGGGCAATGTGTCGCAGACCGTCTCGAAACTTGTAACCAATCAGCAGCGAGCTCGTGCTTTTTTTTTTTTGTACAGCTGGGTACCTACGTGGGCCGTACGTATGGGCGCACGCCGTGGCTGTACACACACAAGCAAACATGGCAGACTTTTGGACAGAGGAGAGAGAAGACAAGCTCATAAATCTTTTGGACGCACCACTGTGTTTGTTTAACACCAGTTTAAAGAGCTACTCCAACAAAATTGACAAACACAACGCCGGAAGTTACATCACGTAGAAACTGGGATGCAGTTAGTTGTTTAAGTTGTTGCTCTCTGGGGTTTGTGGTGCTGTTCAGTTTTATGTTACGGTGCAAGTCATTGCAAGGGGAATCTCTGGTCTGCTTGTGTGTTGGTCTTGGTGCCTGTGAATTCTCCTCCGCTCCGCTTTTATATGGGGTCCCACAGGGTTCAATTTTAGGTCCCCTGCTTTTCTCCCTGTATATGCTTCCCCTAGGGTCTGTCCTCAGAAAGCATGGTGTCGCCTTTCATTGCTATGCTGATGACAGCCAGATATATGTCCCCCTGAGTAAAAGCGATGCCTTTTCCCTCAAACCCCTGCTGTCATGTCTTGAAGACATCAAAGCCTGGATGGCCCTAAACTTTTTAAATTTTAATGAAAAAAAAAAACCAGAGGTGATGGTGTTTGGCCCCAGCTGTTTCCTCCCCTGTTGATCTGGGTCCTTTGGCAGTTTATGCAAAGTCTACTGTTACAAACTTGGGTTTTAAGATGGACAGTGATTTTAAATTGGACCACCAAATTAGTGCAGCAGTAAAGTCGAGTTTCTTTCACCTCAGGCAGATTGCGAAGGTGAAGCATTTTCTTGGACATCAGCACTTTGAAACAGTAATCCATGCCTTCATCATGGAGTTAGCCAGTCCTCCCTTGCACTTCTCCAGTTAGTTCAGAACGCTGCCGCTCGTCTGCTAACTGGAGTACGAATGAGAGAGCACATTACACGCATCCTGGCCTCCCTCCTCGCCCCGCCCTACCTCTCTGAGCTTCTTCACCCCTACGCCCCTGCCCGGTGCCTCGGGTCAGCTGATCAGCTGCTCCTTGAGGTACCGAGGTCCAAGCGAACGCGTAGAGGAGACCGTGCATTCTCCGTTGCTGCTCCATAAATGTGGAACAATCTACCTCTGCACATCACACAGGCCTCCTCACTGTCTGTTTTTAAAACCAACCTTAAAACCCACTTTTACTCACTGGCTTTTAACCCCGCATGAGACCTCGCTCTGTTTTTATTTGTTTGTTGCTGTTTTTATTGTTTTTTGTTTTAACTGCTTTTTATTATCTCACTGTTTTGTTGTTTTAATGACCTCCTATGTATAGCACTTTGTTTCAGCTGTGGTTGTTTTAAAGTGCGAGTTGAGTTGAGTCTGAAGACTGCTTAAAAAACTTCAATGTTGGGTTTGTTCGACAGGTTACAAACCTGTGATAAGGCTTCTGTTAGCCACATAAGCTAAAGTTAGCTCTTCAACAAACACCACATGACCTCAAGAGCCACATGCAGCTTTTCAGCAGTTCTCCAGTGGCTCGCTGTGGCTTTGACAAAAAAAAAAAAAGAAATGGACATATACAACAGTTTTGTTTTTTTTGACATTTTAATTTTCATTTATCATTGTTGTAGCCCTAAAATGATTCTTACATTTTCCAGTTTTATAAATGTGTAGCCTATACAGTGAATAAAAAAAAAAAATTAACATCTCATCAACTACATGCGTCATATGTCTACAGCCTGGCCCTTTTTCCTAAAATTTGCCGAATCTCAATAGCGATGGCTGGTCTTGAGTCTCCTTTGTGAGGCTAGTTATTGATTCCAAATCTAAAAAAGACAACATCTGCGAGAACTACCCAAATTTGTACGCATCTTACGTAATCATGAGCCAGTAATTCTATTCTCTAAGACGCCCCTGGCAGACTGTAAGGAGGCAGGTTAGGGTGGTGGATGGGTCACAAAACCAGACTTTACGTCCTCACCATGTTTCGTTTCCTGATCCTATCCCTCAGTAACTTTACGTTAATTACACGACTTGACGTTAAGGACGTAACATCATTTATGGGGCGCTAATTTTAGGATATCATATGAACTGTTCTATGAGGATAAGTTGGACGTGCACATCCTTTGTGTGCCCTCCACTCATGCGGCCTAAAAGAGATGCAACTCTGTAGGTCCTGCTGGGGGGCCACTGTCATTGGGGAGTACTGTTGCCATGAGGGGGGGTACTTGGTCTGCAACAGTGTCTGAGTGGGTGGAACATGTCAGGTGGTATCCACATGAATGCCAGAACCAAAGGTTTCCCAGCAGAACAATGCATTGGAACAAAATAATCAAAGTTATTCACTTCATGTTTTGGCTGATGTGTGTATATCATAAGTGGATGTTTTTGGTTTGAAACAGTCTCAATTTCTGATTTAAAACTGCTTCTTTATCACATTACAACCCTTAACTAATTGTATTTACTCCTTATTGTCTGCGCTGTTGAGAAGAGAAAACTTCAACAGCTTCACTGCGTCATCACTGTGTCTTCTTAACTAAAGCACGAGCCTAATTTAACCCCCTGATGAAGGGTTCACTCAATAAAATGTCCTCTAAGGATGTAAAACTCAACACAGTTATAAACACTGTATAAGTAAAATTAGCCTTTACAGAGGGTTAGTGGAGATTATTCCTCTTTGTTCCTCACTCTGAGGTCATCTGATCCTCAAAAGGGACAGAAAAGAAACAAACCGCACACAAACATCTCTGCTACAGCAGCTTGTTACAGCCCACGCACTGAATATATGACATCACTGAGACGCCATCGCTGGTTCTGATGTACAGTCATGGCTGTTTGTGTGTGAAAGGGATATTCAAAGAGACAAAAATAGTGTGTGGTGTGTCTTTTCAGTCAGGAGGGAGAGGAAAGCGACGCAGGCACAGATGGAGCAGAAAAACACACCAGAGTGTTTGTTTGCTTTGTTTGAATGTGCTGCCAGGAGCCTTTTTTTTTGGCAGACGTTACATACCAACAGAGATTCAACCTGGTGAGCCAAGTGTACGACAGCAGGCATGACAGTGATGAAGTGACTCTTCACCTGATATTGATGCCGAGGTAGTCCTGGTCATGGTGAGGAAGTGGGTAGTCTACTGTAGCTCTATTAAATATACACGTTCTTTCATTCTCTTCTCACGAGATTTGAGTCTCCATACAACAGGCCTATCTGCTTGAAGGTGTGTCTTTAACTGATAACATTTAAAAGCAGCGCCCTCTTTAGTACTGTTTACTGTTGCACTGTGCAACGGTTGTTAGTAGCCAGCTACTTCCATCATAGATACTCAGGCTGTTGTTACCATTTTGCTCGGCATCTATGGCTTACTCAACCCAGCCGGGATAAATGTTGGCATTGTATGTTTCTGCAAAACACAGATACATTACAATTGTATGTTTTGTATTTCCTCATGTTTCAACAAAACTGTCGTCAGCGTGTGGTTAGATTTAGGGCACATTCACACCAGGATAGTCTGGTGGACTCAGATGGATTGTGTGAGAATGCAGAAAAATTTCACACTTTCATTTGGTTCGGTTCACTTTCACACTGCACTTTTTAAAGTGGACCAAACCGCCTGGACAACGTCATGCAGTTACAACAGCTGCTCGTTTGGGGGCGGTATTGCCTGAAACAACCACTGACCAGGAAAAAACATGAGGAAGAAGGAAACCCGGCTCATCGATTGGCCAGGACCGAAAACGAAAATCCATCCCCTTCAGCCGGCTTGGTCACCACAAAAACAATGGAGTAACACCAAATTTCTGCAGTCTTGGGGTAAGCGCCTGCACCTCCTCACTACTCCACGTCTGCCCATGAGACATTTCCCAACTTTTTCTTTTTTTACCTCTGCTTCTCCCAGATCGCACTGTTGGCTTTGTTTTTTTTCTACCCAAAATGCACTGCGCTCACTTCCTCTCTTTGGATCGCTAGATAGTCTCTTTGCATTTCCCAGAGTTCAAATGAGCGTTCACACCACTCCAAAAGAACCAAACTATCTGTGGAAGCGGACCAGGGTTCGTTTAAAGTGGACCAAATAGCGCCAGTGTGAATGCGCCCTTAGGCACAAAATCCACTTGGTTATGGTTACGAAAAGATCACATTTTGGCTTAAAATACCTGGTTTGGGTGCTATATAGTACACCAGATTATTAATCCCGACTGAAAACACAGCAATGTCTAAGTAAAAAACAACTGCTTTTCTTGGCACTATCTCTGGAGGCGACTGGTTGCTAAAAAACACCCACATAAGGCCACCTCAAAATAACCTACTGGTTTAACACATTCTCACTCCGACCTTGTCACATTTTGACATTTGGTCATGGACTTTCAATGTTGACACAAGACGTGCAAGGTACCTTGGGTGCATTGGTTGTTGCTGTTGATGCCGTGTCAAGTTCTGCCTGTTACATGCACTGCCTTCTTACAAGATTCACTTAAATGTGGTTACGTTTAGCCAACACACACACGTGGTTGGGTTTAGGAAAAAAACAGGGTTTGGCGTTACAATCACACTGGAAGCGAACATTGGCCTCCCGGATGAAAGTCGGCGGTTGTTGATTTTGTTGAAGATAAAGATGATTTTCCACTTGTTTTAACTGACATTAGCTGATTAGCACTAAACACAAAGTACAACTAAGAGAGATCAGAATGTTTTAGTTTTACAAGTATTTTGACATAAACCAAAGTTATTGGACAAATGGTGGATGTGATGGCCCCTGCTGAACTACTGCCAGTTCGTGTTTTTCCTATGTGTCCTTGAAGGTACCACAGGAACACAATTGTGGCAGACAACCGGTATCCAGAGCACCTGGGTCGAGTGCTCACAGGGAATAAAAGCCCAACTCTCTGCTCTGGTCCCTCTCACTTGGACTCATTCTGCCAGCGTCTGCACATTTTTGCCTTTGTTTGGCTTTTTAGTTTTTAACTTTGACTTTAAAACACCTCACACTAGTTGTTTACTTTACTACAATAGTACTTTTAATTAACCATGATTAACTGTGTCCTTTCCTGTATTTGTTGTGGCCTCGGAGCCGGGTAATGACAAATTGAGGGCTCGTCCAGGACACACACACACACACACACACACAGAGTTTTAATTAAATACACGTTACTCGTTCATACAATGTATTTCTGCATCATCATCTACCAGTTTTAAATAGAAGCATGTAGAGACCCAGCGAGTAAAGATACAAAGCCTTATAGTGTGTCAAGCAGCCACGCTGGTACTTTGGCAGACTTATATGCATTGTCTCTTGTTCTGAGCCTGCAGTTGGCAAAGGATCAGAACAGATTTACACTCCTGAACTCAGAAAACACAGACTGGCTCCACAACTCTGAGAGAGCCTCTTAAAATATATATTCTTCTACAAAGAGATGAACCCACAGAAACTCAAAATCATTGAGTAAGTGAAGTTATTTTATGAAGGACCGTACACACAACATTAATCAGTCCCTCCAGGATTTCGCAGAGTGTTCTGGGCATTGTTACGACCTGAAAAACCTGATTTCACTGCAGCATGTTTAAAAAATTGTGATGCATGTTGCAATGCAGTGTTTTCTGCAATCAAATTGCAAGGGCAAATGAAAATTACAAAATTAGTTGTGATGCTGTCAACGATTCGGAGCTTATTACTATGAATATTCAGTTTTTCCTACAGCATTGGAGTCTATTTGTGATGTTTGGCGGCCCGTTCTCATTCCGAAGTCGTCAGATAACGTCGCTTGTCCAATGAGTTTTCCGCAGCAGACACCGACGAAAAAAGGCATCTTTTTGTGGAGGAATGATACGGTGCCAGTTTGAAACGCTGCTGGACAACGACATAATTTTAAGGAGATTAAAAGTCACTATAGGGCAGGTGGGAGGGGTGGTGGGCGGGTCCAACAAGCACTGGATTTTCATCTAGGAGTCTGGTGTTCACTTCCTTTATGAATGTAGAGCGATGATGTTTATTTAAAAACCTAACCACGTGCGTTTGTTTCAGAAGGAAATAAACCTAAATACAAGGTGCTTCACTGATGTTGTCAGTTAATTTTGAAAAACATTCTGCATGTAACTGTACACTTCCTGTGAAAAAAGGGGTTTATTTTGAAAAGACACAATGCATGTAATAGGCGTAAACCTTGGGAACCTTGGAAACCTTTGGTTCTGGCATTCATGTGGATGCTACTTGACGTGCTCCACCCACCCGAACACCGCTGTAGACAAAATAAACCCCCTCATGGCAACAGTACTGGTCAGTGGCAGTGGCCCCCCAGCAGGACAATGCACCATGTGAGACCACAAAAGCTGCTCAGGAATGACCCGAGGAACGGGACAAAGAGCTCAAGGTGTCGACCTAACCTCCAAATACTCCAGATCCCAATCTGATCGAACATTTGAGGGACGTGCTGTTACCCCAGAGGTATCCCCAGTCCACAGTGGGGCCTCCTTGGACCGGATTTGGCTCTGACCTGTCAAGGCATGGACACAGAGAGGTCCTGTGTCCATGAGGGTGTCCTTTGGTGTCTGGCACCTGGGCGTTAGCTTCAGATCTTTTGAGTCCTGTGGGTTGTGAGGTGGGGCACCAGCACGTCCCACAGATGTTTGATCAGATGGGCATCTGGGGAATTTGGAGGCCAGGTTGATGCCTTGAGTTCCTGGTCACATTCCTCAGACCATTCCTGAGCAGTTTTTGTGGTGTGGCATGGTGCATTACATGCCACTGCTACTGGGGAGTGCTGCTGCCATAATGGGGGTGCCTGGCTTGCACTGGTGTTTAGGTGGGTGGAACATGTCAGGTGGTATCCACATGAATGTCAGAACCACAGATTTCCCAACAGAACATTGCATTGTGTGGTTTAAATGTTTTGGCTGATTGGTTTATGTAGACGTGAAAGTCCACTGACCAAGTGGCGATATGTGACGAGTGGGGAGTGAGAACATGTTGTGTTGGGAGGTGGGGGGCAGTCACAGCTGATCTTCAACACAGGGCTGAGAGGCCATCTCCACGAGCCGCTCTCCTCCCGCTCTCTCTGCCAGGATAGCACAAGCATGCACAACACAACGTCATCTCATCCCTACTCGTCATAGTTTGCCGCTTAGGCAGAAGCCCCGCAGCAGTGAAACTGAGTCGTTGACCTCACACCGAAAAGCTTGACTGTCGTTAAACCTGTAAATAACCATTAGGTAATGTTAGCAGTGTGATGCTAACAGTTAGCCCTGTCACTGTGTGTTTGCGATAAAGTTACGGTGATCAAACAAGATTGCAATGTCGCACAGAATTCACGGGGATTGGCTGATTAATCCCAAATAATAAAAGTAAGTGTTTCAAAATGTACTTGCACAACGTATGAACCCCCTGTCGGCACTCTATAACAGTGTACAAGTACAGGCAGGTGTCTGTGTGTCTGTCTCTCTGCATGTCTGTCTGCTTGTTCAGTTAATGAGTGTGTGCTGTACTGCAGGTACAAAGGGACAGCAGGTCCTGTCAGGGCAGAGGGAACATACCATCTCGTCAAGGACACAGATGCTGCACAACTGTTCCACTTACACTGACACACACACACACACACACACACAGTTTCTAAATGAGGGTGCACAGAGCTAAAGTTGGTCTGAACATGGCCCAAACATACTTTACTGTGTGTTAACTGGTTTGTGGTCACAATTATAATACCAATATGAAGTGTTTTCTGTAATTACCTCTCTGTACGGTCTTTTTTATTGTTAGTGGCACAGTCCATCACTTCCATGTGGGATTTGAATTACTCAAAAAATGGAAAGGAAACTGTGTAGCATGTTATTCATTAGTTATTGTTTTTTATTTCATCTTATTGATAATCAGCCTCAGTGTTTTATTGAACACCAGAGAATATAGGCTGGCCTCTGTCTGTTCGTCTCTGTCTCTCATTATGTATGGAAATGATGAGAAAGAAAGAAAGAAAGAAAGAAATGTAAAACAGGTGCGTACAACAAGACCGCACACGCGAGATCAAAGATTTCAGAGATAATGAGAGCGCGAGCAAGTGAGGAAGGTTATTGGAGGCGGAAGGAGAGATTGATGGAGTTGAGGTAAATAAAAGACCTCGGAGACCTGAAGAAAAAAAACGAGACGTGGCAGAGAGGAAATTAATGATGAAGTGAGAGGGGGAGAGTCGTCTGCAGGTTGTCCAAGGCTTGTTTTGTTTTGCTGCATTGTAAAGTGACTGAAATCAACCAGTGAATACCTTCAGATTACATGACAAAGAAACCTTGTCTGTTTGTGCCCTCTAGAACGACACACAGGAGCTCAGAGCCTGAATACACCTGCCTGGTATTGACATGCATTTCACTGACCTGAACACAAGCTGACCACTTGTGTTCAGGTCACATTTTGTTACTGCCAACGTCACTTACACTTGAAGAGCCCTGCAAGGTTTCTATGTCCACACTCTCACTAGCTGCTCGTTAGCATGCTCACTTGTCATGTCGGTACAGCTGGAGATGTCACTGTCCAGTCCAATCGCCTGAATGAATGTTGGCTTTGTATGTTTCTGCAAACCACGGATACATCACATTTTTATTTTGTTATGTAGCAAATACGTCGAAACTTAATGTTTCTCTACATTTAAATAGCCCTGTGGCTAACGTATGTTTAGGGTTAGACACAAAAACCACTTGGTTATGATAAGGAAAAGCTCATGTTTTGGCTTAAAATTAAAAAAAGTTTTTGTCTGACTGGAAATGCAGCAATGTCTTTATGAAAAACAGCCGCTTTTTGTGGCACCATCCATTCAGGAAACACGGTGATGTCTCAGTTAAAAACCATCACTTGTCCTGGTGGAAACACAGTGACAGGTAACTGAAAAACAACTGGTTTTGTTGTTTGTTGGTCTAGAACAGTGGTCTGCAGCTTGGCAGGTGTCTTGCCCAGGTGGCACGCCATCCACCATCCACCATCCCCTCCAGCTCCTGATGACAAAGTCAGCTCATATACGCCACTTTAGAAACGTTGATATGATACGTATGAAACATACAAATGTAACGTATTCCTGGTTTGCAAATACGTACAACGCCAACATTTTCTAATGACGACTGGGCGTTAGCAGAATTCAACATGTCTCTTTCCATTGGCTACAAAGGTGGGCGGTCACAGAACACTTCATCCAACTTGTCACCAAATTAACCACCACATCCGTCGTGGATGCATCAGGATGCCAAAGCGTTCGCACTTCAAGTTACGCAGTCTAATGTTACCAGTCCACCTCTGCAAGTGGTTTAAGTGACCAGATCACAATGCATCATGGAGGTTCTGACATTTGTATTTAGTATTGTCCACTTTTGATCAGATCACCCAAGATTAGGGGACCTTTGTTGTCGTGGTAACAACAATAACCACATGGTAAGTCAGGGAATGATCGTGGTCATGCTTAAAAAACTGTCAGCTGGAAACAGGGAACAAACAGCGGTCTCTGGTGTTAAAGTCCAATGTTTTGCTTACCCATCCATCCCCCTGTACCTCCCTATGTGGACTGACTCTATAATGGGACAACCAGAAGATCGTCTCGATGCTAGTTAGCCCGTTAGCACATTAACAACACAACCAAATGTTGAAAGAACAGAGCGTATTTACCATGCTCCAGTGAACAGTCCATTGGAAACTTTTGCGCTAAAGAGCTAAATGGCTAAAGAAAAATAATCTTACGTTATGTAACAAATTTCTTTTGGTCTCACTCCCTCTTGACTTTAGCCATCTGATTACTTCCCTCACTTCCATCTCTCTGTATGTATACTGAGCTGAACTGCCAATCAGAGTGATTTAATCCGCCGCCAGCAACATGCTGAATCAGCCAAAAGAGAAGCAGAGAGGGGACCATGAGGGCCAACGGTGCAGGACACACTGCACTGACTAGGGCAACAGTATGCTAACCAACGGCCCAACACTGACCACTGGCTGACCGTTGGTTTGATGTGTCAGGGTCTTAGCAACGTCACCTCCTGTCATAATTACGATGGGTGCCACTTCATCATCAACGTTTGTTATTTGAACCATTAAAGGGCCACTGTGTAAAATGGGTTGAAAACAGTGACATCGGTGGTCAAATTCTAGATTGCAGGGCTCACTCGCTCACCCGTCCCGTCGGGTAAATGACGGTGGCCTCGTAGGGACAAAAAGCCTTGCGCAAACACGAGTTTTTCAGGAGTAGGTCTATCTAGCGACGAGGTGAATCTTTATTTAGAAATCTAAACCATGTTACGATATTGTAATGAATCCCTCACGAGCAGGAGACCAGAGGAGCGTTCGGGAAAAAGGCCCGTTTATTTGAGCACTCCAAAAACTCCGGTAGCACTCCAGGAGGTAAAAGACTCCGTCCCAAACTCTGACTCTTCTGGCGTAACAGACACACTTCATACACACATACTCGTTTACAATACCTAGCGGGTACCCCCTCCCCTCTCTGCTCCACCAATCTCCAGCCCGCACACTGACTGACAGCGTAGCCTGTAAACAGAGCTCAGCTGTTTATTTAGCCTAGCAATATCTCCGGACTATAGTAGCTGCAATGGACGACTCTGAACGCGATTTTGAAGAGTTTCTTGTAGCGGACACAGACCCAGAGCCATACCTGTTTGAGCCGGAGCATACAGATGAGGAACTTTGATGCTGAGCGGGCGAGAATGTATCAATGTATTATAAATGTATCATGAATATGATTTAAACTGAACAATCTGAGAAGAGCAAATCACTCTCTGGCTAAACTGTTCACACCTCACAGACACACACAACTTACTGTGATGTTGTGATATCATTATTGTTTTTATTATGGTTTATTGATAAGGAATAGAATAAACCAAAATGTATTTGTACTAGTATTGTTTAGTGAATTAAACTTGACGTGGGGTGGAGTGAGGACAGACTGAGAGGACACAAGAAATAATAAACTGAGGAGAGAACGTGGAGAAAGACCCAGAACGATGTGTGTGTGTAAGCAGCATTACTGTGATCTAGTGTCCCTAACACTACATAAATCTGCAGTATTGGATTCAGCTAAATGTATTTCTCCTCACACACACACACACACACACACACACACACACACACACACACACACACACACACACACACAGAAGGGCTGCGGGCTGGTTCTGTATGAAGCATGAAGTGTGCAGGTTGGGCAGCAGATGACTGATGATCCCTGGGAGCTTACAGAGACTCAGACCCACGCTGTGTTGTGATGTGAAATTCAGGTAATGAATGTGAGCGACAGCAGAGCTGAGGACGCTGGAACATCTCAATGACACATTGTCATGGCGACTGCGTCATCATAACATCTCTAGCTTTTTCTGGCTATTATCAATGCCTGTGGGTTTCTGTTATTCCCTGTCTGTCCAGCAGGGTCCTCAGCAGTGTTGTGCAACGTGTTCATTAAACTGAATGTATCAGGTTGCAACTAATAAACGTGAGCACCGTTCACTCTCGCAATGGCTAACAAATTACACAAGGCCCCCGCCTCCCGTTCATGTCAAAGCGAGTGTCATTAGGCCTTTCTACACAGAGATCCTGAGATAGGGCCGCGAAGAAGTCACTTCATTATGCTGCCTTTGTCTTTGGGGGGGGGGGGGGGGGGGTTGATCTGACTGAGAGTGACCTCCCCTCAATTATGTGTGACTTTAAAGCCTTCATAAAATGTAAACAGGTGACTTATCAAAGAAATTCACTCCCATACAGTTGTCACGAATGTTGAAATTTAAATCAGATTGACTCTGCTTTGGAGCCAGCCTCAAGTGGCCATAAGAGGAAGACTGCTGCTTTTGGTACTTCAGCATTGGCTTCATTTTTCAGCCTTGGAGGTTGCCGCTTGGTGCTATCCTTAAGTTTGTCAGGAGTTAAGGAGAGGAGATGGTGGATCATCAGCCAGTACAGTCACAGACTCAGTCACTACTCAGACCCAGTACTAAAGCAAACATTAACGCTATTAAAATGTGTATATATTACTTGTTTCTATAAATTTTGCCCTTTTCTTGGGCAATTTTATAGTTTATCTAAACAGTGCTCCCTTCGTCTTTCTTTCTCAGTCGACCACTGCACCAGAATTTACACAGTACTATAAGATATTTGTAATAAATGTGTGTTCTTCACCGTGGTTGCCTCGTGCATCATATCTTTTTAGTTGCGTCTAGCAAATTCGAATTTGCTCTGCACAGGGATCTCGCCCTGATGAGCAGAGCCCGTTGAATTGCCATCAGACCAATCAGATCAGTCTATCTGACAGAGGCGGGCTCTGGGCGGGCGTAACATGATGAAGACAGCGCTGCGCTGTAGGAGTCGAAAAGTAAACAGCCAAGATGGCAGCTGCTGAAGGACAGTGTCCATTCAATTTGGAAGAAACGCTAAGCCAACTACACTTATCTTTTTCTTTAAGAGAGGAACAGAAGACTGCCCTAGAAGCCTTCGCTTCCAGGAAGGAAGTTTTTGCCGTTTTGCCGACGGGATACAGCAAAAGCATAATATATCAGTTAGCCCCACTGGTCGGCAAACCAATGGGGCTTAGTGCAATGAATATGTCACCATGTTTTTTGCTCCGATTGGCCATCGTGCTATCCAATTGCGTGTGGCAGCATTTCATATGCCTCAGTTAGTGCTGCCCCTTGGGTAGGAAGGGTGTATCAGTGAGGACCAGAATCTCTCTAGATTTGAGTCTGGATTTCCAGGCTATCAGACAGTAACAATAAGCATGAAACTTTAACCAGATCAGGCAAAAGGTCCTGAGTAGGACCACTCATGGGGTTAGAGGGTAAGACACACATACTGTTATTACGTGGTCTATTCAAAGTTCTAGTGTCTAAGACTGAGGGGGATCTATTGGCAAAAAATGGATTATGATAAAATAAGTATGTTTTGCATAATCACCTGAAAATACGAATTCTATTTTAGTTACCTTCGAATGCTGTTCGGCTCGTTGAGAAACACTGATTTTTACGATGAAACTGCTTTATGCAGGGTCTGTTTGTTTTTCGGAGGAGGAGACCTCTGCAGGTAATTCAGCTCCTGGTAAGGAACTCCTGAACAATGAACACTTGAGGAATTGAAACCAGGAGAAGTTTCAGCTGGTTGCAATCTGCAGTCCTCACCGCTAGATGCCACCAAATACTAAACAGTGTTCCTTTAATAATGCAAACACAAATAGATTAATGATTTATCAAACAAAATTCCTCCTCCCATCTGCCCCTGAACCTGCAAACTTTACTTTGCACCATGTTTCAATGTCAGACTACTTCCTGTGTCTGCTCACCTCCTCTCATAACCCTTCTAGCAGAGAAATGAATGCATGAGCAGTAAGCTCATTCATTGCACTGTATGACACCATGCTTACAGCCTCACCAGATGAGACACCACATTGTACCAACTTTCTGGTCACAGCTCCTTAATGTCAGTGTTTCTTGGTGAATATATAAATATCTTGTCTGTAGACGAGGATCATCCCCAGGTGGGAGAAACAATGCAGGTGGCTGCGTCTCCGCACCATAAATAGCTCGCAGGCCGTCGTCATTTGTTGGTGTGACATTTTCATCGTAAAGGTTAGATGTTGCAGGATGCATTCCTCTCATAGCTGAGGCCTGTCGAGCTCCGCTGTTCTGTGTCATCGCCTGCGGCTACGCTTGTCATTTCGGTGTGATTTGTGAGATCTGATTCTTAAGATTAGACTTTGTGAAATCACGTCTTTGTGTGTCCACACTTGGCCTGGAATTAGAGCTCATGTAGCTGCTGTGGCTGTTTAAAATAGTGTCTGCTTTATTTCTTCCTGATCTCGCTCTTCAGCTCTTTACATTGCTGTTACGAACATTGCGGCTGGAAGTCCTCCAGCTCGGTTTGGATCAGACCATTTTTGGCTTTACAAACTTGTTAGGTAATGTGCGACTGGATGAAAAATGTTGTGTCAGAAGGAAATGTGGGACTGCAGCCTAATCATTTTTTGCTGATTGGGTCTCTTGAAGCCTGTATATTCAAATAATTACTGTAATGCACATTTACGAAGCATTTATTCCCTCCGTACAACAACATCGTCATGTCATACTCATCACTTACATTGTGGCCTTCATCGTGGCTCAGAAACTGACATCCATAAAACAATTTGGTCTCATTTTGAACCGGAGCATCTGCAGATTAATTCCATACCCAGCCTGTTATGATGTGTTCACATTAGAGCTGCCCTCTAATCGTCAACCAAACGTTAGTCGACCAGAAAGGTCATTAATCGGCAAGATTTCATTGGTTGCTTATTTGCAGAAAAAAAGACCTCTAATTTCCAGGACTGGTACCTGCAGTTATTCCACAGGCTAGTTAATAACATGTCGGGCAGGAAATCCAAAGTGTGGGATCATTTTGAGAAGGTGAAGGACGAACCCAAGGTGATATGTAAACTCATCTTCATTGGTCGACTACAAACATGACGTATCATCTGAAACATGGAAGTAGCTACATGCCCATTAGCCCACAGCGTCATTAACAGGCGGCTCGCTCAGTGTGTGACGTGCACTTGGAGATAAAATATAGGCCTATATTAATGAAGGTTCATTAGTACGGTTTTGTATTTCTCTGTAATGTGACTTGATGTGTGTGGCCTCTCTGTTTAAATAACCAAAGTATACTAACTCCAACCCTGCACTAAAGTCGAGACAAAAAGCTGCAGTGTGGGGAAGTGCTGCTTTGATATTTTGATCATGAAGTATTTCTAATTTTGGACAAGCAGCTCTGTCCCATTAAAATCCTCTCTGCCTGCAGGCGGCTCCGCTCTGAGACTGACTGCTAACTGTGAGGCGCTGCAGTCTTTCAGAGAAGAGTTTGAATGTCCCAACAAAGACTCAAACATTTGAAATTTAAGTTTTAATCTGGTTGTGCTTCTGATTGTGATCTTGGGAGTTTACGCAGTAGTTTAAACATGCAGAGGAAGTACTGCCACACTCTAATAAATGACTTCAGGTTTGTTAATTTAAGACAAATAAAGCTCTGTATCACATGAAGTGTTGCGATCAGGCACGTAGCTGTCATTGTGAAAGTTAGGGTTGTGAACTATTGAATGCATCATGTTATTGTGGGTCCACAGAAGTACAGATATGCACGTGTATGTGTGTGTGTGCATGAGTGTCCCAGACTGCCAAACCTCGAGCTCTTGGCTCCTCTGTCTGAAGTGCAGCAGTCAATTCCTTTAAGGACGTTTCAGCCTAGTTTGGAGGGAAAGTGGAGCGCGGCCTCAGACAGACAGTTTATATAGAAACTAGAGCTCAGACTCACAATTATCACCTCTCCTCTCTCCGTCTCTTCATCCCATCAGACCGATCAATTCTTCAACAACTCCTCCCTCTCGCCACATATCTGTCTTTAGAAGCTAACTATCTAACTATAACCACTTTTGACCTACATAATATTTTACATACGTATGTCAGCTGCGGCTTTTTCTATTTAATTAACTGTGGTGAATACTTGCATCAAATACTTATTGGAGAATAACTGCTAAAGTCAATGCTAGTACCTTGATAAAAAAATACTTGACTCTTGACTTCACAACACCATAGACTGTATAGGTTGTAGCTGCTGTGGTGGGAGTGTGAGCTCCACCCGGAGATGGAGAGTCCATCCAGGTGCACACACAGTGACAAGGCTAACTGATACCATCACACAGCTAATGTAACCCAAAGGTTAGTAACGACTTTAACGATGAGTCGAGCAATTTAGGTGTCAGTATGAATTTGTTTAAACTGCCTTACAGCTCGGTGATGGATGTTAGCCGCTGCTGCTGTGTTAGCACGTGTTAACCTGGCAGCTTAGTGAATAGAGAGGTGATGACTGCGACAAAAAGTTTTCTGATCTGGTGTACAGTCTGAACAGTCAGGCTCAGACACTGATGCAAAAAGGACCAAATGCTGGTACCGTTTGACTGTAGACATTTCACTGCTACTTGGTACTGGGTTAAGTCGGCAGATAGCTTCAAAAATATCGAGTACCTGGGACACCCAGTAGCTCAGCGGGTAGAGCAGGTGCTCCATGTACAAAGATTATGTCCCTGCCACAGCAGCCATGGGTTTCACTCCAGCTGCTGGCCCTTTGCTGCATGTCATCTCCCCTCCTTCAAGCTTGAATTGTTCAATCAAATAAAGGCAAAAAAGCCACACATACACACACAAAAAAATATAAAAAATAAGTACTGAGTACCTGTCACAGTAGACTGAAGCAATCCAGGCAGAGAGGACCCAGAATGCAGGACAGCAGGCCGGTGGATTCAAAGAAAGATACTTCAGTTGATGAAACACAGGCTTACAGGCCGGTGAGATGCAAAACAGGCAGGAAAAAACCAAGACCCCAGGGAAACCACGAGGACTATAAACGGGTAATCCAACAAAGAACAAAGGAAGTGAGCAGGTAGAAGCAGAGGACACTATTTAGGGAGGTGAGAACAGGTGAGTAGACTGCAGCACCAGTGAGGGACAGGTGAAACTAATCAGGGCGGAGTGGACAATCAAAAAGGCGGGAAAACACACAAAGACAGGAAGTAAAACCAGACAGAAGAGAAAGTCTACAAGATAACAGGCTTCAGACAGAAAACCGGGAAAAAGCCATAGACTGTATATAATAGTGGACGTAGCTGCCGTGACTCACTCATTGGTTTGTGGACTGCCATTTTGAAGCCTCAAGTTCAAGCCCAAATATTTGGATGAGAGGCTGGCGTTGTGGAGGAGCGAGGGGTGGATCTAACTTATAGACTGTGGCGACGCCTCACAGTCAGTCTGTCACTCAATCAGCCCCACCCTTAAATGTGCGTATCTTTGAGCCTTGATAAAATGTAAACAGGTGAGTTATAAAAAAAAAAATCTCCCCCCCATACAGTTGTCCTGAACATCTGCAATGCTGCCCTGCCTGATCAGTTTCCCTTTCTTAAACACCATCCGACCACTTTGATTGTCAGCACCTGTGAGCATGGGCCCTGCTACAGTGGTCAGTTGGTGTCTGCTCCAAGAATCGGCATGCCACGTTTCACTGATCTTCATAGGGCCCGTGTGATAGGACGACTTCAAGCTGGTGTTCTGCAAAACCAAGCTGCGGCATTATTTGGAGTGAGCTCTAGTACCATCTGCAAACTGAAGGCCAAGTTCCATATAACAGGGGATGTCAGAGACTGGCCACGAAGTGGGCGTCCCAAGAGGACAGTACCCCAAGAAGAGCATTTCCTCATCCTGTCAGGATGTTAGGATCTGTAGGCAGTCTTCTACAGATTTGCAGTCAAGGTTTGTAGGATGATATGGCCAATGGCTCTCTGCCCAGACAATCCGGAACAGACTGCACGCAGCCAATCTCCGGTGTCATAGGGCTGCCAGGAGGCCTGCCATGACTGCTCTTCACCGTCAGGCCCCTTTGCGCTAGTGTCGGCAACATGTGCACTGGAACCTGAACAGGTGGAGGAACATTTTGTTCAGCGAAGAGTGGAGAAGACACAGACAACGCTTTGCTGATTGTTGCACCGATAGAGTAACATCTCATGGTGGAGGCAGTGTGATGGTGTGGGGTGGCATCTCCCTCACTGGAAAAATCTCGATGCAGAGAGATATCAAGGTGAAATTCTGCAACCAGTGGCAATCCCATATCTCCACAGTCTGGGACCGAACTCCCAAAAAAAAGCTGTTTGGCATTGGCAGATTTTTCATGGGCGCAACCTACATACTCAGCTCTGCTGCTCATCCCACAAATGCATGTTCCTTACAAATGTGGCACCATTTAAACGAGAAATAAACAAGCGTTCCAAAGGTATAAGATGTATTGCCAAGAAGCTTTGTTACAACAAAGAAATAATCTACCAAACACACATTGCCTTACTTTTTGTGCTTAGTTTATCTATTAGGATTTATGTCATGCATGGTTCATGGCTGGTACCTTTAGAGCATCTAAGGTCCATCTCTCTGTTGTTCCTAATTACTGCTACAGCAGGAGAAGATGCTGTTTCTTAGAACGCAGCAGTAAACAGTGAGGTCAGTGCCATACACACACACACACACACACACACACACAGTCCTGAGATGATTGCCCCTCTCCTCCTCCTCCTCCTCCTCCTCCTCCTCCAGGAGTTCATTGTGTTTTCTGCTGACTCAGCAGGACGTCAGCTCTGTATTCTGCCATCGCTCGTCCCCGCAGATTTCCCAGAAGGCCACTGACACTGTCCTGAGATTAAGAAGCTGTACCCGTGGACCCGGCTGTCTTGAGGGAGACGCGGCGACACGCACACAACCAGAGTGATTATTGCTTTCTGTCTCTCCACTCAGAGATGCTCCAGAGAGGAAGTGTGCACTCTCAACAGGAATAATAAAACATGAGGAGGACCACACATGAATCTTTAAAAATCAAGGACTTTATAATTTCACCGCTTTTATCTCATGTTATCTCTCATCCACTGTGTTTCAGCAGGAGCAGTTTATGACTGAAACAGATTCCTTTCATATACTGCTCAATCTGTTGGTTATTTTTATCTAATTGTTGAGTCTAAAAAATGTCAGAAAATGAATGGATGATAGGTTGAGGGTCGAGAGATAAATGGATAAGGGTCTGGAGTTGAGGGATGAATGGATGAGGGATCAAGGGATGAAGGGATGAAGGGTAAAGGGATAGGGGTCGAGAGATTAAGGGATGAAAGGGTGATAGTTGAGGGATAAAGGGATGAGGGGATGAAGGGTGAGGGATGACAGGATGAGGGTCGAGGGATAAATGATGAGGGTGGGGGTTGAGGGATGAGGATCAATGGATGAAGGGTGAGGGATGAAGGAATGAGGCCTGAGGGGTGGATGGATGAGAGTCTAGGGATGAACGAATGAGGGTTTAGGGATGAGGGATGAAGGATGAAAGGGTGAGGGTCAAGGGATGAAGGGTGAAGGGATAGGGGTCGAGAGATTAAGGGATGAAAGGGTGATGGTTGAGGGATAAAGGGTGAGGGATGACAGGGTGAGGGTCGAGGGATAAATGATGAGAGTGGGGGTTGAGGGATGAGGATCAATGGATGAAGGGTGAGGGATGAAGGAATGAGGCTTGAGGGATGGATGGATGGATGAGAGTCTAGGGATGAAGGAATGAGGGTCTAGGGATGAGGGACGAAGGATGAAAGGGTGAGGGTCAAGGGATAAAGGGATAAAAGGATGAGGGTTGAAGGATAAATGATGATGGTGGAGGTTGAGGGATGAGGATCAGTGGATGAAGGGTGAGGGATAAATGGATGAGGGTCAAGGAATGACTGGATGAGGGATGAATGAATGAGGGTCTAGGGATGAAGGGACGAAGGTATGAAGGGGTGAAGGGATGAAGGAATGAAGGGTGAGGAATCAAAGGATGAAGGGATGAGGAGATGAAGGCTGAGGGATGAACTGATGAGGGTCGAGGGATGAAGAGATGAGGGTTGAGGGATGAAGGGATGAAAGGATGAGGGTTGGAGAATAAATGATGAGGGTTGAGGAATGACTGGATAAGGGATGAAGGAATGAGGGTCTAGGGATGAAGAGATGAGGGTCGAGGGATGAAGAGATGAGGGTTAAGGGATGAAGGGGTGAGGGTCAAGGGATGAAAGGATGAGGTTTGGAGAATAAATGATGAGGGTTGAGGGATGAGGATCGATGGATGAAGGGTGAGGGATAAATGGATGAGGGTTGAGGAATGACTGGATAAGGGATGAAGGAATGAGGGTCTAGGGATGAAGAGATGAGGGTTGAGGGATGAAGAGATGAGGGTTGAGGGATGAAGGGGTGAGGGTCAAGGGATGAAGGGATGAAAGGATGAGGGTTGGAGAATAAATGATGAGGGTTGAGGGATGAGGATCAATGGATGAAGGGTGAGGGATAAATGGATGAGAGTTGAGGAATGACTGGATACGGGATGAAGGAATGAGGGTCTAGGGATGAAGAGATGAGGGTTGAGTGATGAAGGGATGAGGGAATGAAGGGCAAGGAAATAAAGGATGAAGGAATGAAGCCTGAGGGATGAATGGATGAGGGAAGAACGCTGGGACATGGACGAGTGTGATGATGGAAAATGAAGGCAGGATCACAGGAGGGAACCAGGGGAGCGGTGTCTTTGTGAAGTCAGATTCAGATTCAGCCCACAGTGGGTCCTGTGTGCAGACAAAAGAGAGCAGAAGATATAAAGGAAAAAGGGATGGGTGGGTAGAAGAGGAAGAGAATGGATCAGGTTTCCGAAATACTTTTTAGTGTAAATGAGATGTGTTCGAGGCGTGGTCTTTATTCATGAACCTAGTTATAAAACTACATGTCGTGAGGCCTCTGGTGATTCCCATCTCACCATCACTGCATCTTTAGTGACTCCTGATCGATCCTTTGTCGGTACGACGCTCAGGTTACAATCAAAACACGAGAGATTTATGGAAGTGAGATTGACTTAATCGAGCAGATATTTGAGGAGTCTCACTTTGTCATTGGAGCAGCTGATGACAGAACAGAAAAGTTTAGGTTTTGTAGACCAGTGGTGACTCTGATGGTGATGTGCAGTGATGGCGGCTTGTTTACTCGCAGCCAGGATTCGTCCGACGGTAACCTTCACACAATGGGCTTAATTTGAACAACCCAGCTGGTCTGACGCATTTTACAAGAGGAAACCTGCGTTACAAAAACAAAACAGTTTAACATTTTCCACAAAGAATCACACGTTTCCTCTGAAGTGACATATTTTCATCTTTTTTGCCTTTTTTTAAAGTTTGTCGTCAGAAATGAAATGTTTTGCTGCACATGGATCGCTGTGAATTTCGCCAACTGATATCAGTCTGTCTCATTATATCTGTGTTATTTTGAGAAGCACACACACACGCACACACTCGTACTGTCCTCCTGTGGGTCCTTTAATATCCTGTCCTGCTTCCGTATACAGCCAGTCCCAAAATAAACAGGAACGTGCAGCTTGTTTGACTCATCCGCCAGAAAAATACTGCGTAACAATGACAGAAAACTGCGAGGAAACATGTTTTCTATTTGCTTATGTATGCGTACCATGCAAACATGTGATGTAAAGATCATACAGCCTTTACACGTACACAATCACAGGACATTACTGCACTTGTAAAGACAAACGTAAGCACTACAGATTGTACAGACAGGTAGATAGGAACAAGAAAAGAATTCTGGCTGACAGCAGGGTTGTGTGGGGAGCAGTGTTAGAAGAAGAGCGAGGGTTTATTATGCGCATAGATCTACAGTATGCGCACAAGTACACACTTCCACACCTTGAGTCATCAAAGAAGCATCCAAAACACAACAGGAATAGCACTAATCCCCAGTTCTCCATGCTCTATAAATAACTGTTCTGTTCTTGTTAATCTGAGGAAGCAAGCGGGAGCCATAAAAACAGAAACAGGCTGCTCAGAGGACAGACCCTCCTCTCCCTCACTGGAGATGCTGCTCGTTTCCTGCATTCCTTAAATGTTTAAAATCTGTGTGTGTGTGTGTGTGTGTGTGTGTTCGCATCCACACAGGTATCCTAGTTATGCTTTGTTTTTTGGGAGCATGCAGTTATGTGTTTGCACCTGTGAAGAACACATCCTGAAGCTGGAGTGCTCAGATAGAAGCCAGGATACTGTGGCATGTTAACACCTGATCAGGGTCACTGTTTGCAGATGCATCCTCACCTCCAGCAGGCTGTTCTCATAAACTGTTAGTATGTATTAATATGAAAAGTCATGCACTCAAATTCGAAAGGCTGCGATCACATGACCAATACGCTGAAGGGAGTAACCAGGAAGGGAGTCCTGAGTGGTCTTGTGAACAGGCCCCCAGGACGTGCACCATGCTTTGAAGCCAATTTTCACAGGGGCCAAACGGTGGTACTGCAGTTTCCAGGGTCCGTCACGTGATGCCCTGCGGCCCAAAAAGAATTTTTCCCTTCAGCTTACATGGCAAAAGAGACGTCTATAAATCAGTAGATACAATTTTTTTAGCGTCACAACCCCGACGAAATGACTTGTTTTGCTGTCAGGATTTGATCCATGTGTATAAATAGTTTTTATGCATACTTTATTTTGTCTTTAAATTTGACTTTCGAGGTGTGTGTGTGTGTGTGTGTGTGTGTGTGTGTCAGAGTGACTGATGGTACAGACAAAAGAACGGGATGAGGGACTGAACCTGAACTCTCCAGGGATTCTCCCAACATGCAACAGAGATTAAAACTGCAGCACAGAGACAAGGACCATTAACCAACATGTTGGCTACATGCTCATGCACATGTCGACAAAACCAGATAGATAGATAGATAGATGAGGGATGGTTTAAACATAAAGTTTCAACACATTTGCTCCATAATAATGTACAAATGTTGCAGTAATGTACAATGCCAACATTTATTCTGGCGACTGGGTTGCATTTAGGTTAAAGAATGAGTCACTTGTTGGAACAATTATTTTTTTACTTTTTTATATGCTTTCATGTTATATTCGTATGTAACATTTGTTTATATTGTTTATTTTTTGTTAAACATTTGCTGTTGTTGTCCTGTGTTCACAGGAGGGCCAAGTTGAGTTACTGAATAAGAGTCCTGCTCTCTGTTATCAGCCTGTCTTCATGTCCTCTTGTGTTATCTCTTTTGTCTTCACCCTGTCTTTTTCTTCCTGTATCTCTCCACTTGTCTCTGTTGTTCTGGTTTCTGTTATTTTCCAGAGCTGTCACCTTTCGACCAAATGGCTGTGTTGGGAAACTGTGACTCCATCGATTTTCGGTAGATCTTTCTCCTGCTTGGAGCCGGACAGCGAGACCTGAGTTATAGGACTTCATAACATATTGATTAAAAGTCCCTCAGATTGATTGAGGACTGCAGAGACTGGACTCTTGCGTCAAGGCAAGGCAGCTCTCAGTCACACTGCTGGCTGACGACCAATCCAGAGGCAGCATGAAGTCACAGTGAACCTCAGAATGAACGTGTGTGTTTGTGCTATTTACAGTGTGAGTGTTACCTCTTTAACACTGAGGTCTATCACTACAAATGCACTGTGATTGACCACTGACCACAGAGCTTTAGTTTAAAGGTCTAGTATGAAGGAGTTTGGGGGATATGTTGGCAGGAATGGAATATAATAAGAAGAAGTGTTTTTCTTTAGTGTGTAATCACTTGAAAATAACTATCGTTGAGTTTTTGTTACCTCAGAATGAGCTGTTTATGGGGCTGTGCACAGGGCCAGACGTCCCACACTGTGCGGGACAGCACAGCATTTCTGTCTATTTTCACGCGTCACGCAAATTAAGACCATGTCCCACATGATTGTTTGCCACCCGCGCTAGCATTGTTGGGGTTCCGTAGTACTACGGTACCTCATGGTACCACTGCTGTGGGATAAGATCAAAGTCCAATTGCAAGAGCGTGAGTGTCCATGCACCGTCCAATAACGGTGCGCTGGCCATCTGGCACTCAATATGCTGCTGCAGTGGTTTGTATCCAGTGACATTTCAGGTATTAGCTGAGCTATTGAGTATCTTTAAGCAGTGAAAGTTATTATTTATTTCTTTTTACTTGTAGGTTAGATTTGTTTATATATGCTACAGTGATTCGTTTTCCACAGAGCTCTACGGTGCGAGCATTTTACTTGCATTTGTGACTAAAAATAGTTTTGTGCGGGCAAAACAAATCATTCAGGAGCACGCTGTGCGAGTACAGATTTCAACCAGCAGCAGAAACGAAAGGTGAATCCTGCCGGTTGTGGGTTGAACGGGGGTCACAGACGCCGTATTCCTGTCAAATACGCCGCAAGATAAGGGCTTACCGGCGACGGAGAAGTCCGGCTCCAGGTCCAATAATTTCCTCTTTGTTGATTTCATGACTGCCCAGAAGTACCTGAACAGCTGAGCCGTGGCAGCACACAGCAAGGCGCCTCTTGCCTGGGGCCCCCAGAGTGTCTTGAAACAGCTCTGGCTGTGCACACGCCAAATGCAATCTCAGACGCAACCTGCCGCCGTGCTCTTGAAAGCTCACCTTGCGTTTTCCAGGCAGTTAAAGATGGGGCCCGTGTACAGCCCCTAAATCTACGTAGGGAGCGGGTCATTATCCATGGAGTCTGCCATGTTGCATCTCCATGTCTCTCCAAACCAAACACTGGCTCAAGATGGGGCCATTCCAACATGTTTCATCCCAAGTTGTCAAATTTTCACATCAACATGTTACGCATGGTTTGGCTCTACAATCTTATGGGAAGCAAACATCAGGCTCTCAAGTGAAAGTCCAGGTTTTGTTGGACCCATCCACCGACCCCCCACCTAGCCCTATTGGGACTATCCAGCTCCTTATGTTACGTTGTCACCGGCAGCATTTGTGTGTCATCATGCCGCGACAGGTGCCGTCTTGCCGCGTTATAAACTGCTGCTGCCTGTCTGCACATGATACTGCCATGACAGGTGCCGTCTGGCTGACTGGTGATGTATCATAACTCCACAGAAGGTTACGTCGGGCTGCGTTACAAACTGACGCTGTCTGGCAGAGGATCATACTGCCACAAAAGGTGGCTTTTGCTGTCGGTGTCTGACACCAAAATCATTGACAAAGCAGTGATATTTGACAGCTTCGAAATTAACACAGTCTGGCCATTTATTTTTTTTTGTGTCAGCCACCATGGTTAGCGGTCCCTCTGTGGAGAGCAGCGTCAGAAGAAAACACTGATTTTTATTTTTTTTTTTTTTTACATGAAAGTACTTTATTTAGTATTTTTACCAATTTTGATCTGTACTACGGAGCAGGATTTGGAGTAAGCGAGCTAACTTCAGGGTTGACTCTGTTTTCAGTGCTACAAAGCTGGTTATCAATTTACCAGGATAAATCACCGTGGTAACTTCTGCTGAACAGCTAACCTGCTCTGGAGCTGGCTAACATCAAGGTATTGGACCACAACTTGTCAACATCCCGACCTCTGACCAATCAGAAAAAAGTATCCATTGACAAAAGTCTGGAGTCTCGGGTAAAAAGAGGAGCCTGTGTATTGTTTTATTGCTCCAAGCTTTATTTCCTCTGGTATTAAAACAGAGCTTCTAACTAACAGAGAGATTGTTAACGACACCAAACACACGATTTTAGCAGAATTCTAACTTATGCAAAGTTTATTTTAGTCTGACAGTGTTGCTACTTTTACACTCTGATTCATCACTGCAGCTCAAAATAACACGAGACACCTACGTGATGAGAACTGGGAAAAAAGATGATATTTTATTAGTAAAATAATCCACACGCTGTTAACTGGCTCCAGTTACTATAAATGCAACATTTCAGTCAGACAGACCTCATCAGTCATTAACTACTTTTTACTTCAGCAGCAGAAACAGTCTGGTGTCACTTTAAAGTGTTTCATACAACATATTCAGAGTAGTTTCATTATATTCCAACTAAACAGCAAATAATACTTGATACTAATGTCACATACAGATCAGTGATACCTACACGTTATGTAAGTCTTGGCTAACAGTGTATTTTGGATAGTATTTTCAATGTCTCTACATTTTCCGTTTTCAGTTACAGAGCAACATTTATATCCCGCGTGTTTGACATTTTACGGTCTCACAGTCGCAGACACTTTGGGTACCGTTTCAAAACCCAGAGTTGACTGAACTAGTTGACACCCAGCTTTGTAGTACAGGGGTCCGTTTCACAAAGCAGGTTTAGTGAAAACTCTGAGTCTGTTAACCCTGAAATGAGGGAAACTCTGGGTTTTCCGTTTCAGAAAGGGAGGTAACTTAAACCAGAGAAAGCGGAGTAACTCCAGCCCGTTTCAGAAAGAGAGGTAACTGAAGCTCGGTGTCAGTTACTATGGCAACTGACTCTGTGAACCTAACCTGGTCGGGAGCAGGTTTTCTTCAATGAACCTCGAGTTTCTAGCTGTCTCCTTCCTCTTATGCCACACACAGTGTGATTCATTCATTCATTCGTTCGTTTAGTGTCGCGCAGGTTTCAGAGAGTTTGATCATCTGTCCTCAAGGTAAAGTCGGATCCTAAAGTGTGTTCTAGTTCTAAATCTACTTTTTTCGACCATGGCATGTCCGTTCTTGAAGGACCCTGTGGACGAAGAGGCAGTGTTACTGAGGAGGGAGTTACGCATTCGTCGGGAGATTATTCACAGGCCCAGAATTGATGTATTATCATTTCCAGAACATTTTCTTTATGAACGGTGCGGTTTCACATCACAGTCCATCATTTAGGCTATATCCATAACCGTCGTGACATAACCAACGTCACCAACCGTGGACGTGCACTTTCATCTACCCAGATTCTTTGTGTTGCTCTTCGTTTTTTTGAAAACGGGAGTTTTCTGTATAATATCGGAGGTGCAGAAAATATCAGTAAGGCCATTTGTCTGCAGAGCCGTGAGGAAAGTGTCCCTAGCTCTGAAACGTCTGTTAAACTCTTTTGTTGTGTTCCCTGGACATAAACCTGTGAGGGTCATCAAGGAGGAGCTCCACAGGATTGCAGGTGAATGATGTAGAAATCAGTTAAAATTTATGATTATAAATCATATTCAGTTAATGACATGGTGCTGCAACCTCAGACTGGGATTAGTCATTTTAATTTCTTTTAGGATTTCCCGGTATGATAGGGTGCACTGATGGAACCCACATTCCTATCATTGCTCCTTCACAAAATGAAGGAGACTGTGTGAATATGAAGTCCATTCACAGCCTGTCTCAAAATGTCAGACTGCATCACACTGCAAAAACTCAAAATCATACCAATAATATTTGTCTTATTTCTAGTCAAAACAAATCACACCTAAAAGTAACTTGTTTTTAGACCATTTTCACTTGAAAAATAATGAGGTGGGACTGCATCTAAGTGAACTAAATTTTAGCTTTAACACCATTCCACCTGTTTGCATCTGTAGTCACAACATTATTGTGATTGCATGGAGGTATAAAATAAATTTAAACTTAGGCTACGCATTGACTCGAGCAGTAATTTTCTCCCACGCCGACTCCCGTTCCTTCGCTGCTGCAGCCGTGTTACTCTTCTTCCTGAAAACAGCTTCAAATTCGCTGTATGAGTGCATTAAAATATCCAAGTCCAGAGGAGTAAAAAAATGCAGACCTTTTCTTGTAGCTTGTTGCCATGGTGAATCGTGATATCGGGGCTCCATTGATGACGGGTTTTTAAAGTCGTGGTGCACGCGCTTAACTCAGAGTGAACAAACTCTGTGTTGATTGAACCAATTGAAATCACCTGTTCTGAAACCCGTAACCCAGAGTTTCCCATCTCAGAGTTACTCAACTCAGAGTTCAGGGTTAGGCTCAGAGTTTGTTGAACCTCCTTTCTGAAACGGACCCCAGGTTATCCAGACGGCCAGTGTTAGGGTTAGTCAAACCAGATAACAAAAGATATCCTGGGTCAATTGAACTGGCTTCATAGTACAGGCCTCAGGTCCATTTGTTTTGGAGAGGAACAGACCTCTGCGGACAATTCGGTCACTGGCAAAAACCTTAAACATAAAACATTGAAGGAATCCTAACCAGACGTTCACATTTAGCACACGGGAGAAGTTTCAGCTGGTTGTAACTTATAGTCCTCACCACTATATGCCACTAAATGCTACACACTGTTTCTTTAAGTGAAAGGGGGCATCAACTGATGATCATTTGTGTCCACAAATTATTATACAGCTACAATATTAGTAACAGTCTACAGATTAGGATATGCAGAACAAAACTTCCGACTTGAACAGTCTCCAGAAGTGTCCTCACAAGCTGAGATGAAAATGTCGCTCTTGTATAAATTCATGAGTCACTCTGAAATCTTCCCTGACAAAACAGCAACATCTTTAAGGACAGGAAGTGCTTATTTCTTTTAAATATTTTTCAGTCAGACCAACATTTCCAAAATGGATGTAGAACATCTTGAGATTAAACACTTCCTGCGGAGGACGATGATGATCTAAATTTAAAACACTTCTAGGTCACAGCGAACTGGTTAAGCTGTCGGAGAAATGACAACCAGAACATGAATTTAGCATCTGCAGGTTGGTTTTTTTGACCAAAGGAACAATCTAAAGACATTCGGGTTTATTTTCTGAATGTCTTCTGCTGCTGGATACACAGTCATGTTGTGAAAAAATGTGTCATGTCATGTGTCATGTTAGTTGTTTTTTGGTGGAGTTAGTTTTCCCTAATTTAAGGGTCTAAGCATGAAGCTATGCCTTAGTTTTAGTTCGGAGACCTGTGTCTCATTTAATATCTCTTCATATTACAGTGAACAACAGCTTCAAACCCCACAGTTGTTTTTGCTCCCAGTTTTCACAACTTTGATTTACAGATTGAAGCCTTTTTTCCTCTAAATTTCTGTCACAAGTTTGTTAAAATCTGTGTTAGTGAGCACTTCTTCTTTTCTAAGATAATCCATCCACCTGACAGGTGTGGCTCATCGAGATGCTGATTAAACAGCATCATTACTACGCAGGTGTGCTTTGGGATGGTCACAGTAAAAGGCCACTCTAAGAGGCCGTTTACATGCACACGGTGATTTTGATAAACGGAGACATCTTCCTTAGTTTGTGCCCTTCGTTTACACGCAAACAGAGATTTCTCCTCTGAAAACGAGTCTTTCTAAAAACTCCAGCCAGAGTGGAGATTTTGGAAAACTCCGGTTGCGCGTTTGCATGTAAACGGAGATAAACGGAGATAAACGGAGTTATAGGCAGCCGACGTCACAGTATGTGCCGGAACTTGCACCTGTGTCAAAAGTGCGACCTATGTTGCTATGGTGACAATGGATACATGGAAGGCTTGAGCTTCTCGTTACACTGCCACCTACAGGTTTGGCATGCTCTTGTGTATATATACACGGGTAAGTGTAAACGAAGATCTTTTTGAAAACGGAGACGGTGAAATGTCTGTTTATGAAAAATAGCCGGCCAAGTGTAAACGGCCTATGAAATGCACTTGTGTTTGTTGTCTGTAGCTTATGCTAGCCTTTACCAGTGTGGCCAGTGAGCAGTTGGCAACTCAGGTCGGTCACAACAATGAATTGCTGCCAGGTCAAGACCTTGGTGAGGACAACCAGCATGCAGATGAGCTCACCTACGACAGTTTCTGATTGTTTGTGCAAAAATTATTTGGTCGTGCAGATCAGCTGTGCAGGTGACTGATCTCAGACACAGGTGAAGACGCTGGATGTGGAAGTCCTGGGCTGGTGTGGTTACACAAGTTCTGCGGTTGTGAGGTCGGTTGGGTGTACTGCAACACTGAAGACGTCTTATAATAGTGGAATGAGCATTCAGTTCACAGGCAGCAGCTCTGGTGAACTCTACTGCAGTCAGCATGGAGAGGGCACGCTCCATCTGTGTCACTGTGTCGTGATCAATGTGCACACCTACACCTACACACCTGTGTCATAATCATGCTGTTTAATCAGCATCTTGATATATCACACCTGTCAGGTGAACAGATTAGCTTGGGAAAGGAGAAGTGCTCACTGGCATAAAAAAGTCTTAGATCTTTAACTTAAACCTGTGACAAAATGGAAGCAAAAACAAATAAGTGTTGTGTTTAAATTTTTGGTCAGTTTACATTTCATTTAAATGTTGTAAAACTGCCTGGTTATACTCGTCTCAGTGTTACATTTGTTGTATTTAAATGTCTAAATCTTGACTGACCCAGGCAGAGCACGTTGTAACTATGTTTTGAAAGGTGCTGTATACATTTAGTAGAAGAAGCAGAAGAAAAAGAGGAGGAAGTAGAAGAGGATGCGTGTTTGATTACAAGCATTTTTTGTCCAGAAATTTAACAAAATAGTATGTTTTTGATATTCTATTCCATGTCTTAAAATAATTCTTTCACCTTTTCTTTCACTTGTTGTTATTATTTGATATTATTTTTCTCAAAGTTCGTCCTTCATAAAGAGCAAAACCAAAATCACTGATATTAGATGCACATGCATCTCTGCTTAGCATAAAACTAGTCTTTATTTTACGCTGGATCTGAAAGACAATTAAAAAATAATATAAAACAGAATAACAGAAAATCAGTTTGACATATTTAATCAAAAGATAAAAGTCTAAAATGAGTGTGTGATGGACTGCAGCAGTACAGGCTGCACAGAGCCTCCACACAGAGCCCACTGAGTCACATTAAACTAACAGCAGTCTTTACTGCCATCTAGTGGCTGTAACGCTGAGGTGCAGCACAGAGAAGCTGCAGCGCTTCTCGCTTTGTTCAGCTCCAAGATTTGTCAGAGTGGAAATGAGTAATACAAAAGTCTCTCAAGAGTTGTTAAACTCACCGACTGTTTTTACTTTCTCCTCTTCTGCTTTCACCTGTTCTTTATGTCATTCTCCATTCTCTGACTTCCATTTGTCCTTTTTCTCAACCACTTATGGTGTTCATGGGAGGCTGTCGCAGCACGCACTGGGTAAGAGGCGAGGTACAGCAAGGGCCTGATGACCAGAATATACCTTAAATTCAGTGTACACATATTTTCATACAAAATCTGAGCAGTAATCTGTAACAATGCAATTCCCAATCCCTGATCTAACAGGAGCACCTTCAGGAAAACTGCATGTTGTACCCCACAGCTCTGTAACCTCTGCTAGCTGTAGATTAGAGACATTAGGTTACTTCTCCACTCTGACGGGGTTCAGTAACATTATGCCATATCTGTATGATCAAAAACAAACAGATTTTGCTCAACACCACCAATCTTATGTGATCATTTTTTGTAGTCATTTTGCCTCAGTTTGTAGCCTCTTGCATCTCTTTGTGGCCTAGTTGTTTTGCATCTTTTTGTAGTCTTTTTGTAGTGTCTTTGTAGTTCTTTTGTATCTCTTTGTAGTCTATTTGCACATCTTTGTAGTGATTTTGCATGTTTTTGTAGTCATTTTGTGTCTCTTTGTAGCCTAGTTGTTTTGCCTCTTTTTTAAGTCTTGTTGTGATGTCCTGGGGTCCCTGTAGTCTTTTTTCTGTCTCTTTGTAGCCCAGTTGTTCTGCATCTTTTTGTAGTCTCTTTGTCGTGTCCTGGGGTCCCTGTCGTCTTTTTTGTGTCTCTTTGTAGCCTAGTTGTTTTGCATCTTTTTGAAGTCTTTTTGTGATGTCCTGGGGTCCCTGTAGTCTTTTTTCTGTCTCTTTGTAGTTGTTTTGTATCTCTTTGTAGTCATTTTGTGTCTCTTTGTAGGCCATGGTCTTTTTGTAGTGTCTTTGTTGTGTCATGGGGTCCCTGTAGTGTTTTTGTGTCTCTTTATAGTCATTTTGCACATCTTTGTCATAATTTCGCATCTTTTTGTCATCTTTTTGTGACGTTTTGGGGTCTCTAGATTTTTTGTGTCTTAGTTCTTTTGCATGTCTTTGCAGTCAATTTGCACATCTTTGTAGTCTTTTGCATCTCTTTGTAGCCTAGTTGTTTTGGATGTTCTTCAAGTCTTTTGCATGTCTTTGTAGTCTATTTGCACATCTGTCTAGTAATTTTGCATGTTGTTTTGTAGTCATTTTGCATTTTTGTTGTCCCTTTGAGGTGTTTTGGGGACTTTTGGGTCTTTTATGTGTGTCTCAGTTCTTTTGTACCTCTGTGTAGTCTGTTTGCACATCTTTGTAGTGATTTTGCATGTCTTTGTAGTCATTTTGTGTCTCTTTGTAGCCTAGTTGTTTGGCATCTTTTTAAGTCTTGTTGTGATGTCCTGGGGTCCCTGTAGTCTTTTCTGTGTCTCTTTGTAGTTGTTTTGTATCACTTTGTAGTAATTTTGTGTCTCTTTGTAGGCCATGGTCTTTTTGTAGTGTCTTTGTTGTGTCATGGGGTCCCTGTAGTTTTTTTTGTGTCTCTTTATAGTCTTTTTGCACATCTTTGTCTTAATTTTGCATCTTTTTGTCATCTTTTTGTGACGTTTTGGGGTCTCTAGGTTTTTTTGTGTCTCAGTTCTTTTGTATCTCTTTGCAGTACATTTGCACATCTTTGTAGTCATTTTGTGTCTATTTGTAGCCTAGTTGTTTGGCATCTTTTTGTAGTCTCTTTGCCGTGACCAGGGGTCCCTACAGTATTTTATTGCATATCTTTGTACCCTAGTTGTTTTGGATTGCATCTTTTTGTAGTCTCTTTGTTGGGGTCCCTGTAGTCTTTTTTTGTCTCTTTGTAGTCTTTTTGCACATCTTTGTAGTGATGTTGCATGTCTTTGTAGTCATTTTGTGTCTCTTTGTAGCCTAGTTATTATGCATCTTTTTTATTGTCTTTTTGAAGGCTTTTCTAGCTGTTTTGCACCTTTTGTAGTCCTCTTATGGGTCTCTCTTTCCTACTCTGTTTGTGGTGTTGTTGCATGTCCTTGTCATGTTGGGTGTCTGTATTCTTTTTGTATCTCTCTGTAGTTGTGTGTACCTCTTTGTAGTCTATTTGCACATCTTCACAGTCATTTTGCAACTCTTTGTAGTCGTCCAAACAGAGGCTCCCGGCGTGCGCCTGGTAGGTCAGTTCAGAAATGCATCCATGGGCATAGAAACACATTTATAAATGTACAGCTGTGAGTTAATTCATAATACAGTACAGTATCTGTACTCTGTCTCTCTCACACACACTGAGCATAGCAACAACAAAAGGTTTTACTGTAAGCAGCCAATCAGTTACAGTCACACTCACACATTCTGCTTTTCATCAGTAACTTCTGACGTCACTGGCTGATTTGATTTATTGATTGATTGGTCACTTGAGCTGATGAACTATAGTTGTCTGGTCTGATGATGCTCTCCACTTCCACTGTGTATTGTTTATTCAATCAACTCGTTTGCTAGTGAAGCATTGATGGATTAATACGTTTACAACATTTTACTGATTCTTAGCTTTCTGTATTGATTATTATACGACTGACTAAATGATCTCTGACAGATTGTTTGATGAATTAATTAATGAATCGACTGGAATTGGCTGCTTGTATAAATGATGGACTGACAGACTGATTAGGTGGTCAGGTCAGTTTATCCCAGTTGAGTTGATGTTTGTTAACTCTGATTTAGAATTAACTGACCTGCAGGAAACAAAGGATTAAAAAGATAAACTGTCCCAATACCTTCCAAATGCACGACTCTACAAAATGAAATAAACCCATGAAAATTACTCGTTTCACTGTGAGGAATCAACCAAATCATAAACACTCAAGTTTACCAGCTGTTTCATTTTGCAGCAGTCATAAATGTTCTTTCTCATTTGGATACAGTGTGTTTTGAAACGACCAAGGACTCGAGAATTCAAATTTGAATGCTGAAGGCAAAAAACAAAATATTCCTCAAACACAGAATTCTAATTTTTTACCCTTTCTGTTTAACCTCTTTGATTATGTAGAAGACTGAAAAGAAAATGCAGGAGTGCAGAGAGGAGGTGGAGAAAAACCAAATTGACAGTTCATTTTGAAATATTACGCGAACAACTCAAATCCTACAATAAAACAGTCAAACAGGCAAGAATATCCCACTTTTCAAAACTCATTTCCGATCATAAAAACAACCCCAAATTTATTTTCTCCACCTTCGATCGTTTAACCAGCACCAATTTTAATAAACCATCCAACATATCAACAGATGCCCTCTGCGAGGACTTTGCAGACCACTTCAGAAGTAAAATCGATGATATCAGGTCCAGTCTTTTATCCCAACAGAATGTAATTTTTAACACACCTGGATCATTGCTTTTACCTGAGGAAACACTGGAGAGTTTTGTCCTGGTTGATGCGAGGACACTTGGTCGAGTTTTCTCCCAAGTAAAGTAAAGTAAAGTAAAACTTAAACTTAAACTTAAAGCCCACAGCCTGCCTTTTAGATCCGATTCCCACATCACTTTTAAAACATTTTATGGATTCTTTGAGGAACAGATTTTAAATATAGTAAATTACTCTCTTCAGACGGGTGTCTTCCCCGCTGCCTTATTTAGATCCCAACATTTTTAATAATTACCGACCTGTATCCAACTTACTGTTTTTAAGTAAGATTTTAGAAAACCTGGTTTTTAACCAAGTAAATGATTTTTTAAAAAGAAACAATATTTTAGAGAAATATCAATCTGGTTTTAGGATGAACCTCAGTATCGAGACAGCCCTTTTAAAGATTTTAAATGATATCAGGTTTAATGCAGATTCACAAAAACTCACAATCTTGGTACTACTGGATCCAAGTGCCGCCTTTGATACAGTAGACCATCACATTTTATTAAACAGACTCAGAAACCTGGTGGGCCTCTCTGGTACTGTTTTTAACTGGTTCAGCTCTTATCTCACAGATCGTTGTTTCTTTGTAAGTATGGATACATGTTCCTCTAGAACGCATGAAATTAGGTGTGGGGTGCCCCAAGGGTCAATTCTAGGTCCAATTCTTTTTAATCTAAAACAGAGGTTTTAATTATTGGTCCTGAAGGCCAGAGAGAGAAACTTTTACCAAAACTACAAGATTTTAAACCCTCACAATGTGTAAAGAACCTGGGCGTCATTTTTGACTCTGAGCTTAGTTTTATTCCACACATCAAAAATGTAACAAAGACAGGTTTTTATCATCTTAAGAATATAGCCAGAGTCCGCCCGTTTCTCTCTCAGGCCAACACGGAGGTGCTGATGCATGCTTGTATCTCTTGTTGTTTAGATTACTGTAATGCCCTGCTCTCTGGTCTTCCCAAAAAGACCACCTCTAACCTGCAGTTACTCCAAAACTCAGCCGCACGAGTGCTGACGAGGACCAGAGGGCGGGAGCACATTTCACCAGTTT
>NC_065529.1:46197064-46245559 GCF_006386435.1 Epinephelus moara | reverse complement strand
TGTGTGTGTGTGTGTGTGTGTGTGTGTGTGTGTGTGTGTGTGTGTGTGTGTGTGTGTGTGTGTGTGTGTGTGTCAGTGTGTTTATATGTGGGGGTGGGAGGGGCAGGTTTTCAATATGTATGTATTAGTTTTGTTTGTTTTTATTCTGTGAAGCACTTTGTGCTGTATTTTTAATGTATGAAAAGTGCTATACAAATAAAGTTTGATTTGATTTGATTTGATTTGATGTAACAAATATTAATTATTATCTGCTTTTTCTTACTAGATTTTTTTCTAAAGTCACCCATTGCCAGTCATTTGAAACCCAACTGGTGCATCCTTTTAGCCACTTTAATGTTGAATCAATCAGTACAACGTGCCATGCACAAACTGGATTAGAACTCACAAAGCAGACACTCAGACAAAGATGAAAGTTCAGGGTCTTTAATCACGCTCAGATCGGTAGATGTGTGATCAGGAACACAGGCAAAAGGATCCAAATAAACAAGCAAAAACAGTCGAAACACACTCACAAGAAACACTAGGAAAATGCTGGAACTCTCACTCAAAGGTAAATCTGCCCAACAGATATATATAGTTTATTAATAATCTATGTAGAATAAGCATATACTTATATATTGCTACTGACTATTTCTCCCGAAAGTATAAAACCAGTGACGGAGTGGGTTTGTCTTTTTGAGGGCTAATATAGCAAATGGCACATTGTTAGTTTAATACGAGTTCTTCTTTGTACACACGTGTGCCATGGTGGCACTCTGAGTGCCTCCTGGGAGCCTTTTCTCCACTCAACTCATTATTGGAGGGCCTGCTCCCTCTATGGACCCCTCTACCCCACGGGTGTTGGAGCACTGTCTACAGCAGTAATGCTCAACTTACAGTCCATGGGCCAAATCTGGGCCCCCCCATAGGATGCCGTGTGGCTCCACAAACCATTTTCTAATTCACACTGGATTTTTTTTTTTTTTGTGCCTTTGATATACATTAAGCTGCCTTTACACCGCCGTGCCGCAGCTGCCCTGAAAACCATCCTACCCACAAGGGCGTTCCTCAACAAAGCAAAGCCTTCTTAGAAGCAACTGCTGCCACTACAGTCCAGGGCTGTGATAACGGGCAGGTCCTTCAGTGAGTATCACTGACAGAAGTAGATTGGCACCATATCATTAACATCATACTGTAGAAAGACAATGGAAATCACTGACACTACTGTCAAGTATCCGTTCGGGAGGGACCCGACTGCAGAGCAGCAGGCACGTTAGAGGTTAAAGAAAGAGCGAGCTTTAATAAAACTGATGAAAATCAATCAGAGAACCAAAACTAACTGAAAACCAACCGGGATACTATGATAAACTCAGGTAAAAAAATCCAAACAGAACACAAGACACCAGGCAGGAAACAGAGCGGGACCTGACACCATGAACGCAGGAATGAACGCAGACAAACTGACCAGCAGCAAAGGGAAACACACAGATGTATATATACACAGAAAACTAATCACAAGAACGAGACACAGCTGGAGGAGGTGGACACGGACAAAAGGTGGGAAAAAGGGGATTGGCTGACAAGGGTGTGGTGGGGAACACCCAGGCTTAGTATCCCTGGTCTACAGTATATTTACGCTAGGGATGGGCATTTTAAGTAACTTCCATATTCCAGTACTCATTTAAGTATTATAGAGTACTCAGGAGCTTGCAAAATCAAACAAAAGAAGAAGAATAGGAATGTAAATTGACTGACAATGAAAAACAAGTCATTCATTTTCTGCAACCACTTATCCAGTTGGGGGTCACAGGGGTCTGGAGCCTATCTCAGCTGACACTGGGAGAGACAGGGTGCACACTGGACAGGTCACCAGACTATCACAGAGCTGACACATAGGACACATTCACACTGGCGCTATTTGGTCCGCTTTAAACAAACCCTGGTCCGCGTCCATGGATAGTTTGGTTCATTTGGAGTGGTGTGAATGCTCATTGGAACTCATTCGGTGCGGACCAAACAAGTGAACCCTGGTCCGCTTGAAAACTGGGGGTCTCGGTTCACTTGCAAGTTAACCCTGGTGCAGTTGGCTTACAGTGGGAAATGCAAATGGAATATCAAGTGAACCAAAGAGAGGAAGTGGACTAAAGAGAGGAAGTGATATGCAGTGCATTTTGGGTAGAAAAAAAAACAAAGCTAACAATGCGAACGAGGAGAAGAAATTTTTAAATTGTTTAACGTGGATTTAATCGGTCGGTGGATCAGTTTTGCATCAAGGTAAATAAAAAAAAAAAACTTTCCTCTTCCTCTGCCCAGAGTCAGTTCACCATCGACCAGGTAGCACAAGCTAACACAGGAGCAGCAGTCGCTAACATCTGACACCAAGGAATTCAACGGTCCCAACAAACTCAAATCGACACCGAAACATATCGACTCTGTTGATAAATCCATTAATAACCATTAAGTAATGTTAGCCATGCGATGCCAACAGCAAGTGGACTCTCAACATTTCCCGGTGTAGAGCTCACACTCGCGCAGCAGTAGTCCCATAATAAACAGAGTGAAAAAGGGGCAGCATGGTAAGGAGGCGCTAAGTGAAGCAATACACCGCACACAGCTGTACAATAAAATAAGATTTTTACCAATTTTAAGCAGTAAAAAAATATGACTGGGAAAAAATATTTAAAGGCCAGATTAGAAAAAATACATTCAAAACATGCCTAAATGTGCCTTTAAAGACGTTTCTTGCTGGATGGATATGACTCCCTGGCCACTACTTTGAGACCCTAAAAATCTATCGCGTGTCAATTACATGGTGTTTACAGCCAGTGAGGGAATGAGAGAAATCCTCTGGTCTTGTCATGTCTGTTTAAGTGTCTTTTTTATGTTTTGTATGATAAATTTAATAATTACGCTTATTAATTTCCTTTAAATATTTGTATATACACCTGTGTTCGTGTGTGTGTAGCGTGAAGGGGCTATAACTTAATTTCATTGTGCAACCCTGTGTTGTAAAATGACAAACAGACATGTAGAGAAGAGATGTGAATGGTTGATGATGGACTGTGTGTTTCAGGGTGTGCAGTGGTTGTGTAGGTGGTGTGGTGGGAGAAACAGACCTGCTTGGTATAATGTACGAACGCTCATAAAAAAATAAAATAAAAAAATAAAAATCAGTGTAACCCACACAGAGCTGTGTCAGCTGACACGATGGTGAACTCAGATACGACAGCAGCGGCCTCATGGAGACAGTTGCCACGGAGACCGGCGCACGTCATCCTGTAGCGGTTGCCATGGCCCTCCTGACGTCAAAGCCCCTGGCAAGATGCTGAGGAAACCCCCTGGCGCGGTCGCCATGGATACTGGCGGGGGGAGGGGTGGGGTTTAGAGGAAGCGGAAGTGTCAGAGCAGGCGGAAGTGGTACTGCCCTGAATACCCTGAGCAGCGAGCGGAGGACGGCTTGATAAACTCCCATCGTTCAGAGAATAAAATCGGGATTCCTAGTACGCTCTAAATGTGAGTTCACTTGCATATCACTCGATATTTGTCTTCTGTACAGGGTAAGGATGCTGTTTCTTTGGGAGCAGCAGCCCCAGCGGTGGCCCCATTCCCTGCCTCTGCGGCGGAAGGTGCCTATTGTGGTTTTGGGGCTGGGTTCGAGAATCTAGGCCGAAACTTGTGGCCAAATAGCGAGAAATAACCAGCAAAACACCCGGTGTTGGGCTGCCCGTGGTCATTGTGCTGTGTAATGTGCTGCCGATCGTTGATTTTGAAGGCCCAGGCTCCGGTCGATGCCATGCGTGGTGCGCGGTGACCGTGTAGGGAGGGAGGGAGAATCAGCAGCACCCAAGTTTGGCCATTTTGACAGCTTAGCAGCCGTGCCCCGGCCCCCGCCGTGAAAGCGGCATTTTAGCAGCCAGGGCTAAAGTACAGCCAGTACATGGCGCGGTGGATAACATAAGGCTAGTACTGTGCTGCCGACTGTATCCGGACAACCGATCTATGTGGCCTCATTATTCACATAACAGCGTAATCGACGATGTCTTGTAGCTCAGCTCCGTTATGGCGTAGTGAAACGATATGGAAGCTAACACACCCTCCCTGTTTCCCGGGAGTCTCCCCTCAAATGCGACTTAAATTTCAACGCCTTTTGATACCGTTTAACCGACAAAGAAACGCGGTGAAATGGAGTCGGTGCCGTGTTTAAAACCCGGTGGCTATTTCAGCTCACAGCCCGGTGTCGGCACTCATTCAGATTGAACTGGGTCAGCTCCCGTTATCAAGCTAAGCTAACCGTTAAAGCCAGCGGCCGTTGTGACGTTCGGTTAGCATGCTAGCTAGCGGTAATCTATCTCTCCATCTTAAAATTCCGCAGGGGAATGCGACAAGGAGGGCGTAGCTGTTAGCAGGCCGACAAAAGACTCCAGCCGAAATATTAACAGCATGGGGGACTGTTTTTAACTGTGCTTGTCAAAACGTATGCCGAGGCGATGGTTTTAAAGCGGTTAGGTTTATCTCGGTCTGCTGCTGAAGATGGTGTAACGTTACCTAATTTTTTAATCGGTGCGCATCCGCCTGTAGTAGCTAGCTAGGTGGATGGATAACAGCATTGCTAATGCTGAGTGTGTTGGTGGCGTGCCAGGTGGTTGTAGCTGAACCAAGAGGCCAGTCTGGATCAATTTAAACCGATGTTCGGGTCACTGCGGCGGTTATCTACCGCTTTGTAGCCGGAATAAGTGGCGTTTTACCCAATGCTAGACGCTAACTCCAGGATGCTAAAACAGATTAGCTTCGAAGGCATAACACGGTTGTCGAAATGACAGCACTGTGTGAATGCCACATGAAGCCTGAAGCGAGATGAAGATTCACTTCCTATTCAACTTTGTAGAAAAGCCTCACGATTTCTTTGCTATTCACCCTGAGCATATTTTACTGTCTATGTTTATTTAACGACCTATTATATTCATTGTTCCTATGAAATACATCAGCGATAAAATCAATGACCACATTAAAATCTTGTTAATAAAACATTAACTGGAGACGACCAACAGATGGAAAGATAAGAAAACACGAGGTCTGGCAATTAAAATAAAGCTTAGCCCAGTTAATTTTAATGTGTCACAGGAGTGAAATCCAATTAAACTATAGCCACCCTTTTACTAATATTGAATTATAATGTTTTCTTAATGTGCGGATGTTTCCACACAAAATAAAACACTATCTTGTCTGTGGTTGTCTGATTAGTAGGGACGCACTGATTGTGAAGTTCTGGGCCAATAGTGGTGATCAAAATAAGTTTGGCCTATTGCTGATACCAGTGTTTTCCAATTTCACCAATGTTATCAATTGTTTATTGTGTTTGTTATTATTTATTCCTCCTTTTGTGCCAGGGATAAAAAGAAATCTACAGTATAAAAAAGTCCTTAAGCTCTTCATTACATTACGTATGAATGAGTACAAATTCAATCATGAATTTATGACACAACCTTTAAGAAAACTGTCACTTGAAAAACATACTTTTGTATTTTTTCAAGTTTCTCACCAAAAGCAACATTTTCCAAGATTACATTTGAACATTTGATGTTACAATTAACTTTTGCCAAATACTGTTTTTTTTAAATGCACCATAACATAACTCATTGCAACCTCCGTGAGCTGTTAACTGCGGCAACCTGCCACTTAAAGCTAACGAATGAGCTCTCCTGCCAATTTTAACATGGATTTGTCGTCAATTGTCAATAATGTAGTATCATCGGGGAAACAATAGGGTGTGTCCTCTGACACAACAATAGTGAGTTCACTGCATCCTTTCGTCTTGAAGGTTTGCTGGGGAAGACCAGTGTGTCCCAAACATATTTTCTATGGCTGCTAGCCATCTTGTCACACAACTGAGATCACAGAGCCCATTTGCCAAAAGTCATTGTATTCCTCTTGTACCTGCTCATTAGTTTAAATTTGTGGCAGTCTCTGCTTTTTAGTCTGTGCACAATTGATGTGACACAACAGAAAAACATCGGCAACTGCCATTTGTGACTGGCATCTTATTTGCTGATAAGCCAATGGCAGTCAACGAGACCAATATTGGCTGATATGTATGTTCAGCTGTTGAATCGGTGCATCCCTATAACCTTGTAAGCTTTTAAAAGTCAAACTAACACGTCGGGTGGATTTTGGCAACAGCAAGTGGACCACCTTGCACCAATACCTTACAATTTCCTAAACTAAGGTGCAGCTGACAGATAAAATCTCTCACCACTCCCATGATAAAGAAAAGAAACTAACTTTAGCAGGGCTGTAACTGATTTTTTTAATCATTGATTAATCAGCTGATTTTTTTTTTTTTGTAGGTCTGGGCGATATGGACAAAGTCAGACATCAATATTTTTGACCAAATACGTCAATATGGTTGATTGTTGGTGCTTTCATAAAATATATATCCTACGCAATGAGATTTTCGATTATCATCATGATATGGATACAATATCTATATATTGCCTAGCCCTATTTATTTATTAATGGACTAATATTTTGCTCGATAAAATGTCAGAAAATAGCAATAAATGCCCACGACAGTTTCCCTGAACTCAAGTTGACATAGCCAGGCCAAATACCCATATACTTGGTATACCATGAGTTAAACCATGGAAGGTTGGCAAATGATTGTGTTGCTGAATTTTCTGTAAATCGATTTACAATTCTTAAAGCTCTAAATGACATGAAGATGTCAGGCATTTAAAGTAATGCTCAGCTTAAACTATTACAAGTGGTTCTGTTGTAAAATCCATAAAGTAAATGCCACCTTTCCCATAATCATTACTGTAACCGGTTTGGTGTATCCACGCAAAATCAAACGTGTCCATGATGAGTGTAGCATGTTGTAACCTCAGCCTTTTTAAAATTCCTTATGAAACTAGTGTAATGTGATTAACAGGTGCTGCTAAAATCCCTCACACAGTCAGATCGAGAACTGAAACTGACCATAGAGATGCTGATGTTGGGGTTATAGCAGAATTTCCTTTTGTGAACCACAGCGCAACACTGGTGGATTTCGAGCGGTCTCAGGTTGCTTCTCAGTTAGTGTCCTGATAATGGAGGAAATGGGGTGTTTGAATTTCTAATGATCCCATACACTAATGGTCTCATTATTTAGTTTTTTTGGTGGAACTGCTCTCAGTATCAGCAGATAATTGATTCCATGATTCAGCCCTTGAATCAGCACTGGAACTGTGCCACTGGTGCGCTCCCAGCTGAGAGATTAACAGTTACTTTACAGACCACAGGAAGTGCACAAGAGTAGCAGCAGGGTCAAACTTTAAGAATGACAAAGGGTTTTTTTTCTTCGCTTAATGCAGGCGTGAGGGCTGCAGTCGTGAATGTGTATTTGTTGAATCTTCCAAAATACTTGACAAATCAAGGTGGTTCATACGCTGATGCAAAATTAATAGAAAAATCTTCTGATGGGGTCCTGCTCATTGGTTTACAACATTGCCCAGGGGGTAATACATTGAGATCCAGATCAAGGGTGCCAGGTGGCCCACCAAACATTTTCTAATCCACACTGGATTTTTTTTTGTCATCTGTAAATAAGGTGCCAGTGTGCATAAGAAAAGCATGAAATTAGAGCTTGTTTAAAAATAAAAAGTTCCAAGGGAGGATGCCTTAACAGAGGTTTGGATTAAGCCCCGAAAATCCTCCTAGAATCCTCCTGTATACATGTGACCTGTGCAGGATTGAATGGATTTGCCTCTTGGTAAAGATGAGTGAGGACCGCAAATGTTAAAAGGTTGGAAACAGGCAATTCATTTACACACTGATAATTAGTCATGCATATATGTTGTTCGTTTTTTAACTGGCCCGCCAGGCAAAGAACAAGTTGAGTATCCCATGGGCTAATACAACCAGAAATATAAAAGGGACAGCTACCGTTGTATAAACTGTGTGGCAAAATCCCTGGTGATTGACATATTTGTACACAGTGATGGTAAATATTGTCATATTACAGAACGCTAGAACTACATGTGATTATCTCTATGGTGAGTTGATTTATTGATAATTAAAAGTAGTTCACAAGCACCACAGTTGAATAAAATGGAAGTGAACATCAAAACTAACTCTTCGGAATATAGCATGGTGAGTACACAAACGCGAAATGGGGAGGGGCAAATGTTGCTATGGATACCGCGGTGCCATCTGGTGGCACTTTGAAGTAAACGTCATGATGTACAGATGAAAAATACATCCACTGTTTAGAGAAACAGGAAAAAACACCTAAAAATATCAAATTGATCATTTTGAGTTAATGTTTTTCTTCCTTTACATCTATATATAGCCCCAAGTATCCTGTGGAGTGTGCCCACAAAAGGCTTCCCTTTCAAAAAAGACACTCTGTCCATGCGAGAACAGTCCTAGCGAGGGAGGCCATGAAGAGGGCTACAGCAGCTCTGAAGGAGATACAGATCTCCAATGCTGAGATGAAAACTGCGTGTGCTCTATTGACGGGTGCCTTAGCAGTTACAGCTCAACAGCATAGTGGGCTGAAAGAAGAGAACGCTACTGTTGGGAAAACAAACATGGATCGTACTTAGGCTCTGCAAGAGGATGTGGTAAACAGTGAAACAAACTGGAAGAAGGATCTGTGATGAAAAGCGGAGCATTTTGACCATTGTACCTCAGCCAGGCACTTGTACATCAGCATGATGCCTGGTGCTGGCATGTGACGCTGTGGGGATGCTGCTTGTGAAGGTGGAGACGTGGACATGAATGCATTAAAACAAATATCCAAGAGTAAAGGCTGCTGCGGTGTTTTAGGTGACTCAGGAGATTTATTGTCCAGCACAAATCCACACAGGAATGGCTTAAAACTAATAATAATGTCCTGGAGTGGTTACATTATACCTAGGTTCAATCAAGAATTTGAGGCAGGACTTTGAAATTGCAGTTCACCCGCAGTCCCTATTAAACACGATAGAGCTGAGCACTTTGGCAAAGAACAACAAGGGAACGACATGGCAGTGTTCTGATTTGAAACGCTGATGAAGACGTCCCCAGATACTGTTACTGCTGCCAGTTATGTTTCTACTAAATGTTGACTTTAAAGAGTTGAATACTTTTTTCCTCCAGACCACATGCCATTTATTCTTTGTGGAATTCATTCAAGTAGGCTTTGTCATAACTTGCTGTTTTTACTGGTTTGCTTTCATTTTTGATTTCCTATCAATCACAGTAAGGCTTACTGTATCAGGTCAGAATTCAGTATCCATGGCAACTCAACACTGGAGACCATGTTCATTAAAACTCTATTTAAATCTAATATCTGCATCAATATCTTCTGGAAAAAAACAAAAAACTTGAACAGCTTTAGTTGAAAACTGATGTAATTGTTATTTATCATAGTTTATACCATTTTTCAAGAAGTATAACTGCAGCTGGACCTGATATGTGACCTGCAAACTGGCGACATGATACGCCCACCATCAGTGCATGATTAATACCTCTTAGCCCCTTCGTCTGCAAGTGGTAGCCCTGTAGAAAATGCTAAGTTAGCATTTAGTTAGCTATTAAGTGTTAGATTTAAAGAGAGGCGGTGAGGGAAAAGGTTATATCTTGTTCCCTATAAGGGGAATCGTATCTGTATGTATTATGAATTATAAAGTAGATTATAGCTAGGTTTGGCCTCATGTATTCACTACTGCATGTTGGTGGGTTCGTCTTGCACAGTTGGTGGGCGCAGCATGAAGGCTCCAAATATACATTCCCTGTTTTATAAGATCTTTTTTTTTTTTTTTTTTTTTTTTTTTTGTTTGGCTTTTATGAGATAGGACGGTCTAAGCATGAAGCAAGGAGAGAAGGGGGATAATGTGCAGGCTGGAATTGAACCTGCGACCACTGTGGCAAAGACATTGCCTTTGTATATTACATGCCTGCTCTACCTACTAAGCCACCGGGTTCCCCTTTTGCCCTGTTCTTTTGGCATCAGGTAAAAAAGTTGGACGTTCCTGGTAAAAAATTATGCACAGCTTCATTCACGTGCCCATAGAGCAAGTGCACCAGAGACTTCCGCAGGCTGAGCTGGCTAGCTTCTGGTTTAGCCCTGCACAAACTTTAACGGAGATAAAATAAAGAATTCAATTGTACGGCTTTTCAAAACTTGCAATGTTTTGATGTTATCGAAGCAAATCATGTTGTGACATTTAAAAACACGTATCCACTATCAACTGACGTTTCTTTCATAATGTAGGTCTATGGAAAAAAGTATTTTTGGGCCCAGTGGCATCACGTGATGGACCCAGAAGTTGTAGTTCCACGGTATCATATGGTATCATATATCATAATGACTTGTCCGGTACCGTTTTGGGGTGATTGGTCTTCAAGAATTCTTGAACACAACAGGGTGATGTTTCAGTTTCCCTCTGTTGGAAGGGTGGTCACTACACAGAACATCTAAGACTGGAAAGTTTCCAGACTTGTTGGTATGTAGATGTGAGGGTAAAACTGGATTGTGGTGTGGGTGTATTCTGGTGGGGGTGTATTAACATATTTAACTTCTAGTGTGATAGTTTATTCTTTATTAGATTTAAATATAGAAATAAGGGATATGCAAGTTAAATAAATTAGATATGTAAATGTAGATACTTAGAAGCTGGTAAAATGGAGATTTATAGTGAGATGTGTAGATATAAAGGAGATTGAGGCGAGGCTGTGGCCTAGTTAGACCTACAGATTCATCTGGCGAGCAGGAAGCCCTCAGGGACGAAATATCTAGGAGCTGGAATTGAAAGGGTTTTGACATTTTATGAAGTGCTGTTAGGTCTTTGCCAGTGGGTTTTATTTGTTACCTTTTTGTGTGTGATAGTAGGATCCAACCAGTGACAGTGATTAGCTTTTACCTCACCAGTGTTAGTGATTTGATTATGGTACGGATAAGCTTCCTCGTACATGTTGCAGCTTCTAGCCCGGTACTCTGTCCCACTCGGGTGGTTTCCCGTTTCTCTTAATTCTTTCCCCTTCTTCACCACACTCTACTCATATTTTGGTCCCTCAGATCTCGCACACTTGTATTTCTCACACTATTCGTAACGTTCTTGTGGCCTCTCTCCCAGTCTGTCTTCCTTTTTTTTTTTTTTGCCTGTCCCAGATGGTAAATGGAGAGCCTCAATGTTTAAGTCCAAATACTAACTGTCCCCTGTTCTTCTGCCTGCAGCCTAAAAATGGATAAGAACGACCTGGTGCAGAAAGCCAAGCTGGCAGAGCAGGCTGAGCGCTACGACGACATGGCGAGTGCCATGAAGGATGTGACGGAGCAGGGCCTGGAGCTGAGCAACGAGGAGCGCAACCTGCTCTCTGTCGCCTACAAGAATGTGGTATGGCATCTACCTAATGACTCAGACAGGTTTCTTTGTTTGCCCATCCCCCAAAATGTGGAGATGTGCAGAGTGTAACAGTAGAGTTAGCTTATGATTTGGTTCAGTTCACAATATAAAGCTTAGGACTGCCACAGTACTTTTAGTTAAAAAAAAGATAAATGACCTCATGGATTTTACTATAAAATGCAAATAATAGATTTTCTTAATTATAGAATCAGCTTGTTTTACAGGTAAATTTTCTCCATAAAATTAAGCTAAGGAATAATCAATACCTAAATAAGAATGTCCACATGAAGAAAGAATAAATGTGTTACTAAGTGTGGTTGATGCTGTTCAGTTAGATTTTTGCAACACAAAAGAGGTGGCATGAAGGCAAACTTAAGTTTGTGGGGAAGACATGGAAATACAAACTGAAGCAGTTTTTCTTTAGGCAGCACAAATTCAGGCGAGCATAACTCTGTATCCATACATGTGCGGTTGAAATTTTAAACTTGAATACGGATGTCAGTTTCAGTTAATTTTGTTGTCAATAATTGCACAACACCCATGAACTGATAACTAAGCGGTTAATTTTTGAGGGAAAAAAAGCTAAATGACATGAAATACAAGAGGTCTTTTCTTTAGGTCTGGCACTCCCTTGACTCTATTGAGCGTAAGGGCCGCATTTTAAAGTGCCATCCATTTAGAAGTGGTGGTATTTAAAAGTTTTGTGATGTAAATGTCTTGACTTATATTGTATGTTCTGTTGGCTTTGCTGACAGACAGACAGCTGTCTAGCGTTCTTGCAGACACACTGTGCCAACCCTCGGGTCTCCCCCTAGGTAACACTGGTGAGTAAGCAGCTTCATTTTGAGCTGCAAACCTCCTTTAGCATTGTTACCTATGTTAGCAACTTTAGCTTTACTGACGCTGCTAGTGGTGCTAACAGAAGCCCCTTTTACACTGCCAGATTTTCCGTGAATGTTGGGCCGTTTGCCGGCAAGCCGAGGGCGTCATACACACAGAGGCGGAATGGGGAGTTGATCCGAGGCGGCCAATTTTCCGCCTCATAGGGTAGACATATTGGCGGAACCCTTTTAGTTTAAACAGACCGAGGCAGCCTTCCGCAACGGGAGGGGCTGTTGAAGACCTGTGGGAGGAGCTGTTGAAGACCTGTGGGAGGAGCTGTTGATGACACCGCACGTGCAAGCCACTGGCGGTGGATAAACAGGAAACAGCTGATAGCAGGAATTAGCGAGCAGCTAGTAGCAAGAGGGAAACACAAACCTGACAGACTCTGTAAAGATGAGCAACTGAGGAGACAAGGAATTTGCACAATTCCTATCTAAAAAGGGCTAGAGCTAACAGTGATAAAAATTGAGCCATTTACTCAGTGGAGTGACCTGGGGGAGACTGGAGGGTGGGCAGCGTGTTTCCATAGCAACACTGTTGTGTTAGAATGGCCGTATTATAGGTATATGGCAAAGGAGTAGTGTTAGCTAGCTCACACCAGACCTGGTTGCTAAACTTTAGTCCTTTTTACTCAGACACTGCGCTACAGAGCCGCCATGAAGTCCCTTCTTTATGCTTCCTTTGTATTTTTGCACAGAACCAAACAACAGCAGCATCATGCCACTCAACCAAAAGAGGCGTCATGTCACACATGACATGTAACAATCGTGTCAGCAGTGCTTTATGAATAATAAATGTCAATAACAATCATTTACTGCCCCGTTATACGGCGGCCGATCTCATCCTCCGCTCAGAGGTCCCAGAGCTTATTGTTTTTTCAATGTGTGGACTTTTTTGGCCACTGTTTCATTTTTGAGTTAGCCACTAACTGCTGGTAGCTGCTTTTTAAACCTCCCTTGGTGGGTTGCATGTATAACACGTCGTCAAAACATCACACCCATGCCACCCATGATTCTGTTCTACGGGCTGTCCCGTTTATACAGATCTTGTTTCGGCACTGCTGCTACCGTCATTCCCGTTCCCGACTCAGAGGCAAGACAACGCTGTCCCCTCTTTCAACTATGGTACCTTTGATACGGAATGGCCAGAAGGAATAACGGTGCCTTGAACAGGCAGTGTAAAAGGGGCTATTCTTGGCAGTTAACCAGTTAAGGGTTAACCGTTGACCTTCCTAAACTTGAGCAAAGGGTTGTTATATATTTAGAGACAGGAGCAGTGGACAGTCTAGAGGAGACTGATCATATGAGAAGATTGATCATTGACTTCTTGTGGCCTAAAAAACAGAATGAACACATCAGTGCTCAAAGTGACGTGACAGTTCACTCTGTGGTTCTCCACTCCAACTTTGCAATGCGCTCACAGCATGTTGATAGAATTAAATTGATATTTTATTTATTTTTCAGCTCCACCACTTGATTATCTGTTTCTCTATTCTCCAAACATTGTACCATGATGTATTTTTACACCCATAATAAACACCTTTGGTGCATCTGAGGTTAATGATTTAACTCCTGTGGCAGCTGCGAACATCTCCCTCTGAAGTTACGGCCTCTGTTCTTTCTCAAATGACTGCCAAATCTTTCCAGGGAAACATTTCTGTGGTGGTTTGGGACAACCGGACATAATGTTCAGGCTGCAACGTTTGACTGCAGCTTGTCACGTCTCAGCTCTTCACTTGTTAAAATGCCATTTTTGAAAGAGTTGTATTTTTTTCAGGATGTGCTATAACAGGAGTCGCAGATTTGAGATACGTCTTACAAAACAGTCTGCTCTCCCCTGAGGTTTATTAATAACATTTACAGTGGCTGTTCAAATCTTTAGCTTCTTATATAATCTGTAGTCTGTCACTCGCTGCACGGCCACAATTTTTGTGATTTCTTTTTTGTTTGTTTTGTTTTTATGAAGATTTTATAATCTAACTATAAAAGCAGAAATTATGTAAGAGCAGCCTCAGGTTTTCAAGCACTGCTGCTCCAGTTATCATTGAGGTTTGCTTGATTTTTTATTTATTTATTTATTTTTGTCAGTGCTTGACAGCATAGAGGACCACTCAGTACTATTTAAGTTCCATGTGTAACCCAGCCAGGAGGACGGTCTAAGTCACTCAGTGGGATATGTTTAGTTTGGACGTAGGGAATAGCATCAGCCACACTTATCTCACATGATAGTCATGTTCTAATGTGAGGATGGGAAAGATACTGTAGGCTTTGTATTTAGCATCAAAGAGCAAATTTAGTTGAAGATTATCTTGTACTACATCTGTTACAAATTAGTATTTGTAAAGTTTAAAAAATTATCTATCATAAAAGTTCTTATTTATACTTAACATATATTTCGTGGTTGATTTACATGTTAGCTTCACATTGTGTCATTGCTCAACATCATTTTAATGACAAGGAAACTGTCACATTTCCCTCAAGTATTTAATAAAATTACACTGCTTGTATACTGTTGATGTGCAAATGATTTCAAACTGCAATTATTTGCTTTTAATTTTTAATCATGGTTACTCTACAACACAAAGTATGGCTTGTATTAAAGGTGTATAAGATGCTGTCTTTTAATGTCAGTTTTTGTGGTTGACGTAGCTGTTGTTGCTTTTAGGTGGGGGCCCGTCGTTCATCCTGGCGCGTCATCTCCAGCATTGAGCAGAAGACGGATGGGAACGAGAAGAAACAGCAGATGGCCCGCGAATACCGTCAGAAGATCGAGCGTGAGCTCCAAGACATCTGCCACGACGTGCTGGTACGGAGAGGGATGGGGAAAGGGCAGGCAGGGAGCGAGGGGGTGTGAAGACGGAGAGGAAGGATGGACATGATGGGTGGTGATGGTGATGGTGGGCAGGGAGGAGTGGTACAGAAGGTATACAGAGGGAGCAGAGCAGGACGAAGGGAAGATGGTGGAAGGAAACAAACTGGAGCTGATCCCTCCTGGCTGAGGAGAGAACACCAGTCACATGGTGTTACTCGTGGAGGCAGTAATAATGTTGCTAGCAGCAGTGCTGGTGGCTCCTAAGAGTTGTCAAACAAAGCTTAGTTTTCCTCTCAGTCTTTTGTCTTTTTCCTCACTGGGGTATCTGTGTTTCATTTATTGTATTTACTCGCTTCAGAGGAAAAGATTGCTGCAAAGGCAACACTGTGGCTCAAGTCATGTATGTGTGTGTGTGGCCAGACTGCTCATATGAAGGCTCAGAAATAACAAGGGGTGTTTTTTAAATGAATATATTTTATGAACCCGTCCTTACTACTGCATCTTATTTTTCGAAGTGGCGTCTGTCAGCTTAGTCCTGAGCAGGTGTTCAGAAAGTAAATAGTGCTGCATTCAGAAAAACAAGCAAGGGGCTGCTAGCGTGGGAGTGTTGCTACAGGTAGGAGGTGAGAGGATGAAATATGATCCAGGAAGTCCAATGTAAGTTATAAATCTATGAGTTTAAAGTCTTATCAGATGGTAAAAGACTGCCCAGTAGTATTTTATAGCATGAGACAGGATTTTACAGCTGAGATACCACAGCATAATAATTTAATTTGTCACTGCATAGTAATCTGCTTAAGGTGTGTGTGTGGATGTGATGAGGGATGCCCCGCTTTATCAACCAATATTCTCCTTGTTGACTACGTGTTCGGCAAATGAGATCAAATGAGATCATCATCATGAGACATTCACTAATGGCAGTGGCTGATGTTTTTCTGTCATGTCACATCAATGTGGCACAGGCTAACAAGCAGGGCTCGAGACTAACGGTCTCCCAGGGACATTATAAAACGTGTTTTGGTTTCAGTAAGCAGTAAACTCACCAACGACACGTCAAGGGGAGCAGCTTACAAATCTGTGTTGCTTTTGGCAGGAGAGCTAGCTAATGTTAGCTGATAGCCAGTGGCTAAACTAACTGCCGACAAAGGTTGCACTGAGTTACATTATGATGCGTTCAAGTTCTATTCAGTAAAAATAAGTGTTGGATAGGGCTGGGTATTGGTACTCTATACTTCCAAGGTACCAACCGAAACAAATCGGTATCAAGTAGTATTGAAACATCTCCATTTAAACGACACCTGCATTCGATCCTTCTTGCGCCGGAGGTTTAATCCTGTCCCATCACCCTGCCACATAAGCAGGCTTTCTGTTAGTCATATCCAGAGCTGCTATCCTCCCCATGAACGGTTAGTTCAGTGTCTGCCCGGTAAGCACTGGCTACACAGGTGCAGCAGCAGCTGAAATCCAACATCATGCCGTTAAATGCCCCCAATAAACTCACACCGAAATGGCTCGAGACTGTTGTTAAACCCATCGATGACAAGCCATGTGAAGCTAACAGTTAGCCCAGTTGCTGTGTGTGTACAGACGGGCTGACTCACACAACCTGCACCAGTGCAAAGCTCACACTCAGCAGCAGCTTCAGTTTCTTTGGTCACCAGACGTCACAACCTGAATTCAACCAAATATCACTGTCTAACGATGCTGGTGGCCAGCTGGGTCGTTTAAAGAGACTGGAGCATATAAAAGCTCAGGCTGTTAATTTTTACAGTATATGAATGAAGTATTCTGTTGGTATTGGTATCACTGTAAAGGTACTGGTATTGATATATTTTAAACAATACCCAGCTCTAGTATTAAGCATAGGTAGCTATGACTTTATCATGATGTGTTCAAATGTAATCTTATAAAATGTAGTTTTAGGTGGGAAACTTGAATTAACACAGCTGCTTGAAGGATAAATTTAGTAATGTTTTCATAGTAATATAAAATAGATATTAGACAGGGAATAATGATATGTAGTAAAGAGGCATCTGAAGCAGTTTTAAAAGATGTTTTTCATGTTATATATATATTTTTTAATTCATGCTCATTCAAATGTAGTTTAATGAACGGCTGAGTGACCTAAAAACAGTTATTCTTCTATAATGTAGATTTCTTGTTTTCCCTGGCACTAAAGGGGGAATAAATACACAAAAACGAAACATCGGTATCAGCCCAGAATTTCACATTTGGCTTATCCCTACATTTGATTAGTCAACACACTGTATTGCCAGGTGATGTTACATCGCGTTGAGGCAAGAGTCAATCCAGGTGGCGTATGACTCCGCATATTTGCAGACACACATTGGTCTGATTGAAAAGAATGAGGAACCTGCGATTACTGTTGATAGAGTGTTACTGTCAGCCTGAACACACCCTTCAGGGATCGGTATGCTTCAACAGAGGTGCTTGTCAGTTGGTCATTTTCTGTTTACACAACAGAGTTTAACACCATTAATGCCTTCCGTGAGAGATGACCTAAAAGTGTGCAACAACTATAAACCACCGCATTTCACCTCTTTCTGTGACGTTCACAGCTTCTGGTGTGGCGATTAAGAACAGCTAGAAACAGGAACACCTATGAACAGGTTTAGTTGTGGTCTGATAAGATTTTATAAACCTGTTCTGTTTAAACATGCCTCCACCTTTGGGCTCATGGCCTGCTTTTGACTAAGGGATAAGATTGTGTTTCGCAGTCATTTAGGCCGCTGTGTTGGCACGGGGGTTCTTAATGCAGAGGGGGTACCTTTGGCAAAAAGCCTTAATCCCTTGACCCCATGATTTTGTAATGCAGTGCTGTTTTCAACCTGAATCCCAAGTAAAGTCGTCTCTGGATTGGATTTGACTCATCTGTATTTTCTTTTGTCATCCATCTGTCAGAACAAAACCATATCCTTCACCAGTGTACGTACCTACCTAAACTCCCCACAAGTTTAATTATGTGTGGCGCTTACACCTGAAACATAAGTGTAATATTTCTCTTAACCCTTTAAAAACGAACCACCAGTGGACAGCCGCAGGAGATCATTGTCTGCATGGTTCTATTTAAATAGATCTATGATAAGATCTGTAATCGCTAGAGCCATCATTCTTTTGGCAGCAGGAAGCGAAGGCATCTGTCTTCCCTTTCTCGACCTCATGACCTTACGTTACCTTATCTTACATGCTGTGCAAACGTGGTATTTCGCTTTCATTATTCCATTAGTTCCCTGTATTGGCCGTGGGAAATCGCTGTTTGCATATTCCTTTGTATATTGAGCTAAAATGAAAACCACAAGAACCATAGAGCATTAATTCTTTTAGCAGCAGGAAGTTAATGCCTCTGTCTTTTGTCGTCTTGTTGTACGCTTGTAATGACATCATTGTGCTTCGTTACATGTGGTGCGAAAACACGCAGTGGTGCCAGAGGACGAATTGATGAGTTCACCACAACAGCTTTGCATCTCCAAAACTAAATAATGTTCATAATTTAAATAACTTTAGAAGTGTTAGAAAATATATTTTTTTTATGTTTCTACGCTTTACATTTTTTTTGTGTTTTTATTTAGTAAAATCTGATGGAAAATGTCCGATTTTATGTAAAATGACTGTAATATTACTTCAAATCCAAGTAATAGATTGTGTTTAAAGTTTTGTATCAGGAAAAATGATTCAGTCAGTGACAGAAACAATCAGGGTTAACACTGGTGGTCTTGTGTGTGCTGCTTTCGGAGCCTCTGAGGAAGAGGAAACTACAGTAAGGAAAAATACGGTGACTTGCAGTTGTAGAGAATAGTTACGAGTGCTCTGTCACCTAAAAGCTGTAAGTTTCTGTCTGTTTAATTGTTTAATCTTTCGACACAGAGTCCCTTGAATGTCCTGTAAGTTTGTGGTCAGTCCTGCCTAAACATAGTACAACCTAAAAGATTTGAGTGTCACTCGGCTGTCAGAGTTCAGAGATGCTGTTGGACAGTGTTGAGGGAAAATGTATCATCTGCAGTTTTTAAACAGTTAGGTCTTTGATTCAGTCCTCGTGATCAACCTCCACACTGCCAGGTCCTGACTGGGTTAGAACAGAAATTGCTCAAGGTCAAGGCAGACTCAAATTTTTAGCGCCTGAGCAGACTTCTAATAATATCTTCAAGGTCAAACTGGAAGCCTCTGCAGTGATGTGGTGCTGTAGGAATGAAGGGAGGGAAGGACGGGTGGAGACATGCTGTCCTTAAAGCAGCAGGAGGCTTGGAAAGAGAAAGATTTGATGCATCTGCAGGAGAAAGAGTGTGTCCATGACCTTGAGCTACAAGATATTACCAATGGATCAGACTATAGCAAAAAACAGATTCTCTTATTTGTTCTGTCTTGAAGTGGGGAAAAAAAATTGTTTGAACAGTAGTGCTTTTCTTTCATGTTTGATAATACAGATGAAAATATAAGCAGCATTCAGAAATGACTGTTCTGTGAACATATAAAGCCTGATTTATGGTCCTGCGGTGTACCTACGACGTACCTACGTCATTGCCGTGACGCTGTCGTGAACCCTTCGAACTTCTCCGTCACTCCATTTCATCGTGGTGCAATTCACCGCCAGAGCGGTAGGAGGCTGCGTTCCTTTCCTGAATGGTTATCGTCGTCTCTAGTTGATTCTTTGTTTAGCTTCCGGCTTTTCCGGTCACAGAGAAATGAAGGCGGAGCACGGACAGACGGCTCCGTCTGTATCCGTATCGAACGTTGAGCATAAATGGGCCTTAATACTGCAACATCTACATCGCAACAGAAGATGTTTAAAGATGGCGGGAATGGCGCGATCTGGAAACTATGCTCGCTACGGCGAGCCTTCTGCGTAGCCCCGTACCCTACGACGTAGCGACGTCGTTGATTAAATGCAGGACCATAAATCAGGCTTAAGTCAGGTAATTTGCTGTATAGGTACATAGGTGGAGATCGGCATTTGGACATCAGTAATTTGTACGTGATTCAGAATCATAACAGTCGAATGAGATCTGAATATGTGTTCCCTTTTTTTCATAATGGAGTTTGAATAGCATTCAGCGGGATGTTCAGTGTGACAGGGACATTTACGTCATACAGTAAACTTGCAATGCTAACGATGGATCAGAAACATGCAGCCAACAGTAGATATCAAACAAAAGCCAGAGACTGTGTCGTAGTAAGTTGCTGTGAGCTGTAAATTTACCGCTTCTAAGCAAAAGGCAGTAGACGGGTGTTAACGACAGATCCTAAATGCTTTATCGTAGGCAACTGGACTTGCGTGAGTTTCTTTAACGACAGGCTGTTTCGGAGTCACTGTTTCATGCTAACTGTACAGATGTTGAACTTAACGGAAGGAGCGTGGTCGCAGGAGTGCTGCGTCTAACCCATGCACCCTTTAATAATTTAATGTTAGTACTACTCATAAATGGGAGTTGCTAAAAATGCCCATCCCTGATGGTAGGTATTCTTATTTTATTGTTAACAACTGACTGCTATGACGACTGGATAGGTCTACAACAGGCAACCACAATGGCTGCAACACGGCTACGAATGCCCCACAACCTGACAACAAAAAAGAAACGAGAGTGGTGCTTCTGCTTGTCATTTTTTGGTTGATCGCTCTGCTCTGTTGGTGGGTGTGTGAGGTGTGTGAGCCACTACTGACTTCTGACTGCCTGGTTTGTCGTGCTGAGTGGGCACTGTTAGAGCTGAAGCAGTAGAGATGGGTAGAGGTGGAGGAACAGTGTTTCTGAATCAGTTTGACAAAATGGATTGATGTCTTCAACACAGTGGGAGAACCCCACCTAGTGGGTCACAAGTATATTTGATTTGATCTTGCAGTATTAATATATATTGTAAGACTCGATGGAAAATCAATTGAGAAACTGTTTCTAGATAAAATAACCAGACTGGAATTTATCTAATTGTCTAATCCATTTAGATCCATTTGAATGAAACACCTGACAAATCAAAGCCTGTATAGAATCCAATGTTCCTGATCACTGATTTACAACAAGATATAAAATAGTCTAATACAGTGGTTCCCAGCTGGGGGCCAGGAGGTATTCCTTTGTGTGTACATGTGAACAGCTGAACTGATTTTTAACAAGCTCCTCTTGATATTTAAGGCTGACAAACAGTAGCGTTAACCATTCTAAACAGCAGGGCTACGTCTATATACTGGACTTTATGAAAACAACGAGAGAGCCTCTTGCAGAAGAGATGCTAGCTTGCCACACAGTGACTTTCCACAGGGGTATGAGGGCTGGATTATACTAGAAAATAAGCTTTTTTTAACAATATTTCGTCCGACCATGTCTGCAGTAATGTTAGTAGTTGTTTCAAAGGGGCCACACTGCTATTCAGAGTGAAAAGATGGTCGTCATAAAGAGTAGAGGTTCAGTTTTAATGTGGGGATAAGGGCGCACATTTTCAGATCATCTCTCTCTCATTTATGGTGTTGAACTGAGTTGTAATAGTGACAAGAATAAAAGAGAATTTGAGGGGAAAGTTCAAACTCATCAGTTTCAGAAAGTTACAGAAATGGTCACACAGTCATCCTTAGGGCTAATTTATTGTCCAAGCTCTACGCTGTTGTAAGCATCTATACTTGTGCGGTGGTGCCCTGCAATTACACCTCCACAATGTTAGTTGGTGGTGGGGTTTCTATGAAGTGCAGTAAAGTTTGATTGACTCAACTAACACGCCTTAAACACACTTTAAACATGGCTTAACAGCAACAATATTAAACAAAAGTACAAAATTTGGCTCCATTATAACTCAAACGTTCACTGACAAACCAGTTTTCTTATACTAGACTCCTTTTCCCTGCATATTCAACATGCTAACATTATTAGCACAAGCCTTTGACATCCCCTGTTGTAAAAATTAGCCTAGCCATTAACAGATGTTCCTCTACTCACATGAAGCCAGAATAAATCTCACACAAGACCTCAAATGCTACTTAGTGGGGGTTTATTGTCACTTTAACAGGAGGTCTGCGTCGCCCTGATGTGCCGTTAAATTTCGGAGGAGGTGCACGTCAGGCTATGGCATAGGCTACGCATCTGAACAAAGGCGGTGGCACAGATTCAGTGCAGAAGCATGATCTCTGCGTAACCCAATGCCAGAAATGGTGTGGGAGTGGGTTTCTATTGCCATTCAATCATCCGATAAGCATTCGTCAGTGACTGGTTAGCTTTGACTGCTATCACCGCTGGCACACATGTTGCTAACCAGGCTCATTACACTAAGCAATTACTGTCGAGTTTCTTTTGTGTCCCCACACGAACTCCACGTCATCACACACTTGATATCCTTGACACCACGCCCTACCCAAACAAAGGCTGCAGTGCACAGACATGCATCAGTAAAACCATCTGTACTCAAGTTGTCACTTAACTTGCACGCTGGCAGGTTTCTTTTTGTGTTGCCCTGGCGTTGTTGTATAAACACAGAATCTGCTGGTCTGGTTTTACATTTCTGTTTATAAACCCTTCTGGTCTTCTGTCTGTTTCAGAATCTGCTCGAAAAATTCCTCATTCCCAACGCATCTCAGGCGGAGAGCAAGGTGTTCTACCTCAAAATGAAAGGAGACTACTTCAGATACCTGTCAGAGGTGGCCTCTGGGGACTCAAAGAAGGGTGAGTGTGTGGGTTTGAGCCGTTACAAAAAGCATTTTGTCTGGGAAAATAAGCAAAGTGTTATTCCTTTATTAAAGGAGGCGCAAGTAGATATAGTTACAGCATCTCGCATCATTTCGGATCCTAGGTGTAGCTGAGCTTCAGTGCTGCAGTCCTGGAGCTCAGAGGGATTCAGTGTCTTGTTAGTGGGCAGTTGAGCAGAGAGAAGTTTGTTGGTTCAGGGATCTTCAACCCTGTTTAAGGGATTCCTCACTCAGTCAAATCAAAGACTAACCAGAGCGTCTTTCTGTCGCTCAAACAAAAGTCTGTTTGCGGCGTTGCTCAGAGTAAATATTCCTCTCTAATAAACAGAACTTGGTAAATATTTGTTTTGCTTGCAGTAATGAGAAAACTTTATTGCTAAGAGTTAGGAGCTCCTTCCACTGATGAGGGTCTGAATCAATTGTTGGTATAATCTTCAGGCCAGCTGCCACTTTGGCAGACAGGCAATCAGCACAATGGAAAGACACGTTTCCGAATTAGGATAGAGCTACACATTTGAAAGTCGCTTACTTAGAGTTGATAGGTAAAAGCAACGCTATTAGCTGAAGAACATTATTCGTTTTGACAGTCGAGTTGGCAACAGGTACATACATTCATGTGTGTGCCTGCATGTTTACAGTACCCTCCCATCCCCCAAAAATGGCGCTTCCCCAAAAGCTACGGTGTAATTCATGTTGGATTTTACCAGTGGTGGAAGAAACACTCAAATCTTTAAGTCAAAGTAATAATACAGTGTGAAAATATTCTGTTAAAGTATATAGGTTTTAGCATCAAAATATACTTTAAGTACCAAAAGTAAAAGTAGTCGTTATGCAGAATGGCTCATTTAATAAAAATATAAATGATATTTTTGAGTGTAGTTACTGTTGCAGTAATGCGTGCGTCACTTTAATGTTGCAGCTGGTAAACACTGGTATATCACTCTTTACATTAAATGCTGCAACATTGATCTAAATGTTACTCCTTCTTTTAGCACATAGATTTCAAAAGTGGCAGATAAAGTAGCTGCATGGCAGAAAAAAAAAACACTTGCCACAGTGGAAGGCAGTGAAAAAAGTTGATTTAAGACCCTGCCACTGTAACGGCCACACCAACCGTCAATGCCACACCGAATTTATACGACTAGTGGCAACAAAGGCCCCCTGCTGCATCACCTGATGTCGCTTTGTCTCAGCCAAAAAGTTGGACATGAACAGACAAGGACTAAAGCCGATGCCCAACCAGTGCATACATTCAGCGTCTGTGTGAGAGGAAATAACTCTCCACACAAGCAAATTGCTATAGTCTGTAATCGTCATTCAATTCTGTCGTCTGCCAATATTGTATTAAAGTTGAGGCAGTAGTATTATTTCTGTAAACAAATAAGACAAGCACTGAGGAGCTGGTCAGTCTCTAGCGGCCTCTACACTGTGTTTTACGTTGTGTTGCAACAGGTTTGATTTTGAGGATAATGTGCCAGATTGCCACGAGGCACAAACTGAGAAATGCAGCTTTTTATCATGGTTGTAGATGGTAAAAGGAATAAAAAACAAATTTAAAAAAACTTGTAGCATATGAGTCCTGTTCAGTAAAGACAAAGATGGCAGAGAGGGGTCAGAGGACACATGAAGCGTCAGGGTTTATGGTAAAAGTCTCAGCCATGATGTCATACTAAGGCTTCACAAGTCAGAGTGATGTTGAAAAGTAGGCTTGTAACACCTTCAACAGGTACATGTTTTTGTCATCTATTTATATCCTTTTGTTGAGCTCCTGTTGTTAATGCTGAGACAGACTCATTCAGATGGTTGCCAAGAGACAGTAACCAATGATGGTTTGTTGCCAGGGTTAGCAACCGTCGTACAGGAAGTTGAGACGAGATGTTGACAAAGTTACTGCTCTCTGCTGGTGGCAGGTTCACTCAGATGTGCACCAACTGTCCTAAAACAAAAGTTTAAAGCAGGCACACGTGGAATTAACACCAGATTGGATTTGCTGTCAGCCACGCTGGTGACGAGGCTCTCGGGATTCTGTGTTGAGTTTCTGTGGAGTGCAGTAAAGGTTGATTGATCTAACCAGCATACATAAAACACACATAAACATGACTTAATAGTGACAATATTAAACCACAGTAAAAAACTCACAAGGTACACAGACAAAATATTTATCTTTTGCTCGAATTTGCTCAAATTAGCCTCGCAGCAAGTAGACTTTTCCTCTGCTCATATGAAGGAGGAAGAAAAATCACACGTAAGACTTCAAAGGCTTTACTGTCCTCACAATTTATATTTTCATCTTTTCTCTTTTATTTGTGTTGTATAGACACGGTGGAAAACTCTCAGCAGGCCTACCAGCAAGCCTTCGACATCAGCAAGAAGGACATGCAGCCAACACACCCCATCCGGCTGGGCCTGGCCCTCAACTTCTCCGTCTTCTACTACGAAATCCTCAACTCGCCCGAGCAGGCCTGCTCTCTGGCCAAGCAGGTGGGCGCACAACACTTTGTCTATTCACGTAAGAGTGCTGTATTGGATGGCGATGCAGATCATGGACAGTCTGCCAGTTAACAGTTAAGATGGAGCTCCAGACGGATCTGCAGTCCTCTGCCATCTGACGCCATTTCTGGACAGAATTAGGTTTTGAAACGTTGAGGCCTATTTGAATAAATGTGCAGGCCGTGCCCAGGACATCTCTTTATGTAAAAGTGTACTTCTACTTCTAAATAAACTCATAAGTCATCATCAGAACAGTCATTGAACCAAGACTGAGTAATTAGAAAATGGCTTAAACATCATCATCATCATGGGCTTACATCATCAATCCTCTCTGTTCCTCCCCGCAGGCTTTTGATGAGGCGATCGCCGAGCTCGACACCTTGAACGAGGACTCGTACAAAGACAGCACGCTGATCATGCAGCTACTAAGGGACAACCTCACTGTGAGTACACACAAAAAACTGGACACCAAAAATGATCCGAGAGCGTCTGTAGGTTAAAATTAGGGAGAAGTTTTGTGAGGGCTTATTTATGCTCACAGACAAACACTTGTCTTTTGCTGGACACATTTTCCACACAAATATAACATGCTAACGTTATTAGCACAAGCCTATGGCATTTTACATTGTATAAATTAGCCTAGCAACGAGCAGAGATTTCCTCTGCTCATATGAAGCCAGGATGAATAACACAAGAAAATGCTATTTTTGTGGAGGCTTTATTATCTTCACAAGTTATTGTTTCTTATCTGTGAAATTAAAGTTTCCTCTCCACTGAGGGAAATGGTTTCAGTTTACAAAAATAAACGCCGCGATGTGTAGTTACATTTCTGAGGAGGTGCATGTCAGCGCTGTAGCTTCAAAGCAGAAGTATAAATCCTGCTTTCAGCTCACATGATTCAGTACAGGTTACATTTTTTCAACCTGTTGAGAAACTCTTCGTAGGATTCAAGTGTTTGCTTTGGTAAGATAACTGAAAGATCTCTCCTCTGTCTCTCTGCAGCTGTGGACATCAGAAAACCAGGGAGATGAGGGCGAAGCCGGCGATGGAGAGAACTAGAGCGCACTTCACTGTTAACCCATCCCAACTCTCTTCCTCCTCCTTTTATCTCTCTTCCTCTTTCTTCTCTTCTTCCTCTCTTCGTACACATAAACAGCCCGTTCATTCCCTCGTCCCACTTTTTCAAGCCCAGCCTCCTGACTTCCCTTCTGTATAACCAACAGCATGAATAGTACCTGACCTTCACAGACAGATATTTAAAAATATAATTTAAAAAGAAGGAGGGGGGAAAAAGAGAAAACTACTCCATCACCCCGCCTACGATCCCTCCATCCCTCCTCCCACCCTCCTTATGATCATGGCACTCCAAGGCCGGCCAGCAGACTCAACCTCCTGGTCAGTCTAGTCTTATAGCATGCAGGGAGGGTTTTTATCCAAAACTACAAAATGAATCCTTTTTATTAGAGTCCACATCCCCCTGTTTTTACCCTCCTGGTTTATTCTTCCTCTTCTTGTTCTTCCCTCACTCCTCTTCCCTCCTTCCTAACATTTCAGGATGTGCTCTCACCCTCCCGACCCTCTAATGAGAACGCACATATATAGTTGTCCACCCCCTCTCGCTCCATTGAGTTAATGCACTTATATAGTTGTCCACGACCCCTCCCCCCCTTCCCCTCCTTGCTCTAGTGAGTTAACGCACTCATGTAGTTGTCCATCCCTTCTCTTTTGGCTTTTCTTAGTGTACTGGCGAATGGCTGGTTTTATTCCACTTTAAACAAAACATCAAAAAAATGGTTATTAAACTGTCCATTTATTTTCAACAAACACTGTGATGCTTAGTTTTTCCTCCACCTCGCCACCAGATCCTCTGTTTGATGGCAAAACAACGATATTCAGCTGGGAGGGGGTGTGTTTGAGCAGCAGTGCAATTCTGCTGAGGTTTATACAGAAGGGTCCTCCTACAAGGCTGTATTGTGACACTGACAAATCTAAAAACAAAGTGTTTTACCTGCTGTGTAATCAAACACTCACTGTTTTTTATTTTATTTTATTTTCTAACTGAGACCCGGAGGTTTATTCAACACCATATTTTCTGTTCGGAGCTAAAAACTGATTTAAAAATGATTAAAACAACAACAAAAAAAAAGAGCATACATTCCATCTTAATGTTTGAGAGTTTAGACATTGTCACCACCATCGGGACCTGCCTGCTCCCTCCAGTCACGGTGCTGTGAGACATCAGCACTGCTGTCCCTAAAGTTAAAACCTAAACATGTTCATTTCCCCTTGCGATTGCTTTTTTTTTTTTCTTCCTTTTGTGTGTGTGTGTGTGCATAACAAATCAAACTTCTTTCCGGTTTTTGAGAACTGTAAAATTGTAAAACATTTTTAGAGCTTAACTGTAAATCTGTCTTTTGGAAAACGGTTTGTCGATGTTGTTCGTTAACACCTGCTTGCAATGAAAACCTTGAAGCCGTTACAGTCAGCTGCTGTTTATGCTTTGGCATTTTTAACCAGAACATTGTTTGGTACTGCCCCCCCACCCCCCACCCTACGCCTCCTTATGCCCCCTAACTGCTTGTACTGACAAGTCTAGAAAAGTCTTTAGTTTCCACTTCGCTGCTGAATGATCTGCCAACAGGAATGCATGCCATCATTTATCACCATGTAAATCTGCCGCGAGCGTCGAGCGGGGAATTCTACATTCCGTGGATCAACACTTAAACTTCCTGTTTTCTCATTTCCAAAATATGAGCGGCAGTTAGGTCAGGTATTGTTCCTGCCACCTGATTGTCATGTCTACGATGATCAAGATTAGAGGGTCAGACTTAAAAACAAAAGTGGAGTTGAGCGTCAGAGTTCATCTTGACCTTGAAAGCAGGCTCAAAAACTAAACTCAGGTGACGTAAGTGGACCTTTAGAAAGTCAAAAAGTTGCATCTTTGGCTAAAATCTGCGAGAAAGGTGAAACCAAACTTGCCCGGTCAGGCAAGTGGGACAGAAATCTACTCGTTCAAAATGTAGTTTTCACTTGTCCCAACACAAATTATTTTATCATTAGTGGTTATCAATTGCCAACACAGACTAAAGTTAATTGTCATTGAAAATGTTTTTTCTGCCTTCTCTCAAAGTTGTGGCAAATTGCGCAATATTTAGTTGGAGTTTCACCCACATCCTCGAACACCAGCCAACTAAATGCTAGCTGCTGCTTTAGCTCTCAAATTTTGATTTTAACTGCCGCCATTTTCTCTCGAGTGCCCGATCCACACTGCGCATGTGCAACTCTCAGCAGCGCGACGGCTCACTCTGTAGCTACTTCCATCATCATCTCTGGGAAAAAGTTTCATTCTTTTACACCGCTTGCATGATCGGGCAGGTGAGTTTGCTAAATTTACTAGCCTGACGTGGCATTTTCTTGCCCCGGATGATCCCTATTGTTGAGCCCTGATATATAACAGTTCGATTCACTACTATGTGCGAGTCTGAGACCGTTCAGGCTAAACCCAGCTGACTTGTATAGTTATTAAATTTCACAAAAGAACAAAAGGAAGCAGAGATTTTAAGTGTCACCCATGGCGCAGTTTGAGTCCACGACAGGTACGTGCATTGAAGGAGCCAAATCTCCCGGCAGCCGATCAGCCAATCATCTGTTTGTGGAAACCTGACGTTGGGATCATGGTTAATGTGTTGAGGTTAGTATGTAAATATGCGTACGCGTCGACCTTTAGATGATCTGTCTGACTGCATTTAGAAAAGGGAAAACACTCGATCAGCAGTAAACGGTACGTTTTTCCTGCATCTGATCTTTTACAATAAGAAAATTCGACCTGGCATAAAACAGACGCCCTGTAGTCTCTCTTATTTAAATGTCTACGACCTGCCGATAGAGATGCTGTACGTGTCAAAAAGCAAATCCCAAACTTGGAGAAATATCAGGGGATGTCAGCCAACCACAGCGCAGACCTGTGAGTCTGTCAGAGCCCCATTTTTATAAACTTATCCACTCAGTGTCACAATAACCTTGTCACTAACCATCAACATTCCACTCTTTAGGTGTAGAAAAGTCATGTGTCTCAATGTTTTTTGTTTATTTTTCTTTTTTGCTGGGGACAAATGTTTTCATGCACTGAAGTTTAAAAAGGTTGAAAAAAAAAAAAATTCCTCCCTGCCACTCTTTTTCTCGTTAGCTGAACAAAAAGGCAGTTATTCTACGCTTTATAAGGAAAAAAATGATCCCATGCAGTAGTGAATGTGGCACCGAGCCTGTCTGTATATCTGGTATCTCAAATCATTTTGTTTTTACTGACCAGTATTATGCTTAAAATAAAAAGGAAAAAAAAAATAATAACCCCCCCCAAAAAAAAAAAAAAAAAAAAAAAAAAAAAAGTTTGCTTCTGTGACGGTTTTATTGCTTAGCGCGCACGTGGTTGTGAAAATTTAGACTTAGCTTAAGGACACCAATAAAAAAAAAGAGAAAATTACAAAAAAAAGTAAAACCCTTCGACACCCCCCCCCCACCCCCCCACCCCACCCTGGTTATTGAAGTAATACTAGATTTGTGTATGTCTTTTAAAAAAAAATCCAACTCTAGTTTCACCTTACATGTTATAAACAGGACAAAATGTAAAAGACAATTTAAAGTGAAATAAAGGTTTTATCAGTTCCGAATCAGCCCTGTTCTGTTTATTACCACCACGAGCCTGTTAATGCCGCATGTGTTTATGACTTTATCTCATACTGAGTTTCCTGATTGAAGATTCAGAGCATGCAGGGGTCGAAGTTTCTGCGAGAAGAACGGAAAACGATGCGAAAGGAGGTTGAGATTATTATTATTTTTGGGGCATTTCAGTGGACAGCCGTAGACAGACAGGAAAGCAAAACACCACAAGTTGGAGACGAATGCGCACCGCTGCAAAGGATTCAGTCTTTATGGGGGAACACACAACCAGGTGAGCTAGAGGTCGCACTAGAATATATCCTCCTGAGACCCGAACTTTTGTTTGGTTCGCATTTTTAATTTCCTCAGCTATTTGGGATCATTAGGACCTGATAAGTATAAATAAACTAAACATTGTCAATAATAATAAAGTATGAATGTCTTAAAACGAGTACTTCCTAATTAACAGTGTCTTAACTTGTTGCTTTTGCTAAAATTGGTCAAATTTGTTGCCATATCAAACTACAAACATTAATAATCATAAATAAACAAGTTTCAACCATAAAATGTGATCAGGTTTTGGACCTTGTCCACTTAACAGTCGGGGTCGGCTGCAGACAGACTTGGCAGAGATTGCTGCCATCTTGTTTTTACATGGATTAGTGTATTGTGCTCTTACTACCACTAGATGGCACTAAAAGTGTCCACGAATGAGGATGACAGGTCTAAGTTAAGTAGAATGAAATAGAAGGTCCAGTTAACCCAATATGTGATGTCCTTGTATGACGACACAGGGTCCCAGGAGGCTATAAACAAAATTCAGTGAAGCCATGGACGTGTGCGAGTTTATCAAAGGAGAGGTGTACGCAGGGGCGTTTCTAGGATTTGACGACATTGATTTGAGGGGCTCAGCCCAGACCCTGTATCCTCCCCTGGCAGTTTTTTTAAAATAAAAAAAATATTTTTTGAGGGGTTCTGATGAACTCGGGCACCTTATTTACATTCCAAGAACAATTCAGGGGCTGCAGCCTTCGAAAGAACGATCGCGTCACATCAGCGCGACCAAGGATGTCCAATTTCGAAGGCTTCTTCAAATGCAGCCAATAAATGCAGCCTTCTTTCCCAGAGGATGCAACGGATGAATCCTTCGTGGCCCAGCCTATCCCAAGATGCACTGCGCGCCGGTGACGATTATATATTAACTAACAGCAATAACTAGTTACTGTTAGCTAAAAGCACACAGCTGAAACAATATTAATTTAATAAGTTTACCTGAAAGAAGTCCTCCATCAGCCTGAAATATATCAAACCGTGGTGTCTCCTGCAGTGAATCCTCTCCTCAAGTATTGAAATAAATATATAAATATATAATAACAATCACTGGGTCCATGATTTAGGGCAAACTAACTAGCTTACTCCTTTAATCAAGTGTAGCTGGTTACTAGGTAACGGTAACGCCAACAGGTTGGGGCAAGAACAAGTGGTGATGCAACCAGGAAATCCTCCGCAGACCAGACCATCACATTTCGGAGACTGTTCAGTTTGGCTGATGCGGTCCTCAAAGGACGTGGCTGACTGACGATGACCGCGAAGGCCGCGTCCTCCAAAGGCTGCAGCTGCTGAATTGAGACAAAGCTTGTTTATTTTCACTGTGAGTTAGAAAATGATCAGCGGACCAACATGCACCCCGTTGCGGACCAGATTTGGCCCACGGGCTGCAAGTTGAGTGTCACTGTCCTAAAGAGTGCCTGGGTCCTGAACTGTTTAATGCAAAAGCAGCAAGATGCTAAATGTTATTCTTGTCATAGAAGACGACACGGCAGAATAAGAAGTGCCAATTCTGCATACGAGCATAAGAACCCTGATACCCCGTTCAGACACGGTGACACTTTGGTGATTTATGTCGTTGTGTCAGTGCCCGTCAGACGACCTTCCTTTGTGACTGGGGTTAGATGTAGGTGGACGCTGCCTGACTTTGCGGTTCTGTTGTATTCTTTTTTTGTCATTAATGGAAATAAACAGAACTGCCGCTTTAACATCATTAAACGGACTCCCAAAGTGGAAAGCTTGAATTAGAAAGCGTATATGTTGAAAGAGGCAGAGAGAAGCGTTTTATTTGGTTAAGAGTCGATATAATTCGGTATGCGTCAACCGAAATGCACGTTAAGATGGTTGGACTTTAAACAAAGCTGCACAAACCAGAGGGACAGTGGACTTTACCCACAACCTGGGCATTAGTTTAACAATCACTCACTGCATGTTGCGTTGAACTCATAAAGAAAACTGTTTTTCTTGCACGCCTCGACACATCTAATTCTTTATAAATTGAAGTAATTGGGGTCTGCATTTACACACTCTCACACAACTCGTGCAGCTTGATCCAAGTCTCATTTATCCAGTTGTGAGCTCAGTACTTCACAAACAACAGATTTTTGCTGATATGTAATAAGGGTGTCAACTAAAAAGTCTTGAATGTTACAACAAGGCCTTAAATGTCATTGGTCTTAAATTTGAATTTGTGAGTTCTTAACTACTGCAGACATCTTATCTAATTTCATTTATCCACAATGTTTTTGTGAAAATGAGTGAAGACTTTCAATGTAAAAGTCCACATTTATGTTACAAATCTTTAAAAACTATAATACTGTTATTTTACTTGGTACTTGTACTTACCTGTTGGCAAAATGTAGATTGACTTAACTCACTCTGATAACCATATTCCTACTTAACTCTGCACAAGACCACATACACCGATCAGCCAAATCATTCAAACCACTGACAGGTGAAGTGAATAACTTTGATTATTTAGTTCCAGTGCATTGTTCTGCTGGGAAACCTTTGGTTCTGGCATTCATGTGGATACCACCTGACATGTACCACACCTCATGGCAACAGTACTCCCCAATGGCAGTGGCTCCCCAGCAGAAAAAAGCAGACTACACAAACTGTTTAGAAATGGCCTGTGGAGCGTGACAAAAAGCTCAAGGTGTCGACTTGGCTTCTAAATTTCCCAGGTCCCAATCTGCTCAAGGATTCTTGTGATGTGCCGGTACCCCATCCCAATCTGCTCAAGGATTCTTGTGATGTGCCGGTACCCCAGATGTACCCCTAATCCAAGGTGGTGGCCTCCTTGGATCGGACTTGGCTCTGACCTGTGGAGGCATGGACACAGGATCTCTGGGAGTGTCCTGCGGTGTCTGGCACCAGTGCGTTGGCGGCAGATCCATTTAGTCCAGTGGGTTGTGAGGTGGGTTAATGGCACGTGCCACAGATGCTCATTCAGATTGGGATCTGGGGAATTTGGAGGCCAGGTTGACACTTTGAGGTCTTTGTCACATTCCTTGGGTCATTCCTGAGCCATGTTTGCAGTGTGTCACGGTGCATGTTACAGTTTGTAAACTGATGTTTTGATAAAGCTTTGCTGTTGTTAAACATGGCCCCCAATTTCTTCTATTTATGAAGGATGTTCGTCTTTCTTGAATTCCTCATTCACCGTTGATACATGCGAGAAAAATTCAAGGTAACACATGTTGAGCTGTAGTTCTGACTAAATTAACATTTGTAATGTGCTCGTTCGGTAAGCACCTTCTCCTCTAAACTGAGGTTGTCCCCATCCCTTTGTTTGAGTTGGACCGGATCTGCCAAAGGAGTCATGTCTGAGTTTACTGCCAACACAAATATTTCTTATCTTAATCTGTTAGTTGCACTTTCAATTCGAGGCTGTCTGTGTTAACAGAGGAGGGAGAAGTTCAAATACTTAAAAAGAATAACAAACAATACAGATTCCCAAAATCCACACCCCCAGGAAGAGTGAGAACGTTCAGGGCTGTCCTTAAAGGGACAGTTCACCCTAAAATCAAAAATACAAATATTTCATCTTACCTGTAGTGCTAGCTATCAATCTAGATTGTTTCAGTGTGAGTTGCAGAGTGGTGGAGATATCGGGTGTAGAGATGTCTGCCTTCTCTCCAACATAATGGAACTAGATTACACTCAGTTTAGGGTGCTCAAAGTGCCAAAAAAAAACCCCCAAAAGTCAACAGCAGTGTCTCTTTCCAGAAATCATGACGCAGTTACTCAAGAAAATCCACAGATTTGTTGTGAGCAGTTTGATGTAGGAACTATTTTCTTTCTATCGAACTTCACCCACCAACCGTATCACCACGCAGAAGGAAGCGTGCATCTACTGCTCGCTCACCTAACACCTCTGAGCTAGCTAACGTTACAGCGCAGCCTAGGAAGATGCAGTTAATCCATGAGTAAATCCATGCTTCCTTCTGTGTGGTGATACAGTGAGTTTTTCCAAATGTATTTCTTTGGTGCTTTGAGCACCACAAGCCAAGAACAATCTAGTTCCAATGTATTGAAGAGTCAGACATCTCTATGGCCGGTATCTCCAACATTCGGGGCAACTCACACCCGAACAATCTAGATTGATGAACAGCACTGCAGGGAAGAGAAAAAGTGTGCTTTTGGTTTTGAGGCTGAATTCCTTTAAACAAGATTTTGCATCTATACCACTGAGCTGCTTTTACACCAGTGACACTTTATTTTTCCAGGTGTAAAAGTTGCTACAACAAATTCTTTCCTGTCTCAATTACAAAATGTGTAAAAATGTGTACAAAATGCAGATTTTGTATTTTGATATAAAATGTATTTTGGGGCTGGGCATGACTACAACTCTTAAGTCTGTATGATAAATGTGAAGCTACGGCCAGCAGCTAGTTAGCTTAGCATAGGCTGTTCATAGTTACCACAATCCTCCTGTCGGCATTTGTACAGAATCAGATATGTAATAGATATTAGATATGTTATCCAACAGTGGGGATATGTTCTGCAAATTTTCTTTGTAAGGCCGGCCGGCTGCCTGTGTTCACACTACCAGCGACAGCATCAGTATGACCAGCTACGTTATTGCCGAGTCACCATTAAAGTGTGGCTCAAGTGCTTGTTAACGTTGGTATGTTGTCACAGGCTTGTGTGCGTCCCCTACCTGCCACAAAGCACCTCAACTGAACGCCATCCAAAGCAATCATAGCGTCGGCTAACTAAGCTCAATAACACGGCACCACAGCTAGAAACAAACACATACGTTTGGTTGACCCCTCAAGGCGTCACTAAAGTTGAAACCAGCCCACCTTTACCCTTCTTACACAGAAATCGTGCTGTAGCGCCGCCATGAAGTCCACTCTTAATGCCACCTCTACATTTTTACTTGGAATCAAACGACAGCAGCATCGTACCATGTCAGCGTGTGATTATAGATTGCATCCTGTCATTACAGAATCAAAAATGTTGACATGTAACATGCATCACCAGCTCTTTTTAAACCTTCACCATCCCTGTTATTTGGCGGCTGATCTCGTCCTCTGCTTGGAGGGTAAGGAGCTCTCAGACCTCATTGTTTTCCCTATTTGCGGACATTTTCAGTCACTGTTCTTCTTTACGTTAGCCACTAACTGCTATCAGCTACTTTTAAATCTCCCACTGTGGGTTGCACACACAACACATCGTCAAAACGTCACGCCGGTGCCACCCATGATCCCATCCTGCCGGCTATATACAGCCATTGTTTCTCTACTTTTACTACCTCTATCCTCCCATTCTGCGATCGTACCTCATATACAGAACAGCAAGGCGAAATTACAATGTGATATTTCCACCTTAAATAGGATGTAGCTTCATATAAACCAAACAGACATGAGTGGGCATTGATACTAAGCGTATAGAACATTTGCATTCAGGATGAAGAAAAGACAGGATTATTCTGTTTTTATTTCATGTTTATTTGCAGTTAAAACAGAAGCAGTTCAACAGAAACAAAACAGCAAATTACAGAAACAGCAGAAAGGTGATAAAAGTGAGATAAAATAAGAGATCTCCGTTTCCAATAGCGTCAGGCTGTGGTAGCACTGTGCAGCTTTTTGGCTCAATGGCGCAGACATGAGTAAGTGTAGATGTGTTTCACAAGCTTTCCTTGCATGACACATGTACTCGGAGTTGTTGTTTTACTTAAAACCAGAAACTGACGTTTTACATCTGAGCTGAAACCTACAGAGGATGAAGACAGGCACTTCAGGCAGGATGGAGACTGCCAAGCTGCAGCAGGATCACCGAAGAGATTTTGTTTCACAATAATAAAATGATGAAACAAAGACTGTGACAGTACTGTGAATATGATGACCCGTTTGAGGATAGTTTCACTTGGTTCACATATTTGTCTTTCAAACTGAAAGGGAACAAACTGAAGCTCTGATCCTAAAAGCACAAAAAAATATAACTCAGTGGAGTGACAGGTGTGTCTCAGACGTCTGAAACGAGGCAGGAAAGAAGGTAAGAACACTTCATTTTGTTTCCGACAGGCTCTGGATTTGAGGATGCCACCGTCTTCAATACTGACAATACTGATTTGCGATGCTACGTTCAAGTCATATCGGAATTATGATAACTACTGGTTTGAGTTGTAAGCAGAGTTCACATCAGTTGTCCAGAATAATCAGAAGTGCGCAAGTGGACGTCTCATGTCTGCTAAAGTCTGTTGTTCAAGGTAATAAACATATATGGTGCCATATTGCCATGGCATGGTAAACAATAACTAAGTGCAATCGTCCCATGTTGCCCGACGATGTGAATGTTTACAAGTCGAAAACATGGTAATCTCTAGAGCTGTAACTATCAGTCGATCAACAGAAAACGAAGGAAATTAAAAAAATCATTATTGTGGGTCCTTAAAGTCATGGAAAAGTTTGGAAATTTTGTCCATGAAATATGTGGGAAACCTGATATTAATTGGCAACTATTTTAATAATTGCACAATTATTTTAGTGGGCGGAGTAATTGATAATGAGAACAATCTTTAGTTGCAGCTCTAGTACAATCCATCCAATATGACGTGAACACGGCATGAACATCAGTCCACTGAGAAAAAGACACACATTCACACGTACGCAAAAGCCTCAGAAAACCAAATATAGGATAAATAAGTTAACTACCTGAGTGTAGAACATTATGTGAAAAATGGTCGTTAACTTGTCAATGAAATACAGAATAAACCTTTACGATCACCAAAGTTTGGATGGGCGGGTTGGTTGGATTTTGATGTGAGGGAGAAATGCACTTTAATATTCATAACTAGGTTTTCTTTAGTGTATGATCACCTGAAAATAATAATCACTGTGTTTTTACCTTCGAATAAGCCGTAAATGTTTCGTTATGTTTGTCTATGCAGTCCGCCATGTTGTTCTGCAGCAGACCAGAACAGAAACAACAGTGGCTCAAGATGGTTTCTTGTTTTCACGTCAGCCACCATAATTCTCCCACACACTTGGCACACAGGAGACGTTTCAGTTGGTTGCAATCTGCAGCTTCACCACTAGATACCGCTACATCCTACACACTAGGTGCCAGGTGCATTAATGATGTGTGTGCATAAAAACCATGCGTACGCCTTTTGCCACACACAAACTGATATTTATAAATGTGAGTACCTCACGCGTTCTTCAGACCTGGTGTACACACAGTTTAAGCTTTGATGTGATAAGGAGCAGATTAAATTTAAGTTGAGAGACTGTTATCACTGTTTTTAGGTTGTTTGCCAATTTCACTGATTGTGTTATTTTCACTGCACAACATTCTGTAAAATATCATTTGAAGGTGTTTGTTTTATGCGCTAGTTAAATTATATCTTTGGATTGTCAGACAAAACTAGCAACTTGAAAATGTCATCTTGAGTTTCCAGAATATCGTTATTGGCAATAACAAACGATTACCTTGACTGCAACGAGAACCTGAGCTGCTAAATATGACGGTGTAAACCATGGGACGATGTAAACGTCTCAACAGGTAAAATGTTTTCTTTATAAACTTTATTTATATAGCACCTTTTGTGCAAAATGACAATACAAGGTGCTCAACAAGACAGTACTAATAAAAGAAATAATTCTGTACTTGTATTAGGCCTTTATCAATTTATTTTCCTAACCCTGACTGTATCACAATACATATTGATCAATATATACCATGACAGATTGCTATATCACCCACTCCTATCTGAAACCTAATGAGCTGCAACTAATTACCTCATCTTTTTTATTCAGTTCTAATGTCAGAACATTTTTATGCCATAAACTTCATGTGTCAGTGGAGCTGGATCACATGACCTGATGTCATGTGATAGCAGAACAAGCTTGTCATGTTAACACATCTAGGTTTCGGAGCTCGACATGATGGCTGATTACCTGCTGAAGTTTAACAAATGATGACGGTAAAGGTTCATTCTCAGCTAGAACTATGATGCGTGTCAGTAATTTCACCTCTTATAAATAAACATAAATACTAAGTGACTTGAACTGGTAAAATACAAACATGGCCAAGGCGCCTCAGTTCTCATAAACCGGAGCTGCGTTTTCCAGAAGCGTCTCGAGACCAAGCTCACATTTGTCCCAGCGACAGCAAACAGATCAAACACGTGTCCGGTGTGGATGAAGCTTTTGGGAAACACAGGTCAAGTGTTTGACTTAAAGCGGCTGAATCGTGTCACTGCTCGGCTGGTTTTTTTTTTTTAATTTTCTTATAAAAGCATCAGTGATTCGTCGTCCTCTCCTTTCTGTACGCAGTGCAGTGACAGATCCTTACCGCTGCCTCCAGAGTCCCTGATGTGTCGTCATTTCTTCTTCTGCACCTCCTGCAGCAGCTTCAGGGCGGCAGAGTTCTTTGGTTCCACTTTGAGCAGGCTGTTCAGATCGTCCTCACAGGCTTTGATGTTCTGCAGGACGTACAAAGAGGACTTAGATTTAAAAACAAAACGAGGTTGAGGAGAGCGCTGACACTGAAATGAAACAGTACATTTTCAGGCTGATTTCAGAGATGTTAGGTGTCTCCACTGTTTTTAAACCACGTGTGCACAATAGGGTATTTAGAAATCTGACAGTGTGATTTTCAATATCATCAAAACTACAGACGCTCATCTTTCTTTTTAGCTAATATTGAGATGCCTTATTGAGGCGTTGTATTGTAGTGCAAAACATGGGCCACCAGAGGTCAGTGTCTACTGGTGGGACAGACAGCTGACATGTCTCATCTATCGTTTTTTCCAACCTGTTCATAAAACAGGTTGCGTTCCCTTACAAACCGCACACCCCGCCATCTAGTGCCTGGTCTAACATGTGCTTCAGCAGTAGGGATTTGGCTTCACTCGCTTTCTGCAGCTGCTGCTCTTCTAATCTGAGCCGATTAGCTCTAATTGATCTGGCCAAAAACTGATCGACTTTCCATCCCGTTACAGTCGACAAACTGAACAAACTGCTGCTGAGGAAAAAAAACCCTCCAATTTCCACGCACACTGCGTTCATGGACCCGCAAAAAGGTTTAAAGTCTTAGATTGTACTGTTACAGTAAAGTCACGTACTGTTAGAATAAAGATAAATAAAGCACTGTTATGATCAAGTTAAATATTGTTATAGCCAAATTAATCAAAGCGGAACATCTGACGCTTTTATTCCGAAGCCCCCTGTTCGCCGCGGGCCAGAAGTGTTGATGTTTTTGCTGAGTTGTCATCAACCAGAGCTGCGTTTCCCAGAAGCGTCTCGAGACCAAGCTCACGTTTGTCCCAGCGACAGTAAACAGATCAAACTTGTATCTGGTGTGGATGAAGCTTTTGGGAAACACAGGTCAAGTGTTTGACTTAAAGTGGCTGAATCGTGTCACTGCATCAGTGATTCGTTGATGTTTTTGCCGTGAACTTTAAGCTTCCTTTTAACAGTTAAGCCCACTTCAGACCAAAGATTTAGAACTTTGCAGCGGTGTGAACTGGCCAGTCTGAGCTCGACTCAAGCCGGTTGATGGTGTCCCCTGCAACTCAGCTGGTCAAATTGCCGGCGGCTGGTTTTAGAACATAAGGCCTGTCATCTATTTCAACAGCTAATCAGCTTGTAGTGAAGTCTGCTCGTCAACTCAACATGGCTCCAAACGCTTGCTGCAGCAGGTGCTCTGTCCCCGCCAAGCCCTGTTTCTCCTCACTGTGTGCCGGTGTTGGACGGTAAGTCGCTGCTGCTGCTCGCTATTAAAGTTAAGCTGTCACACTGTTAAACATGAGTGACTGTGAGCTGAAAACAACCTAACAGCTCTCCAGTTCATATGTTATAGTATTTACAACTCACATTAGTGCTCCATGATTGCAAAACACTGCTATACAGTCGTGGCCTGGAGCCCGGCAGATACAAAAACACACTCGATAGGGGGGTGTTCGTGACTCATGTTTGTGAGTCTCTTTCTGTCTGTGAGATAGGGAGAGAGCCATAGGACAGAGCAAGACAACGAAAACACCAAAGCACGTCTCATGTTGGTGGCCTAAAAACAAAAAAATGGTGTGACTACTAATATTAAATGTTCTCAAAAACGTTATTTTGGACATCTTGCATGGAACAAGCCGTGATACATCGCGTATAATCGACATATCAACCACCGCTACTTTGTCCTGATCCAGATAAGATACCCAGGTACATGTTCAGCCACCTGTGTCTACTGACAGTCGCACTAATGTTACCTTTATGCTGGTTTATGCTTACTCAGCTCGTCATGGCTTTTTTTTCTGGACGTTTTTCACACGACTCAAACCTCCAAAACAATCGACAGTTGCAACTGTACGGAGCAGCGAGAGCCGAGCTAACCGTGTCCTCTGTGTGTGTGTTGAATGCTGATGAGGAGAGGCCGCCAGGGGAAACATCAGCAATTATCAAGGCAGGAAATGCTTTTATTTTGTCACCTGCCCTGAAATCCTCCAGAGAGAGAGGCTTTTAAAAACGAACGTCTGATTACTCTCTTGTGGGAATCGGGGGCTGTAGTGCAGTGATGAAGATTCATGCTCTCACCTTGAGCTCTTTGTGAGCCTGAGCCCTCCTGTAGAGAGCCTTGACGTTGCTGCTGTCAATCATCAGGGCCTCGTCACAGTCTCTGACAGCGTCTTTGTACTGCTTCACTGACAGGTAACACAGCGCCCTGATAAGACACACACACAAATAAATACAATTGAATCAAAACATCAGAGAGCTTATATACTACATGTGTGTTTTAACCCAGAAACTCACTTATTTTTGTGTGTTGCCTCTGGGATGCTTTTAATCTGCACTGATTCTTTACATAATAGTAATGCCTTCTGATCAGATTACACTCACATATTGATGAATAAAGGTTGTATTTGTTTATTATATGTTTATTACACGGGGTTACAGTGACGTATTCCCCTCCAGTTTTGTCTTTTTTAGGGGGGGCAGGGGATTTTTGGGGAAAGATAGTGAGTCAGCAGTGGTACACATCAACTGGGAACCTGAAGATTAATTTGAGATGCAGCTCAGCTCTGTGTGTCAAGTATTTCTAGTCATAAATCTAAATAAACACTGTGTTTCTGTCAGGCGCCTATTCAAACTTTTAGAGTGTACTGGTTTTTAAGACATTATGATGGAGGTATATGACGGCCATTCCCATGCTTAATTATGTCTCCTACGTTGTGGCAGCAATTTTTGCATTGATGCCATTTGCTACACAGCTTAAGTTTAAATTTAAGCATTTTTTACCGCTTGAGAATAATTAAAATGATCGAAAAATCCCTCCAAAACACCACAGGAAGTATATGTTTATAATAATAATGTAAGTAATAATGTTTATGGACCCGATCATGCAAAAATATTCAAATACAATAGGTTAATTTGATGAAGCCTAGTGCAAGTTCAATCAGGAAGACTTTCTTTATGCTATATTCATTCACATTTCTCTCCCTATCCCATTTCCCACTGCTTCCTCAAATCAGCTGACTTTAAATCTGTTCTCCTCTCTGCTCCCGTCAGCTGTCATTTCAGGACGAAATTTCATGCTCTCCTCCACCCCATTCACCTCCAGTCACCTGATCCAGAGCCCAGGACGAGCTCATCAAAAGCCCACTCCTCTTTACATCCACATCCTCAGCTCCCTCTTCATCTCATCACCACCACCAGCGTCTAGACTTCATATCTACTACGTCTTTACCACCCTCCTGGAATAGATGACATCACGATGGGGACTAAACGCCAAAGCCTTTTCACATTTCTCATACATATGTGCACATGTAAATAGATATTCTTTTCTTTCAGAACGCGTCTCTGAAACACGTGTTCTGCATGGGAAAAGCTGAATAGAACTACCACAAAGTGGGCATGTCTGTTAAGGGGAGACTCGTGGTCACCCACTGACCCCATTTTCATTTAGATATCTTGAGGTGAGAGGTCAAGGGAGCCCTATAAAAATAGCTAAGCCAGTTTCTCACTAGCCAAAACTTAGCCTAACTTTGGAGCACTATTTAACTAAACTCAGCCCACTACACCCTCTGAAAGACGGTGATGTTGGCAGAGCATGCCAGCGTCAGCTAGTGGAGTGGAAAAGGTTAAAGGGATAGAATAAGAAGATGTGACTCACCGGTTGGTGTAGGTTGTGATCTCAGTGGGGTTGAGTTTGAGGCTCTGGGTGTACTTCTCTATGGCCTTCTTGTGCTCTCCTTTCTTCACCAGGGCGTTGCCTTCCTCTTTCAGGGTTTGGCCTTTCTTCATGTCTTTTTCACTGGGAGCTGACGAGAGTGGAAAATATGATGGGAGGGACAGAGATGAAGGAAAGAAAAAGATCTGAGTCAACCTTTAAGATTCTGACAATACTCCTGACTGACGACATACACAGAAGAAACTGTTACTGGTAGAAATCAGGGACTGTGTTAACATGCAGCTGCTCAGTAATCAGACTCTTTGGCATCTCCAAATTGATCCTATATGAAGTGATGTCACTTTCAAACTGGTTATTATCAAATACATTTGCTGACACAAATTAGGTCCTTTTATCTTAATAAAAATCACTCATCCAGTTAGTTATGATTTTACTTACTTGAGCATAAATCAAAACAGGAAACACAAAATCTTCTTACCAGATTTGTTTGTTTGTCTGGTGCCGTTCTGTTTCGGTGTAGGTTTTGGTGGTGCGGCGTTGCCTGCAGCTTGTTGGACCAGTTTCTCTCTAACAGACAGAGGAACAGTGGGGATGGGAGGAAGCTTTTCTCTCCACGACAGACCGTCTGCCTCTGTGAGCGCCTTCGTCATCCTGAGACACAATCGTAGGGAGAAAACAGATCTAGAGTTTAACACCCTGTGCGGTCCTTTGTGTGCACTGAAAGATGCCAGGAAAGACAAAACATCCTGTGATTTCACAATCAGAAATTACAGTCTGAAGGATAATTATTGCCATCATGTTATAGTCAAATATAATTCTAGTCAGCTCATTAAAACTCCCAAGAACAGCTCGCCAACAGCTGGACAGAAACAACCAGAAATACAGATTTGCTAATTGAGTAACACTCAAAAATCTGACTTTTTTGAATCGTCAGTTTTCATTCGATGCTCCTAAAATAATGACAAGCTATCTTTAAGTTTTAGAGTCCCTGTCTGAGAATAATTAATATTGATTAATAGTGATGCAAATTGAAATAGTTTTTGGCGGGGGGTTTGAACCCCAGGGTGGGGAAGCCCTTCTGTGCGGAGTCTGCATGTTCTCCCTGTGTCAGTGTAAGGTGCTCCAGCTTCCTCCCACAGTCCAAAGACATGCAGGTTAATTGGTGACTCTAAACTAGCCGTAGGTGTGAATGTGAGTGTCAATGGTTGTCTGTCTCTATGTGTCAGCCCTGTGATAGTCTGGTGACCTGTCCAGGGTGAACCATGCCCCTCACCCAGTGTCAGCTGGGATAGGCTCCAGCCTCCCCGTGACCCCTAACAGGATAAGCGGTTATGGAAAATGAATGAATGATCGATAGATGGATCGATCTATATATATATTCACCATTTAAATACTGATTTGGACATCAATTACCATGGCAACAACTGGAGCTTCTCTGTTATTAGGGCTGGCCCTTGAAAGTCACAGATTCAAATCGTCAGTCAGAGACCCCCCAAGTCGACTGCGAGTGCTTCAAGTCGAGTAGTCGTTTTGTTGTTGTTTTTCTCCTAGTCAGTGTGCTGCACTGTGTACTTCTGAGGACACTTTGCTCCCTAGGCTTTGCAGCGAAGTGAGAACTCTTGACTTTCACCTTTCATCTTGTTTGCTAAAAAAGGCTAAATCAGTGTGACTAACAATGACCAGAGCCAAGATCAACCTGCGTAGTCCCTCCATTGTGAAACTGGAAAGTGGTGCGTTAATCTATTTCGGTAACAGCTCTTTGATTACTTCCGGTAGTTTCTCCGTATGACAATTCTGACCGGTTAGAGAGCAGTTTCCTCTTTGGTCTGCTTGTAAATAACGCCATGTGAACGCAGGACAAACTTGAGGTGATATGCAACATTGTGAAAAACTGGTCCCTCACTCAGACCAGAGCAAACAAACTTTTAGTATAAAAAATACACAGTTTAAAAGTGGGACAAATACCCAACATGGATGAATTCAAACATCTCTCTCTATCTTTTCTTATAAATTCCCCAGAGTGGATAAATCCAGTCTACAACCAAGGTACCTGTTGGTGCCATCGTGAGCTGCTGCTATGTTGCAGTCGATCTGCAGAGCAGTCTTATAGTCTACATAGGCCGGTCTGTAACGCTCCAGAGCCTCGTAGGCAGCAGCACGACGCAGCAGGGACTTCACATTGAACGGGTACAACTCCAGAGACCTGAGAGAAAATGTGTTCAGTTCACAAGTTAGACACTTACAAAGAGCAAAACAGCAGAACAGGCTTATTTTCCATTTGTAACAAGGTCAAGTGTCAAAACTGAAAGAGACAAAGGCGCCTAAAAAACATCCGTACTACAACATAAGGACTGTTGGCATGAAGGTTAATATCTTCATGGTTGATAATAACTTAAAAACTTAAAGGTTGGGGTCTTTAACAAGTTTACTTATGAAGCAAATGTGAGCCACATTAGAAAATTATGTGTCAAGAACAAACATCCTGTTGTAGTTACACCACACAACAGTGCGGTGTAACTAAAACAAAGAGATATCTGAACGACGAACAAACAAAAATTACAAGAATTAAAACACCTGCACAGAATCACAGACTACAGATGACACACTGTAAAATGGTAATAAAAAAGATATATAAAAGATAAGTGGTTAAAAATAAAAGATAAAAACACTTACGTGTTGCAGTCTTTCACACACTCTGCACAGTTGCCGTCTTTCAGGTAGCTGGCTGCACGGTTTGAGTACAAAATGCCCAAATCTTCTGGATTCTTTTTATCTTAAGAGAGAAATAAGACGGTTTAAAAGAAGCACTTCACCAGAGTGGTCATTTAGTCTGAGTCAAACATCCTTTAGCTCGGTCCTTTTAGAGGATACATAAAGAGAAAGATGAGAAAAGGCCAACTAATAAGACAGACTGTCGCAATAATAAGAGAGAGAATAAAACACTGATTAAAGGATCAGTTTGGTGTCCATGTAGTCAAGAGTGTCATTTGTCACTGTGTAGTATTTAACCATTGGGAAATATTCAAGACCTCATGTACAGAGCCTCTGACCTAACAGAAATACTAACAAAAATAAAAACACTTCGCAAAATATAAATGTTTCAACACAAAATATGGATATCCTGGACTTTGTAATGTGTATATATTCATATTTATGGCTATAGAGCTCCAAGGGAAATGATTTCTTCACTGACAAAAAACTCAATGGTCTCCTCCTCCCAGTCGTCCACATTAATGTCCAGCTCATCCGTGTCCACTCCTCCTGAGCTCGAGGCGAATGCTCTTCTGTTCCAGACAGGTCTGCTGCACTGTGGTCACAGTAGTGACGGTAGTCCTCCATCATGGACCTGCGCTTGTCCACCAGCTCCTTGGAGGCCTTGGACTGGCTCAGACGATGCTTCTGCTCGAAGATCTTTCAGTATTTCTAAATATCCTTCTTGATCTGGTCTGTGCTGAGCAGGGTGAGAGGTCTGGGTCTCCAGAGCAGCTGACAGATAGTGTCCTTGTTGTTCTTCTGAAGAAGACATTTCCTTTCTGGAAGACCTCTGTGCCATGTGCTATTTTCTATTTTATCTTTTTAGATAAATGTATCATCTACTACTGACTGAATTTTCATTGTAGACTACTTGTGTAATTTAGAAGCGCTCCTTGGGTCCCCGACCTGACCTGCACATTCTCTAACTCCCTCTCTATATAGAGTATTTGTGCTGAATCTATAATTTGTTCCTTTTATGTGTGCAAATAAATAAACAATAAACAGGTCATATTTAAGCAACACTTACTGGACTTCTCCAGCTCTTTGATGGCCTGGCTGTAATAATTGGTGGCCTCTCCATACTGGCCCGCCTTGAAACTATCGTTCCCAGTTTGTTTCAACTCCGTCCAGGACTTGGACTTGTGTTTGTGAGGCATCTCGTCTTTTTGAGGCTTATCTGAAAAGATGAAACACTGGTTACCATCTGCACATGAAAACAATCTGTGTCAAATAATCACAGAGTCAAACGGCTCTGTTAAAACATTTTTAATAGATATATAGGCTTAACATTCTTACAATTGGAGAATCTAAGAATTTCTTTAGGCCTATAAAATTGATAAATAAAAAATAACTGTTAATCATTTACATATAACTTTTTGGTCAAAGCCACAGGGAGTTACTGGTCAGGGGCTACAGACCCACATGTGGCTCCGGAGCCACAGGTTGCCTACCCCTGGCTTTTCTGTTACTACCAGGCCACAGGTTTTCACTCACATAACTTCAGCTGTGACAAATGTTGTGTGTCAATCAAATGCAGTGTGTGCTCCTGAGCTCCACACCTGCTCACTCAGATTTAACTGCTCCGCATCACAATTTAAATGATAACTGCATCTCAACATAGATATAAGACAAGAAATGGTGGTTAAAACATGTTAAAATATGCAGATATCGTTACACACTTTGCTTCCACTTAGTGGCCAGAATATTAGGTACCCCTGGTTAAAGCTTGTATGTTCTGGTTTAGAGAGGTTTAATTTCACCTTTATGATAAATCTGAAGGCTTTTGTGCTGCTATTTAATTGTACTGCCCCTGAGAGGTGTTTCTAATATCTACTACACTTCTTGATATAAAACAGTTACAACAAAAATGAAATTCATTAAGGTAAAATGTGTTTCAGAGCTGTTGTGTTGACCTGGTTTTAGCTAGCTGGACACAATACATTGTGAATATAAAATAGAGACTTTATGTTTGCTAATGATGTCCACATATATAATTTACCTGCGTTTGTCTTAAAAATCAATTTAACACAGTTTACTTATCCATAACGTAACCGTTCCGGTATGCTAACTTATCCAAGATACATGTTAGCTTAAACTGCCAGTAGTTGTTGTTTTATCCGGGTAGCTTCAATTAACGTTAGCTGTTTACGACCGTTTGTCAAAAATAACACTAAAAGTTGGCTTTAAATGAAGACACACCTGGACGAAATGTTCTCGAGTTGTCTTTTGTTTAAATTACCCGTTACTTCCACTCTTTTCTAGCTTAACTGCTAAGTTCTAGCTCGCTAGCTTACTCATGCTAACTCGCATTCGAACGCTGTTTAAATAAAGCTAACCTAGCAAGCTAACCTAGCAAGCTAACTTAGCACACTCATACAGCTAGCTATGCTAACGGTAGGAGGCTCTCACGCTTCTTACCGGCTGCCGGTTCTGAGAGAAAGCAAAGCAGCGAGTAACGTTAGTCCTCTTCACGACACTAACCGACTACCGGCACCTGAAACTATCTGTACCAGCTGTGTACGGTGTTAATACTGACATTACTCTGTGAACTTGCTCCCTCCAGGTGGGTCGGACCGGTCCTCTGCCTGTGTTTAAGGTGGAGAAGGTGCAGCGGAGAAGTTGCCAGTAACTTGTGGTAACTTCTCGGTTTGCTTATTGAGGCCGGAGGAGGAGGAGGAGGAGGAAGGGCTGAGGGGGTGTCACTACTGTATCGCTTTCGCTTCGGTTTTCAAGCTGCGTTCAAAGTCATGTGGAAGCTGTAGGATTTGGAGAACGTATTGCGCCCTCTGCTGGTCAAAATGGATATAACACCTGTTGAGAGAGTCAAATGTGCAAGGACGTAGTCTCAGGGGCACAAATGGCACATTGAGGGGCCCGACTGCCACCTGGAGATATGCACCTGTTTGAATTTGAATTTTATTAGCACACAATATTTAATTAAAAACAAGTATATAGACATACACATGGCAGGCATTGTGTGGGAGAGGTAAGTGTGGTGAAAACCTCCCCTCTAGAATTTCAATTCTATTCTGATATGAAAAGTATTTCTCTCCCAAACATGAGAATGTAACAGACAACACAAGTAGTTATAATAAATCATAAATGAAACAGACACATACACATAACCCATACACTCATTAATCATTGGCAAACTTTCTGGGGAAAACCTGGTCTTATTAGGAGAGACGGCATTCATCCCACTTTGGATGGAGCTGCTCTCATTTCTAGGAACCTGGCAAATTTTATCAGTAATTTAAATCCCTGACAACCCAGAGTTGAGATCAGGACTCAGAGTCGCAGTCCTATACGCCTCTCTGAGCTTCTAGTTCAGTTACCCAGCCATAGTTTTCATAGTTTTATACAAACGGTGTCTGTCCCCCGACCACCTAAATTATCTAAATCTAAAATTAAACA
>NC_065529.1:46175480-46196506 GCF_006386435.1 Epinephelus moara | reverse complement strand
TCTCTCTCTCTCTCAGAAGGCAAATATCTCCAACATCGTTTCCTGTTTTATGTAAAATAGCATCAATCTATAACAAATGTATGTGCTTATTTTACATAAACTATAAAAAAAACTAATAATTTCCTATTTTCTTTTGTAGTTTTTGTCACAGACGATATGATTTACAGCAGCTAGTTTAGGTGCAAAATCTCTCCAGACTGACAAGCTGTGACATCTGCAAGTGGATATAACATAAAGCGACAGTAAGACGCACTGTAGGTAAAATATATGTACGCCTAAAACTCCTACATGCTACCCAGCAATCATCATTGCATACCTGTATATGACAAAAATATAAAGTTTTTTTAATATGTATTTATATTTTATTGAGAGTTTATAGCTTCAGTAGAATAAGCATTTAATGTTGTTATAGATTGCTACAAACACATTTGTAAGTGATGACCTCCACTGTACGATGAAGGTGATGATAAAGATCAGGGAGATTCATTATATTAATTGATTACATATTTATGGATATATTTCAGTATTTATTATTCTTTTATTTATTTCAGTTTTTATTTATTCCTGTATTTATGTATCTATTTACACTTATGTCATTTTTCATCCTCCATAATGAGAGGCAGTTGTTGTCTGGCAGTGATAACCTTAATCTCAGGCTCCCTCCAACAATGCTCACATTATAATTGATTTGGAAATCATTTACACTCATCAATCAGTGTGGAGCACCTGTCAATCATTTATTTGAATAGGAACAATGATAACTAAGTTCTGACAGAGAACAGCTCTGACTGCAAAATATATAAATAAAAATTTTTTGTTTAGTTAGAGGGTGTCCTGTTTTATTCTCGAGGTGAAAACTTGTCAGTAGTCCATCTTTCCCACTGCCATGAATGCATCATCAGACAGAGGGCAGCAGTTGGTAAGTTTCTATTTTTGAGAACAGGCTGAGTGAAAGGAAACGTAAAGGAGGAAATCTCGCGTTGTTTCAGTTTGTTGTTTCAAATCTCAGGTAAAATCTGCTGTTTCATCTGCCTTGGACTGATTCACTGTGCTTCAAGCCTTTCATACCCTTTATTAAATTTGGGATGACTCCTGACTGCACTCAAACTGCTTTCCTGTTATTATTTATGCTGATTTTCTGCATTTATTTAACGTAATTTTTTAAATTGTATTTTGAAATGTGACTGACAGAATTTGTTTTGCGCACTTTGCATTGCCTGTGTGTTTGACAGGTGTTATGATGTTATATTTAAGTGTCATTACATCGACTGTATGTTGCCCTGTAAACCCTCATCATACTGTAGATGTGGACATGAGTTATGAACAGTTTAACCAAAGAACTATTTTTCCTTCATGGATAGTTTCACATGAGGGTTTATAAACCTAAAGTGCACGTGTCTGCCACTGCCAAGATCAGATTGTTGTTATAAGTGCCTCATAACATTATAGAATCGTTCCCTACAGAGATAGACCTTTTCGTTAAGGATTAATGTAGGAGCCTAAATGCAGTTTTACATTTGTAACTTTTAAGATGAGGGTCCTATTATTGTAGCATTGTACCTTTAATTGCCCCTTCTTTACACTCTCACCAGTAATAGCAGGAGTTTTTGGATTTGAGAGAGTTGATTGCAGTAGAGAGATGAGCCACACAGTTTTTGACCTCTTATCTCTTACATCTTTACCTTTTTCTTTACCTCTTTTTTCCGGATGATTTTAGATTTGGAAAGAGATGATTGCTTCTGTACCAGCTTTGACTTCTGAAGTAAACTGTTAAACTTTATTGAGCGGTTCAGTGAATTTTTCTTGCACATGTGGATTAAGATGAAGGGGATGATTGGAGTGTCAAGCTATGGCTTTACTGATTGGAAACCTACAATTAAGATCCTTTTTATTCAACCAGAAAGCCCCGAAGTCGCCATCACCAAACCCGGATCAATGAGATCAATACAAAAAAATGTCTCTAAATAAACTGACCTTTTTTTTTCATTGATCTCAGCCTGTTAAACTTTTTTGTGGCCGTCCAACCCAGTTGCATTTGTGTGCGGGTATCGCCTCTGACGTCCCTTTTTTGGCTGTCCATTGTACTGACGCAGCCAAGATAAACTTTTTGTTGCCCTAAGCTGCAGTTAAAATAGAGCCTTAATTTATCCATTTATCCCTTATTTATCTGCTTATCTTAACCAAACCAGAGTTGGGGATTGTCGGAAGAGAGAAAGGATGAGCCAAGGTGAAAAAAATAAAATTGAATTGATTGATTAACTTTTAAAAATTGCCTGTCTCTGTCGGGATCCTTTCCATAATGCAGACACTTACTATAATCGGAGCCTGTCAATGGCAAAAACAAACACTTACAGCGGGCATAAAGTGACATTGCATAGCTACCCCCAGTGGTCACATTGCAGCCTGTTTCACTGCTGTGCACTCACTCAATACTTAAATTTAAAAAACTGTCCCTTCAGTCACGTAGACACAAAAACATGGGAAAATAGGGCACAGGTTGACAATTACTCACTTTGTCTTTGACTGATTAATAATTCTTTAGCTTTTTATTCCCTTTACTAAATTTGGGGCGACTTCTGACCTCATTTTTTAATTGTGTTTTGTAAAGTTGCTCTGACAAATCTTCGCCTTGTTTTCTTTGAATTGCCTCTGTGTTTGACCGGCGCTACAAATCAGTTTGTCTTGCCTTGTTCTTTCATGTCATTAGCTGTCACTGAAGCATGACTGAATAACATGTGTGACAATGGCAGTTTACAATAACATGGGTGTTATTCTTGCACCTTTCGGCAGCACTTCCTTCAGCTATGGTCACACTGCACTCACCCAGGTGACTGATCTGGGGAGCAAATTAACATCAAGCACACGCTGCACAGTGACTGGTAAACTGCAGTCCAGTCAGTGATAACAGGTCAAACATGCCCCGTTTGGTCATGTATCATGATGTACTGGACCAAATGGGTTTGAGTTGAGTTATATGCAGCTAGCCGACAGAGCCATGATGTGTTTAAGACCAATAACAAGGAAATCGAACGTGTATGTTTAGATAAAAAACTCTGTCGACATCACGTAATGTGTGTTTTTTTATTTAATGGATGCATTTTTGAGTCAAAGGTGAAACAAAAAAAATATATGATGGGTTAGAGTGAGACTTGTCGTGCCACCCCATTGACTTCAATAGAAGTGGCACCAAAGTCTTGCACCAATGCAAAATTCGAATGCTGTCACTGATATAATGACCCTTCCTTTTTTTGAGTTTCCTTGAATTAAAGCAGGAAGTGGGTCTGTAAACTCTTCCTGGGAACCAAGAAACAGTGGAGTGAGACCTCTCTCTTTGTCGTTCACTAAAAGGAAGTGCCAGGTATTCTAATGATATTTCAAGTATCGGTCCAACTCATGACTTTAAAGGCGATGGCTCTTTTCTACAGCTCACATTTTACCCAAATATTGAACACCATACAAGGAGAAGTCGGAGCGGCTGTAGCACAAAATAGACCAAAATGCAAACAACAACAAAAAAGTTTGGTTCTGACAAAAAATCCCAACTGTTAGTTGCATAGCCGGCTTTTTTATACCCTGCACCACAGACTGTATAAAGAAGTGAATGCAGCATCGCAGTGTTTCCAACTTTATCACTAGATTCAGTGACTTTTCAGACCCTTGCGACTTTACTTCTAAAATGCAACTGGCAAAAAATTTTGCAACTTCTGTAGCACTGTAGTGTAAGTGCTATTGCTCTCATGCCACTCAAATGTTTTGAATCTAATTCAGTGGAGTATTAATGCTTCCATTAACACATGATGACACCACCAATATGCAAATGAGCATATGACAACATCTGGTGACTTTTAGCAACGTTTGGAGCTTGTGCTGGTGACTTTCATTGGAAACAAGTCGGCAACACTGAGCCTCCGGGTCTGAGAAGCAGAGGTTAATGCAGAAGTGCCTTAATGGTCACTAGATGGCGACTCTACTGTCTCTGAGAGAATGACTCTACTACTCACTTGATTTATTACCTTAGTAAAGGTTTTCCTGATGAGTTCATGGTCTCAATCACTAGTTTAATGTCCTCTTCAGTACAGCATGATGTTCATTTAGTAAGTTATGGTCCCACTTAGAGTAAAATAGACAATAACACGGTATGCTTCAGGGCGTGGCTACCTTGTGACTGACACGTCACTACCATGGTGGTTTGCTTGAGTTCTTAAGTGGGATTTATACTTCTGCATTGAATCGATGCCAAACCTACGGCGTAGAGCCTAAACTGTAGCCTGACGTTCACCTCCCCAGAAATGAAACTACATATCTCGGCGATGCAGACCTCCTGTCTGTCACAACAATGAATTGTGAAGACAATAAAGCCTCCACAAAAAATAGCATTTTAAGTCTTGTGTGTGATTTATCCTGGCTTCATATGAGCAGAGGAAATATCAGCTCGTGGCTAGGCTAATGTATGCAGTGTAAAATGCCATAGGCTTGTGCTAATAATGTTAGCATGTTGTATTTGTGTATAAAACGTGTTTAGTATAAGACAGTTGTTTTGTCAGTGAACCTTGTGAGCTGTAATGGAGCCGAATTTTGTAACGTTACCTTTGTTACATGTTGCTGTTGTCCCTGGCTTCATGTGAGTAGAGGAAAAGCCCACTAGCTGCTAGGCTAATTTATACAATGTAAAATGCCATAGGCTTGTGCTAAAAACATTAGCATGTTGTATTTGTGGGGAAAATGTGTCCAGATAAAGACAAGTGTTTGTCTGTGAATGCTGCGAGTTATAGTGAAGCTGATTTGTGTACCTGTGTTTGAAACTCTCTCTATTAAGCCATGTTTAATGTGTGTTTAATGTGTTTTGAATCAACTAAACTTTACAGCACAGAAACTAGTGTTTTGGAGGTGTAACTGCAGAGTGACATAGACACACCACCGCACAAGTATAAACTGCGTAGGCCACGTGCGTAGGCTCTGCATAGAGCTGACACGCAAGTATAAATCCCGCATTAGTCAGATCTAGGACCCTACAATACCAGAGTGACGACACTTCCATTTACTCCTGTGGTATGCTGAAGTTAAGCCTCACGCGCCCTCTAGTGGGGCATGAGGGCATTACCTTCCCGACCAGAAAACCCATTCACTTACAGTATGTCTGACGTGCACTTGCTTGTAAGTTGATGAAAACAGCCTTGTTTTTACTTTTAGGTGTCTTGGTCATATTAAGTCATGCTTATAATTTGTTTATTTCAAAATGTAGAGAGTAACATTATGGTACACAACTGTTTTTTTGTTTGTTTTACCTGTAAACGGGTCAGGCCGATGCTCCTATTACGGTAGATTATGCTTTTAGGTTTGCTTGACTTTGGAAACGCACAAGAATTCCTGGTCGGCAGCAATGCAGCAATACTGAAGTTCAGACAGTTCTTGGTCGGATATGCAACACGCTATCCCGCCACTAGAGGGCACGTAACCAACTTTCCACATGACCAACACGTGTCGCTACTCTGGTATTGTAGGGTCCTAGTCAGATCAACCTCTCACTGCTTTACAGCTCCACTCTCTTGTCCAAATATGGTCACTTCTGGCTCCAAACAACCAAGATGGCGATGGCCAAATGCCAAAATGAGAGGCTTCAAAACAGGCCTTCACAAGCCAGTGGGTGACGTCATGGTGGCTCCTTCCACTTCTTTTACACAGTCTATGCCCTGCACCCACATTTGACTGAAAACAACATGCTCTTTCTTTTGGAAATCACTGAATGAAGTCAAAGTAAAAATGGAAGATAAGATAAGATACACCTTTATTGATCCCACAATTGAGAAATTCCAGTGTTACAGCAGTCAAGGGTAAAGAGTCAAATTAAAGATTTCAATATTTAAAAAAACTTGTTAAATGTATGTTTCACAAAAAGCTATAAACTGAAATGTACCTTATGATTTATGCTCATCAAATCTAACAGGTTCTCTTAATGATGCATGTTGCATTGAGTACTCCCACATCATCCTTTATAGAGAAACTCTACTTATCCACGGGACGTTTTTTGTCTTACTTTGTCTAAAAAGCACAACTTGAAATTGTGTATAGTTCTAGTAATTCCATTACGGCAAACATGTTCAAACTCTCAGATGATTTACTGATATTTATTTTATCTCACATGCTGAGGAGAAACTTATCAAAAATAGCCCACCACCACCCTCACCTGTTACAAAGCAGAGTCATTGTTGCACTGTTGTGGACACCTTACTGACATTAAAGGGATACTTCACCCGCATATGACCATTTGTATAATAATTACTCCCTGCGTGTTACATTGAATTCTTGAAGAAAACTTTATATGCTTCCATGCCTCCACAGTAAACCTTTCTGAGTAAACACATGTGACTCTCAGTCAGCATCAGGGAGAATTTACTTCCTGATCTTGACCGGGCAAGAGACCTTGATGTCTTTGAAGCTGCTGCAGTCGAAGTCGGCCATGGCGGTCTTCTTACCGACCTTGTATGGGAAAAAAAAGAACTTGACACGAACTTGTATTTTTGGCTTCAGATCTGGAATCCTGTGAGTAACACAAAGAGTAAAAATAAACAAAAAGATTAGTTTGAGGGTAAAGCTCTTTATGTTGCCTGGTGTTGTCTGGATTATAAAAAGGCAACACAACTTTGAACGGATGCACTGTTTTGCCGTCATATGCCACAAACTAAAGCTGGGTGTCGAACCACAAAACCTTTTTGGTGCCGACTCAAATGTGTCCGTAGCGCCAAGTATCGAAAACTGTCAGGTACCAAAAGATGATCAGCTGTAAGAAAACACACTCACTTGACTTCAACCTCATCTCGCCACAGGCCACTTCCAGAGAGAGTCAGATGGCAGTTTGTCAGTGTCTTGTTGGCCGGATTCCTGAAAACCACCTCCCCTCTCGCTCTACTGTGGACTTGGGGCTTACCGAAAATCTGGAATACACACATTTTAACAGATAATTCAGATACACTCAGTCAGGAAACCAAACCGGAACCTCTTGAAACATCACTTCCCATCATGCATCAAGATGAGAGAAAAACAGCCCAAACACAAGATGTGCTTTAATGTAAAGAAGTTTGCAGTGTATGTTTACGGTTATATATTCTTATATCATGAGCGTCGACAAAGATAACAGTGTCTGAACAGAAGTAGGTAGAAGTAAAAATTATAAGTCCCTATCCCTTCCTTACATTTCTTCTTTTAACTTATATAATATTTCAACGAATTCAACAGTCTATTTACAACCCAATTAAATAAATAAGTAATAAACCCAGTTTATTTACAGTCAAAGTTCCACCCAGTGTTACTAAATAAATATGCACTCCCCTAACACAACTTGTACTCATCTATATATCTGCCAAAAATATCCTCTTTGTGTATATATTTTTTTTAAATTGATTGATTGATGACTTATTGATGTCAATTATTATATTTGTCTCCCAAACTCTAACCAAGTAATGACATAAGAATGGCCCACATTTAAGTAAAAGTACTGACACCACTTTGTAAAATACTTCACTACAAATAAAAATCCTGCATTCAAAACCTTAAATAAAAGTATGTAAGTATTTTCAGCTAAATATACTTGAATTACTCAAAGTAAAAAGTATTTTCTCTGCAGTAAATGTTCCCTGTCAGTGTTTTACTACACTATCTGATGTTTTTGGATTATTATTACTGCTGCATCAGGCTCCGATCAAACAGAATGCATTTTGCAGACCCTAAAAAAGAGGGTGGATCATGGGGAGTACCAGTTGGTCCAGGAGCTTCTCCTCGATGATGGCTGTTTCTAGGCATATTTTAGGATGACTCGGGGGCAGTTTGACAACCTGCTCTCTATTGTCCGGCTTGGGGGATCCAGCAACCACTACCACCAGTTTCTCCTCCATTGTTTACCAACTGTAAACTTGTTGTTGGGAGGTCGGTGGCTTAGTGGATAGAGCAGGCGCCCCATGTACAAGGCTGTTGCTGCAGGGGCCCGGGTTCGACTCCAACCAGTGGCCATTTCCTGCATGTCACTCCCCCTCTCTCTCCCCCTTTCACACTTGTCTGTCCTGTCAGTTAAAGGGTAAAAATGCCCAAAAAATATATTTAAAAAACAAAAAACAAAAAAAAACCACCACAGAAGGCCCGCCTCTCAAATCATCCGATTGGACAAAGATGACAAAAAAAGAAACGTGGGGCACTTTTCCGCTCTGAGATGAAGTTTTTCAACTCGATGTGTTTAGAGCGCTGCGGCAAAAATGCCAGGCGCCTAGAGCGCAGATATGTGGGGCAGGCTGCATCATGTTCTATAAGATGAGTGAGGAAGATTCTGACATGCTTGTGAAAAATACAGACGTGGTGTGCAAAAGTCAATTTGTCTTGGGCTCTACACTCATATTGCAGCTATAAAAATACAACGTAGTACATAAGCAAATCAACATTATGCACCATACGTAACAAAACAAACAAAAGATGAATGAATAAAAAACTTCAAGCGCATTGCCATTATTTAAAGCTTTATAGACAAAGGTATTAATGAATTGTATTAGTATTACTATTACTATTTCATTAGTTTTGGGATTGTTTTTTTAAAATCCCAGACTTTGAGTGTGAGATGAGATACCAATGTGGCAAACAGCTGAACGAAGCCAGACAATACGGGATATTAGAGACAGAGGTTTTATACTGACCTTCAGGGAAATGGGAGGGTCAAGCAGCACAACATCATCATCAGCCAGGTACGTGTGATCTGGGTTCTCCATGTCCGTGACCACAGCTGATACATTCATGCTGTCAGCATTAATCATGTGTTCATGGTAGATGATGAACGGGATCCGGATAGGGATTAACAGAGCTTTGAGAGACAGAGAGGAGACGGGAGATTTAAAGTCGGTTCACAACAAATTCCATAAAAACATACAATGTTTTCTCGCCTATCCCTCATAGTGTCTAAACCTGCAGACGGTTTTGGTTTTATTTCTCCACCCTTTTATTTATCTGCCTCCAGCAGTCAACAGAAACACCTCTGTCCAGTGAAAGAGATTCACCTTTCCCAGGTACCAGTGACTTCTCCATCTCCTGATGCTTGATGTTGACAGCTGGCCTGCCGTTGTAATGCATGGCTTGGACGCTGATGTTGATGGACAGCTGCCTGGCAGTACTGCTCTTCAGCTTCAGCTTCAATCTCACATCCTTCCCGTTTGTCGGGTGAGTCACCTGCAATGGCAGGACGGAGACATTGATGAAGGGCCAAATGAAACTTAATTGAAACAAAGCTAAGTTTGTCTTTAATAAGGTTGATCAATTCAGTGTTACATAAGAGTAATTATGCACTCGAGCTTGTGCTCTACCATGGGATGGTGAGAGTGTTTCTGCATGGGCACGCTATACAACAGTGCCAAAAAAACATTCCTTATTTGGGTGTGCTTTACGCTAATAAATGTGCAACCCCCATTCCATAATTACAGTTAAAGGTGTATGTTTGTTTAAGCATGAGCCAAGAGACGGATTAGAGTGATTTTCTAACAGCTAAGAGGAGGTGTTAGGCATGACCCAGATATTGGTTGGTGAAGGTTAACCCCATCATTACTAAATTGCAACCTCCGAGGCTGAAAGCCAGTGTGGAAGTGCCAAAGACTGCAGTTCATCGAATGGCCACTTGAGGCTGGCCTCTCTTCCCTCTTTGGTCTCTACAGCTAATTTCAACATTCATGACAGCTGTACAGGAGGTGAATTTTTATATTACTCACTCATTTACATTTTAGTGAGGCTTAATAAGAGTGGGGCTGCTTGAATGACAGGCCGACCGTGAGGCGTCGCTGCAGTGTGTGAGTCAGATCCAAAAACCAAATATAAACTACACTGTAGCCTGACGTGCACCTCCCCAGAAATGCAACTACACGCAGACCTCCTGTTTATTTTAAAAGCTGAAACCATTTCCCTCAGTTTTTTATATGATTTCACAGTTAAGAAACAATAAACTGTGAAGACAATAAAGCCTCCACAAAATAGCATTTTAAGTCTTGTGTGTGATTTATCCTGGCTTCATATGAGCAGAGGAAATCTCCGCTCGTCGCTAGGCTAACTTATACAATGTAAAAAGCCATAGGCTCGTGCTAATAACATTAGCATGTTATATTTGCTTGGAAAACGTGTTTAGTGTAAGACAGTTGTTTTGTCAGTGAACCTTGTGAGTTGGAATGGAGCCGACTTTTATAACGTTACCTTTGTTAAATGTTGCTGTTGTCCCTGGTTTTATATGAGAAGAAGAAAAGTATGCTAACCGCTAAGCTAATTTATACAATGTAAAATGCCATAGGCTTGTGCTAAAAACATTAGCATGTTGTATTTGTGGGGAAAATGTGTCCAGCAATAGACAAGTGTTTGTGAATGCTGCGAGTTACAGTGAAGCTGATTTGTGTACTTGTGTTTGAAATTGTTGCTATTAAGTCATGTTTAATGTGTGTTTAATGTGGGTTTAATGTGTTTTGAATCAACTAAACTTTACAGCACTTCACAGAAACCCCGCTGTCGACAAGTGTTTTGGAGGTGTAACTGCAGAATGACAGACACACCACTGCACAAGTATAAATGCTCACAGCGCCGTAGGCCACGGTAAAGGGTCTGCCACACAAGTACAAATCCCCCTTAACTCTGCACGCTGTTGTCTGTTAACATTTAGCTGTCGCTCAGTGCTACATCACCAGCCACATCACTGGAAGAAAATGTTGGCATTGTATGTTTCTTCAAAACACAGATTCATCACATGTGCACATTTCATACGTATCATATCAACATCTCTAAACTGATGTAGTTTATGAGCTGACACTGTAATCTGGAGGTGGAGGAGAGGGTGGATGGCGTATCACCTAGGTGAGAAGACTGCCAAGCTGCAGACCACTGTTTGTGACTCACAAACAACAAAACCGGTTGTGATTTAGCGGGTCATTGCTGTGTTTCCAGCAACTTTTTAGCCACCAAACACAGTTGTTTTTTAGGGAGCTGTCCCTGTGTTTCTCCCAGGGTACTGAGACATCGCTGCATTTCCAGCAGGGATCGGACCCCCAAAACTTGGTATTTTAAGCCAAAATGTGATCTTTTCCTAATCATAACCAAATGGTTTTTGTGCCTAAACCTAACCAGAGAAAAAAAACATTGAGAAACAAAATTGAGACTAAAAATAAGATAAAAAACACCCTGTTCAATTGCACTAAAGGGAAACTCAGGGACTTTGCTTTCTGTGACGCACCTCCACAAACGTCATGACCACTGGTGGAACTGGAGCTGGAGCTGGAGCTTCCTCATTCTCAGAGTCCTCCTCCGTCTCTTCATCGTCTGGCTCCTCCACCACTTCATCCTCAGCACCCTCCTCTGTCTCGACGCTGTCCTCCCCTTCTTCAGCGCCGTCATTCTCCTCCATCTCTTCTTCTTCTTCTTCCTCCTCCACCTCTTCATCGCCATCAGTTGCAGAGTAGTCTGTGGTGATGTTGACGGCATACTTAAAGACAGCCCTCTCCTTCTCTGACCCTATAAATGAAGAAATTCGGTCAATTTCCAGAGCCACTACTGTAGTTCAGTAGTTTGTGTGTGTGATCTGTTTGTTAGGTGAACCCACCCTCTTTTGGTTTGTAGGTGTCGGTGACGTCCACCCTCTTTTTGGAGTTGACAGCCTTGGTGGAGGTATTGATACCAACTTTCCCAGGGAAAGACTCGATCTTTGTTTGTGAGCCATCTTCTTTGACCTGACAGGACAAACAAAAGAAACAACAAAAAGAAACAATGCATCACACAAAATCTGCAATCAAATTAGCTTTTGCTGCAGCCCTTGATTAAATGTATATGTTGATGAGGTTAGACTCAAGCTCTGCTCACTGACCAGCCATTCAACAATGTCAGCATTGACCTCAGCAAAGACAAAAGGGCAGTCATATTTGAGGTTTACTTGTCCATCCCGGATGGCTTTGACCGAGGCTGGACCGCAGCAGTAAACATCTACAGGAGAAGAGACAATTAAATCATGAAATGCTGTAACAAACTGCTCAACTTAAAGTAGATTTTTTTTCCACCACAGAAAACCACTGTCTGATCTGAATTTCTCACTTTGCTGTATCATCGGCACCTGGAAAATGTTTCACCTCTTATCAAAGAGGCTTCGTCAGTCCTGAACTTAAGACTCCTCTTGGATAGAGTTTCCTTTTGATACAAAAAGAAACTCGCATATGCAATCATAATCTCCTGCAGTCAAAGAGAACTTCTACAGATGCTTACTTTAAAAGGATACTTTGCAGATTTTCAACCAGCTTTGTGTCATAACTGTGGGTAGTATGTGTAAATGAGCTATGGTAAACTTCCCTCCATCTATCCTCCATCTTCGTCTTCCTGCTCCCCTCCCAGAGAAACTCAACTTGATGACGCAAAACACGTCTTGCTGGCTCTCAGGCTGTTGCTCAAACTGCAGGCTGAACTTCCACATTTTTGTCTTGCCTGCCAGAAGAGGACCCCCCCCCCCCCCCCCCCCCCAATAACTATGATGATAATTTTTTGGCTGTTAGCAGTTAGCGCCGGTCATTAGCCGCTGAACAGCAGTGGAGCAAGCGGCCACTGGCTGTCGGATTTCACAGCTGATCTCCGCAGGAAATGACAGTTTGTAAGTGTGTAGAAATTATTAGTTGTTGTAGTAAAAATTGTTAAATTAAATTTCTATACAACCTGTCACCTTGACTCTCACTCACTGGATTAGTTTGACGACCAAAAACATGGAAAACATAATGACTAAAATGTCGGGAATTTTTGTCGACTTAAACGTTTAGAGTTCTCGTCAACTACAACTATGACGGATAAAAATGACTAAAATATGTCTACAACTAATAAGCATTTGTCTGCGTTATGAAAAGACTCTTTCCAGCAGTGAAATACTTCTTTAAAGGGGCTTTCCAGCCCGTTCTCATTCCCTGGTCATCATCATCTGCATCAAAGTCATTTTTTCATTGCATGCTACCATTAAATTATTTTTCTAAATCCCTGTTTGGATGGCATTGGACTTATGAGTGACACTGTTGATGAAATCTCAGAGTAGAAACAGGTCAGCGTGTAAAATTAGGGCGAGAAATAAGGTAATCAGAGCAGGGAAGAAAGCACATCACATTTAAAGTTTATGGAGATAAACAAAGGAGTCCGTACTATCGCTCATCTCCTGCGGTGTTGGATCCAGAACTTGCCAGCCGTCATATTTGCCTGTTTCTGACAGGTCAGGGCGCTTCATGTACGACTCCGTCCACACGTGGAAGTTCCTTAAACACAAAACAGCATTCAGATTCTGCCACAGTGGTGCAGTGAGACTGAAATACATCACTGATAAACTGGATTTAGAAGAACCAGAACATTCTGGTCCAACACACGGCCTCCTGCTTGTTTATGGTCGGCTCTGTGCGTTGAATACAAACCAACTAGCCAACAGTTTGCAAGGCTGGGGTAGAGATGCATGCTCAAAAGAAAAGCCAACATTTCTGGTTGGAAGGAGAAACACAACTACTCAACAACATCATGAAAGACTTGGATATCAACAGGTTTGTGGCTATGCGCAAATATGGTAAACTTCCCTCAACCACCTTTTCAAGAAGGTGAGAAAAACATTTTATTTTCGTCTGTTATCAGTAATGTGAGACAGGTAAATGAAATGAAACAGGTGCAGTTAACTCCGTATCATCTGAACCATCCAAAAAGTCAAACGAAAATAGTTCGACATTAAACTAGATGCAAAAAAATGCACAAGTACACACAAAATAACACAACAGCTACAGTAGGCTCCTCCCAGTCACAGCTCTCTGCTGCAGACGAGTGCATTGCTTACATCAGCAGAGTGACGTCTCTGTCAGTTTGCCCTGAGCCTCAGCATTGTTTGTCTCTGTTGTAAAATGACACCACTATTAGAACATCTTAATACAGGCAGCCTGATGTAGGGAATAACCCACCGTTAAGTTGAACAACAAGTATGATAGTCTGGCGTAAAACCACACCGTCTCCCTCCAACTCTCTGCCAGATTCGGGTTCACCAGCTGCCTGGTCGGAGCGGAGACTGACGGCAAATTGCTTTTCCCAAGTCCACAGGTCTTATTAAACCAAAACTTAATTTGAAATAATATTTACATCTCCCACACTGTGCCTCTGATAATTAAATAAAGAAAAATGATGTGCAGTTTGGGGCTGCGGTGCATAAAGAGGGCAGAGGAGGAGCATGTTGGTTTGGTTTCTGCCCCCTGGATTAGATGACATCACAATGGGGTCTGATCGCCAAAGACATTTCTCATACCTAAGTGCACCTGTAAATAAATTCTCTAAGAACCAGTCTCTTCTGATTAAAATCAGTTCATCTTTGAGTCCTAGTAGACAATGGTGCCAAGAAAAAAATATGGGTTCACAAGAATTCTAGGCACGAACAGACGCACAACCCGAAAACACAGCCACAGCTATCACTGGCATGAACGCATAAAACATTTAAAATGTCAACAGTATTTAGTCATATTGTTTTCTGATGTTATCTGTTTTTCTGGGTGGAGAATGGCGGCGCGCACAGACGCAGCGGCTCAGTGCTCTCTGAAACCTCCAACTCTGAAACCACACATATCCACTATGTGAGTGGATATGTGTGGCGCTGAGTGAGTCATCACTCTCGTACAGTTGAGACAAACTCTTAAATATTGGAATTGATTTGGGATGATTGTGTACACGTATGTGTTGTGTATTTATTACTGTCTATTTTTCTTATTTTTATATTCAGGCACGGCACAGCAAATTTCATTGTACTTCCTGTGCAATGACAATAAAGTCTATTCTGATATCTGAGTATAACACTTAAGATGTTGGGAAAGACCCAAAAAAAAGTATTCAAAGCATCACGGGACACTTCAACTCTCCACAGTAGACAATAGTGACATTCTTTCTTGGCGGATCAAAAGTTCTTACGATAAGTCACCACACCCAAACACCTCCACATGTTCAGATATAAATCAGGTAAAATGCCAGAACACAACAGACATCACATTGTTCAGAGGTCAGATTATTTTGGTAGCTGCCGTTAGCAGGTAATGAAATGCTGTTATGATTACAGGCCTGAGAATGTGTTTAATGTGAAACCTTTTTACTCTGATCCGACCTCTATAAACTGGGAACACTTTCTCATTAAAAACATGGCAGACTGCCCTTGTTAATTTGGTTTTTATTTAGTTTTGTCATTTACTCAGCTGTAAGGAGTGGCACTGGTCTGGCACGATACTTTACACACCCATGGGAATTTACAAGACAGTGTGTCCATGAATAATTCAGCAGCATGTGAATATTATATCAGCACAGACATGGAAAAGGAATCTTTCAATGAATTCGAAAACGTCTGTAACGTGTGCTGCTAACCAGCTAGCTAACAGCTTAAAATAACTTGTGTAGTGTGACAGCATGGGTCCTTTTTTTTCTAAAAGGCAGTGATATTTTGTAAATATTATTTTTGAATTATGATTGTAATGTTTTGTATACACATAATCTATCCACCTTATTCTTAGCCCCCACGATACTTTGCGTGAACTAGAAAAGCACTCAGAGAGTGCAGACCTCCGGCAAGTAAGTGATATTCCCTCCCCCTCTGCATCAGATTTTGCAGCCTGCATCATAATTAGGTTATTTGCATCACTATCATTATTAGGTTATATACGCCTTCACCATGGAGACACTGTCGTGTATTTATTTAGTTTTTATTTTGTAACAAAACAGAATATAATATGTTTTTTTGTATTTTTCACTTTCTTTTTTTCCAACACAGAACATTAATTTCAACTTTAGAATTACAACAATATTTAGCAAGCAGAAGAAGACGTGCTTTCCGGCCACCAGATGGCGCTATTTTCACCGTGTCATTAGAAATTGGAATTGCTGCTGAGGCTGTCAGACGATAGACTTCATTATTTTATCCACTTTGCTTCAATCGATCACCACCAAAATTTTATCATCTGTTCCTTGTCCCATTGTCCACCTTTCCTGAAAATGTCATCAAAATCCGTTTGTAACTTTTTGAGTTATTTTGCAGACAAACAAACAAACAAACAAACAAACAAACAGACAAACAAACAAACAGACAAACAGACCAATGCTGGCAAAAACATAACCTCCTTGGCGGAGGTAATTATGTGTTCAACTTCCAGCTTTGAGCCAAAACCAGTGATTTCCAGTGGTAACAGTTTGTTTACAGTACTCTATTCTTCTTTCCAGGAGCAATTGGGAAATAAAACGTGGAACACACCACCTGTTATAGCTCAAACAGGATCATGTGATCATACCTCTGCCATCTCTGACAGCCATCTCAAAGCATTCAGTTTTTTTCTTTTTCAACCGAGCACGCTAGCAATTACCTTGCTCTGTTAAAATATCGTTAACTTTAACATGGCCCGAGCTAGCTTAAGGTTAACATCTGCTCCTTCTAAAGATGATTTCTGATTTCTGATGAATATGAATGATACTAACACATAATAGCTCCATGTAAAGTGAATAAATGTGATGTTTCACAGCTAATCCACCGCTCATCTGCATTAGCAACGCAGTTTACATGTTTTTTTAACTTCTGATATAAAAACTGTTCTGAGCGAAACATGAAGCTGAATTTAGCAGCAGACTTCAGTCATAGTCATATAAAGTAGTAGTTAAAGAAATAACTTTTGGCATTCGTTTTTTTATATGATATAATGGACGTACGGTAAATCAGTAACACATTCTCAGCCCTAATGACTAAATACATATTTCAATGTATGTTGCTGAGTTTATTTTATAACGAGCAATTTTCTAATGTAGGTTGAGAATGAAGTCAGACGGGGAAAGACAGGGATCATGTACTGACGTTGAGTGACGGACCTGTCAGTCTAAGTGTCTCTGATTTGATACTTTTTCGCGATGTCTTGTGAAACTTTATTTCTCATATCAATGGCCCTCAGGAATAAGGTGGATATGATCAATCGGTCACATTACAGATCAATGTATTGAATTTAAGGAAACTGGAAACTGAAGGACAGGTAGACGAAAAACATTTGGTGAACAGAATGTGGTGGGACGTGTTTTAATTTTGATGGACTTGTATTAAAGCGCTGTGTGTCTCACCAAACACTGTCATGGGTCTGTCTTGGTGTGACTCCCTCTTTGGCGTGAAACCGGTCGATGGTCAGATTCCCATTGGTGTCGTGGGCTGACGCAAAATTGGAGATCGTGCGGGTGGGGACACCCAGCAGACGCATCACTGGAACCAAACACAAAGATTTGAGTCATTACAGTAAGTCCCAAACCTAAACACATTCAATCTACAATCATATAAAACAGAGAAGAGAAACAAGTCCATACATTTGAGTCAAAAATTGTCAGTTAAGTTTGCGATGACTCAAGTTGATAATTATCTTTACAGATGTTCCAGGTGTGGGACCTGCAGAGTGAGACGTTACCTGAGCACATCACACCAGCGAACACCCAGCACTGCCCGTACTTGACCGGTTTGCAGTCGCTGTCGTACCAGCGTTTAAGGATGGCGTGACTGCCATTCCAGTGAGAGGGTGAGAACCCGTCTCCATAATTGCCTCCCCAGTTTCCCTCCAAGACACCGTGGTCATCTACAGAATTGATCTGGAAGAAAACAAGGAAACTCTCATTCTTATAATGTGACTTTTTTTTGCCTCAAAATCACAACTCCAAAGAATGACCCTAAAACCGTGTCACATGAGAGACATTTGCCAAGTCTTTTTAATGTTTTTATATGTGGCCTTTCTAACAGGCCTTTCAGTATAATGAGTAATTTTACTTTTAACCCTTTAGTGATTTGACACGCTGTGGGGGAGGGGCATGAAGTGGATATCATGAGAAACACTGAAGGTGGGGATGGGTCATGTGGCTTCATACCACCGCTCAAAAATATACTGATAAGGAACCACCCCTTTATTTCTCTCTCTCTCACACACATACAGGAGCTAGTGTGAAATTACATAGGAGAAAAACACAGTTTGAGCACCTACTGCTTCGCCAACCTGCCTCCCTGCACAGACGAGTTCTTGACTCCACAGTGTCGCATGTCAAAGTATCTTTGTGCAAGATACTGAACCCCAAATTGCTCCCGATGCCTGTTCCATTGGTTTGTGGGTATGTGTGAATGGTCACTGAATAGCAGGTGGCACCATGTATGGTCGCCTTGGCCACCAGTGTGTGACTGTGTGAATAGTGTAAAAGCACTTTGAGTGGTCAGCAGACTAAAAAGAGCGCTATACAAGGGCAGTCCATTTACAATTTACTCAAGTAAGTTACCCAAGTGCTTCCACCACCACCACCATCTTAGTTTATCATGTTAGCACGATAATACTTGCTAATTAGCACAGAAAACCCAAAATAAAAACCCTACTTTTACTCTCATTACTTTAATTTCTTGCAGACTCCATCCCCAGCCCCAACATGGCATCACTCTGAATCACATAACGGCCAGATTTTGACACACAACAGTCAGAAATGTCGGCCTGTAAATGCTTTGCTGCTGTAAAAGGTTCGTGGAGTTGTCTTGTGTCCTACCATGGCGCTGATCACGCGGCCGACGTAGACGGGGTCGCTGCGAGAGGCAACATCCTCAGCTGGGTTGTCAATGTGTTTGTGGCTGATGTCCAACATCTTTAAAGAAAGTTTCACCATGTCTTCCTCAAACTGGACAGAAGCAGACAGGAAGAGAGGTGAGGAGGTGCAAGTTCATGTTACTGATGGCAACACAGTGGTGTTAAACTGAAGATGGGATTATTATGTAAACTTTATAAGAGACACCATCTGCTCTTATTTTATATCAGACTGCAAATATTGATTATTCATGACATAATAATAAAACCTAGAGATGCATGATATACTGAATCAAGGCTACGTATTCAGTAGTGGTTAAATTTCACAATTAGGTATTCAGTTGCTTATAAGATTAAAATCTTTATGGCCATTATTTGTGTGTGTGTGTATGTGTGTGTACCTGTCCCAAGTCCCAGTCTAGAGGCATGATGTAGTTTTTACTTCCTCTGTACAAGACTCCTTGTTCATTCATCACATACTCCTCCACTTCCTTCGCATTTTCCATGTACACCTGGTCGTCTGCAGAGAGTGAATACATGCAGGCAGACAGACAGACAGACAGACAGACGATAGTGTTCAGTCAAGAAGTATTCAAATACTTTACTTCAGTAAAAGTCCTGCATTCAAAGTCTTACACATAAGATAACATCAGCATTATCAGTAAAATGTATTTAACGTATTAAAAGTAAAAGATAGCAGTATATTTACTCAAGTACTGCACTTGAGTACAAATTTATTATACTTTACTCGAGTTGCCACTTTGCCACCTCCCTAATTATGACAGTTGCCCCCCCCCCCCCCCCTAGAAGACGTAGAAACAACAGGTTGGGGGGATCAAAACTTGTACAAATTCTGCTTACCTGTAATCGTAAATATTACAATATTTTTCACGTATTCGTGCCAGGAAGAATCTTGTAAAACGATTTCAGACACCCCTAAAGTGGACCACACCATTTCTTAACATTGAAGTTAGTCGTCTCATCTACCTGCCTCACTGCCATCATTGCAGTGGCTCCTGATCTCAGTCCTCATTAAAGTCTATGCTCACGTGTGTAGCTCAAGCAAACGAAAATGCACAACTCTACGTTTTATTACAAATGCAAAGTCACTTACTCATCACTGCATTCCTTATGATGTAGTGGTTGCATTTGACAGGAGTATTCACCTAACATAGCCTACATATCTTTAATTATATAATTATTTATATGTCTCTGTATATTTTTACATAAATCCCCAATATTTTATTTGCCTTTAAAAAATCCTCTTCCTTCATTTAATTTGACAATGTTTATCGTAATGTATTATATGTATTAATTCTCTACAGGATCTTGTATGTTCTTTAATGTGTGTTCAATGTATTAAAAGAAAAAAAAAAAACGTTTTGGTGAACCCTGCAGCAAAGTGAACCCTCTTCCTCAGAGAGGATCTTTGCCCCCCAGTTTGTTCCTGGCGGCAGAGCAGAGTGATCCGTCTTTCTTCTCAGAGGATCTTTGTCCCATGAGAGCAGGCGGCTGTTCTCCGTGTCCGCAGTGTAAACGTCTTTCGCTGGCGATTTGACAGTCACTAGAAGCTAGCCTGAGTGTCAGACTGAAGCTCCCAGAACCAGCCTACTCAGTTGAGTGGGCGGGGTCTATGGTCTGGAACCAGGCTAACTAGAAGCACATTATGACCCTTTGGAAAAGTTTCTGTGTGGTACCTGTGTTGTACATGAGCTAACGTTAGCGGCTAAGGACTGAGAGGCTGTCCGGTGTGTGTGTGTGTGTGTGTGTGTGTGTGTGTGTGTGTGTGTGTCTGAGGAGTGTCAGTACGTTAACTTGCCGTAGCCTTGCTGTTTGTCATGTTAATGTTGTCGTCGGCAGCCCTGAATAGCTTGTAAAGCTTTAGCATAGTTAGTTAACACATTTGTTATCGGACCATGTGTTTACTGCTACAGAGAATTAATAAATCTTTGGTTTATTTGCACAACGTCGCCTCTCTGCCGTCTTTTATCACGCTTGCTAACGCTAAGTTAACTTTACCAGCAGGTCTGCATGTGGCACAAACTGAGGCTACAGTGAGCAGTGTGTTTCCCCCCTGTCTCGCTGCTTTCCAAACTGCCGGCCGGCTGGTGCTCTGCATCACGTGGTATCACGCTGCGTCGTTGGGAGCGCTTGTTTTCATGCAGACGATGTCCTGACTCCCGGCACGGGCGGGGCCGGCAGAATCGCCGTCATTGAAAAATTAGATCGCATATGCATATGAATCGAGATCACGATTTTATTACGATTAATCGTGCGGCCCTACTCCTATGTAACAACTGACCTATGGCTAAGTCCCGCCCTCAAACGCGATGAGCCAATCACAGTGCGTATAGCCATTCCCATACACTTGGACATTCTCTGCCTGGACGTCCATTGAAATGCATTACAGAAAGTCAGTTTCGTTCGGTT
>NC_065529.1:46153917-46174982 GCF_006386435.1 Epinephelus moara | reverse complement strand
CTTGTTGTCTTTGACGGCGACGGCAACGAGATGCGGTTCACAAGCGTACACTGTGACCTGTAAATTTTGTCTTGTAATTTAAGCTTTTCATCGACCTTCTCAACAATAAAATGATGAATATATCCCTCCAGTGTGTAGTTTAGGCCCTTTTGGTTACTTCTCAATGACATCTGATTGTTATTTCCCCAAAAATCACCAATTGCATCCTGCGAAATGCCGTGTACTGTGACACCTGCCATAGCGCCGGTCACTGAATGTAGATTGTTTGTCCGAGTGAGTGGAGGGGGGCGTGGCTTAGCCATAGGTCAATTTGAATGCAGGACTTTACTTGTAACAGAGTACTTTAACAGACAAGACAGATGATTGACCTACCGCGACACCAGGGGTTGAAGAGCACCACAGGCTTTGCCAGCAGTTTTTGCTCGTCCCTGTGCCAACCCATGACGGTGTACTCCCCTATGGGGGCGTCAGCTGGGGGGGTGATGCTGAGGACCAGTTTGCCCGACTTTGGGTCAGAGTTTTTGTGAAGCTCCACCTTCCACACTGCCTTTGCTGATGCTGACCGGTTCACAGTATCTGGGATACCGAACGTTGTTGCTGTCCCCAAGTCCTCGCTTGGATGTTCTCCTGCAGAGAGGGAATCAGACGTTTCATTTACCGATGTAACAATCCATCCATTCATTCATCCATCCATTGGTTTAAACTGACTGGACCATCCAATTAATGCAGTGATGTGATATTTCACTAGCTGTCAAGATCCCTCAAACTTTAAGAAGTGAAATTAAGGAAAAATTGTGGGAAAGTTTCAAGCTAACTGAAAATGTAGTTTTACAATCTTCAGGGGAAACTCAGTACCTACTAGAGTTGAGCTGAATACTCATATTAAAATGCATGAAATCTTATTTTATCTTATTTCTTACGCATGTGTAGAAGCTTTGTTACTGCTGCTCTGCTAAGCTAAGATGCTAACGTTAACTTCCCTGTCGGGCCAACGCTAACTCTTCTGTCTCGCTAACGGTGACAATATTTCATTTATAACAATTCATATGTTTTTATGCAGTAAAAAGATGCCACATGGTCGGAGTTCTTTACAGATATTACTGTGTTTTGGCTTCGTAGAGCAGAACAGACCCTCAACAAATACTCAAAACGAGTAACTTAATGAAACACCAACCTGTACTTGCAACGATTTTGAGTGGGTGAAGTTTAGGGTCGAAAGGTTTCGTCAGTTTAACGTCTATGTCGAAGGGCTGGCCTCGCCTCACAATCAGCTCCTTCATTGAGATTTCACTGGTGTAGTGTAGAAAGTTGTTCTTCATGGGGGAAGGCTGCACAGATTCAAAGACTGAAAGAGATTAAAAACAACCATGAACAAGTTAATACAATACAACATTTATTTATTTATTTGATGGCAGTGATATTTAATTTCATTACAATCCACTTTTTATAAAGAGCAAATCTCGAGTAGAAGAAAAGTCTAATTTATCTGTGACACACACAAAGATAGTGACCATAATTTAATTAATTTGCATAAATCAAATATAATGTCTAACATTTACTTGACCATCTCTTTCGTGTCCAAAACAAATTAGATTAGTGCAATTTTTATGGTTGTCATCGTAGTCATAGACATGTATACCAGGGATGCACGATGCTGGATTTTTTTGCTCATCGTGCAAATTTAGAAGAAGCATGTTGGCCGATTCTGGTAGTTCATTTTAAAGCTGATATTGGCCGATACTGATGATGTACTGATAATATCGTGCGTCCTTTATATGTAGACGCTTAACTACAGAGACCAAAACCTGTTTTTCTTTCTTTGTTTTGTGTATCAGGCTGTAAACATGTTTATTTCTGCTGTAAAGTTTGGCATTTTAACATGGGGGTCTATGTGGATTGGCTCGCTCCTGGAGCCTCAAGTGGCCATTTAAGGAACTGCAGTTTTTGGCACTTGAGTGTTAGCTTCATTTTCAGCCTTGGAGGTTGCAGCTTGGTGCTGACCCAGGTGAGGGTCACGCTCGGCGAGCTCAGGTGAGGATGTGGAGAGACCCAGATTCACCTCAACAAACTGGCTGATCATGTTGACAATTGGCGTGCTGTTTCTGGCAGAAACTGGAGCAGGGCCAGGTTGTACATGCAACCACTTTTGGCAGAGTTACAGTATGTGGTGAAGAAATGTGCGTGGGTGGGGCGTGATGCAACAGGAGAGGATAAGAGAAGAAAAGAAAAATGCTCGGCTCCACCTCAGGCCCCCCAGAACAGCAGCCTGGAAAATCAGTCAGCCCCCTCCCCAAAAGCTTGCGGGGGTGATGCAGTCACGCACAAACACAATCGAGACTCTGATAAAAGCAGTTTCAGCCGCCAGAGGCAATTTCATTCAACGCTGTGTGTGTGATACGCAGCAGAGACAAGTTTTTGCAACATGAAATGACCCCTTGAACATGACACAGTAAGTCTGAAATACCTTTACAGTACCTGTGCCTCAAATGTCCCGGAGGCAATTCTTGATGAGCCATGACTTAGTTGAAACATTTAACTGTTGAGTTTAAGTTTGTCTTTCCATTGCTCCTTTGTCATGAGCTTGTTTTAAACCCCAACGTTGCACTTATAAATAAATATATTCATATTAACAATAGATCAAATGATAATGTATAACATGAAGGATTTGCTTGCTTTGACGAACCCACAGAGAATTATCACCTGATGTCTCAGCTGTCGTCAGCTCTTGAGAGCATTTCAGCCTCAGCTTCTTGTTTTTTTGTGTCTCACTGGCATGAGAACAGGCTTTGACCACCAAACCACAGACAGACACAGTTTGAGACAAACTGAAAACATGTTTTCGTAATTAAGCTGCTAAAAAGACAGTAAAATAACAGCTGATAAACAACATTGTCCCTGTTGCTTTTAATTTCTTTGTAGTTTTTTGTGTTGTTGTTGTTTTGTTTCTGTTTTTCTGTGAGACACATTACACCTTGCTATGAAAAACCACATGCCAGACAGCTTCATACGGAAACCGGATATGTGACTGAGCCCATGTGACCCAACAGCAGCAGCTGATCTGTGAGGATTTATTATGTTGATTTAATTTACTGTTTGAAGTACATACCAAGCTGTATGCATCATCCCCCAAACTTCCAGCTGACTGTACATTACTGTGTGCTTCTGTCTAAACACATTACGCAAACATTACAGACTGTATTCATGTACAGCACAATACAGTGCACGCAATCAGGTTTGGGGTGTGGATGCAGAGATCGACACAGGACAAGATAAAACGTGAAAGTGAAAACAGATACCTTTGTTAAAAACTCTAGTGTACTTACTCGATGTAGTCCCCCCTGGCATCATTAGAGGAGCCTCACACGTCCCACAGGTTCTGCTGTTGTCCATCTTAGAGTGGTGGATTCGAAGACTGTAAAATGCAAACTGACAGGTTGTGTGCAACGCACTGACAGGTGAACCAGCTTTGGCTGTTTTTAAAGACCTGGCAAGCCCAGCCCCATTCTCACATTTACATACAACACATCTTGCAACATGGATTTTTTGACCACTTCCTGAAACTGCTGCATGCGATCAGACTGAAGGTTCGGTTAAGCATTGAATGTTTTTAGCAGGCTTTTTACAGATGTCTGTTCACTTTGCTGCCATCACATTATATTATGAGTGTGTGTATGTGACTGCATTTCATACTATACTGCGGGATGTGTGCAGACGCTTCCTCAGCTCCAATTATATGGGCAGGTAGCAACTTGTGTAACTAAGTGTTTATGACAATAAACAACGTATTGATGGTCTGCACACTGACATAAAAATGAAAGTCAGACATGGTTTGCGAGTGCTGATAAAGATTCATTCATTGATTATTTCTAACCGCTTGTCCTGTTAAGAAACCTGGACTCTGGACAGGTTGCCAGACTATCAAAGGACTGACACATAGATTCACGCCACACTCAAACCTACAATTTTAATTTCAAGTCACCAGATAACCCAACCTGCATGTTTTTGGACTGTGGGAGGAAGTCGGGGAATCCAGAGAAAACCCACGCTGACACAGGGAGAACATAAAAACTCCACAAGGAGGAGCCCCGCCTGGCTGGCAGGTTCGAATCTGGAACCCTCTCACTGTGTGGCAACAGTGCTAACCACTGCACCACTGTGCTGTCTGGGGTGAAGAGGAAGGAGGCACATATATCAAGTTGCCAAAGTTATTAATTATTATTAACTGCAGCCTCCTCTCCCTCCTAGCCAGGAGCTTCCCACCTCCCCTCTCTCGCTCTGATTACAGAAGTGTTGTCTGGTGCACAGGAGTCACCACAGCTGCTCATCATCTTCAATCAGCTCAGCTTCAAATACCAGGCTCCAACTCCAGCACGCTGCCAGATCATAGACTCTGCTTACTAGTCAGTCACGTTCAAGCCACCTTGTGAATCCTGTACTTTTGATTAATGCACCTGCTTCTCTGTACCTGCAGCGTTATCCAGGTCTGCTGCCTCCTGCTCCACTCCTTCTACACCTGGTAACCATCTGCCATCACAGCAGCTTGCCTTGTCACGTAACAAAAAGACCCAATGAAAAAATATCAAAAGGCAGTTGAAGAAGCGAGAGCGTCCTTCTTCTCTAAATTCAGCAAATCACTCCAACGCCAGAATTTTATCCAAGTTAGTAGATTCTGTCATCACTGCCTTCCCCCGCCATTTTACTAATGCCTCACAAGAGATGCTTTTATATGATGTTGTCTTTTATTTATTTATATGTATTTATTTCCTCGTTATTGCTTTTGTTGTTTTTGGTCTTTTTATTTGTATTTCGAAGCAGCTGAAATGAGTTTCCTACATGGGGTGGCTGGGCTCAGCCTTAGAGATAGGGTGAGGAGCTCGGACATCCGGAGGGAGCTCTGAGTAGAGCCGCTGCTCCTTCGCGTTGAAAGGGGTCAGTTGAGGTGGTTCAGGCATCTGATCAGGATCCTCCTGGGCGCCTCCTGTTAGAGGTGTCCCGGGCACGTCCCACTGGTAGGAGGCCCGGGGGCAGACCCAGAACATGCTGGAGGGATTACATATCTCATCTGGCCTGGTAATGCCTTGGGGTCCCCCAGGAGGAGCTGGAAAGCGTTGCTGGGGAGAGGGACGTCTGGGGTGCTTTGCTCGGCCTGCTGCTCCCATGATCCGGCTTCGGATTAACGGATGAAAATGGATGGATTTGTGTTTACTTACTGACATTTTGTGTCCTGCATTCTGCATTTTTTGTCATCTTGTTTTAACTTTATCTTGACTCTACCCTAGTTTTGTCTTGCTTGTTTGGTAGGACAATTGTTTTATTGCTTTCTGAGTATCCTGTTTCTGCTTTTGCTTTGCATGTCAAAAGACTTTGTAAACTCTGTTTATAAAGGTGCTATTTAAATAAAGTGATTAGTATTATAAGCGAAGCTGGTTCATCCTGAACAGCTGTATAAACAAACACTCAGTACAAAGTGACAAGGGGTGGCTGAGAAAATCTTAGATGAGATCCACTGGATGAAAAATGAGCACATAATCTGGACAAATAAAACAGTCAGTGCCGCCGCTGAGGGCACACAGGACTAAAACAGCAATATTATCATCATCAATCATAATCAGACATATTTCATTGACTCTCCCAGTTGAAGTTAGCATCGTCCTGGTTCAATCGTCAAAAAGCCTGCTAGATTTTTCCATTGGATTTTGACTCATTGCAGAAATTAAGCTCCGTGGCAAACATTTATGATCCCTACACCTTTTGTCCAGCATGATTATCTTCATAAATTAACACCACTTTCATGATTTTTGAAGCCTGAATGCAACCGCCAGAGGTAAAAAGCTAACGTTAGGCCGTAAACAAACTACACCACAGTTGCGTGTCTGAATGTTGCCCCCACAGAACGGCCGTACCATTGTTTTTAAGACACATAAAAGCTTCAAAATACACAAGTGGGGTATTCACTGATGTATTTTATGTCGCAGAACAAAACATGAAAGTCTCTTCAGCTTGTGTAAACCACAGACCTTGTTTCAGGCAACAAACAAAAAACCCACTGACTTTGAGACAAGGGAACCAGGAGTGCTGAAATGCTAACTCATTTTCAGGTTTTAGGACTCATTCCTTGGCGAGTCTGTAATGACTGTAATGATTTATTTAATTGAAGAAGACTGCACAAACGTGTATGTGTGTCTGCTTTTCCTGTAGTTAGCTCTATAGTGTAACGTTATTAGCACAAGCCTATGGTATTTTACATTGTATAAATTTGCTTGGAGGCTAGCAAACTTTTCCTCTTCTCATATGAAGCCAGGGACAAAGGCGACATTTAAGACAGGTAACGTCACAAAATTCAACTCTATTACAACTCACAAGGTTCACTGACAAAACAACTTTATTATACTAAACATGTTTTCTAAACAAATACAACATGCTAACGTTATTAGCATGAGCCTATGGCATTTTACATTGTATAAATTAGCCTACCAGCTACTTCAGATTTCCTCTGCTCATACGAAGCCAGGGACAACAGCAATATTTAACAAAGGTAATGTCACAAAATTCAACTCTATACAACTAATGAGGTTCACCGACAAAACAACTATTTTATACTAAACGTTTTCCACACAAATACAACATGCTAACGTTATTAGCACAAGCCTATGGTATTTTACATTGTATAAATTAGCCTAGCAACAAGCAGAGATTTCCTCTGCTCATATGAAGCCAGGATAAATCACAGAAGACTTAAAATGATATTTTAGTGGAGACTTTTGTGTCTTCACAGACTTAAAATGATATTTTAGTGGAGACTTTTGTGTCTTCACAGTTTATTGTTTCTCATCTGTGAAATTAAAGTTAATAAAAGCTTTGTTTCCACTGAGGGAAATGGTTTCAGCTTACAGAAATAGACAGGGGTCTGCCTCACTGCTAGGTATGGTGTCGATTCAACGCAGAAGTATAAATTTCGCCTTAGGGCACCCAAATGTCCAGCAACGGCCCTGAAAATGTCGCTACATCTACTTGACTCTTACCCAAACACATGCATGGATTTCTTATATCTATAGAACTGTCTTAACTTTTGTATGCACGAGTTCATTCTGAGGACGTTCCTGCATTTCCAGGTGACTTTTCACCTGCAGTAACAGATTTTTTTGGCCACTTTAAAACCTGTTGTGGACACTGCATAAAGCATGGCATAGCACCGCCTTTAAAGTTGTTGTGTTAAACTGTTTGCTGTTCAGTCAGTCATCAAGGAGCATCGGTTCAAGACAAATAGAAGACATTTACTTCTTATTGTGATTAATCCAGTTGGTAAAGTGCTGTGACACAACTGTCCCTGGAACCGGTTGTGCAGTCAAGTGAAGATTAACTGAGTAGACAACACTACTGACACACAAAGAGTTCATGTTAGGACTCAAGACATCCCTTTTATTTGTATGTTATACAAGCATTGATACTGCACAGTTCTTAAACATGCTCTGCACACACACACACACACGCACACACACACACGCACGCACACACACACACACACTAGCTGTCTTGCTGAATAAAGTCTTTGGCTTTTTGCAGGTTGTGATCGACGGCTCCATCTAAGAACTGAACCCACATCAGCTGGGATTCCCCGCACACATGACTGGATCTGCACAGGTGAGAGGGAGTGGAGGGTTGTAAGAAAGGCGAACAACGACGATAGAATAATAATTAAAGGTCGACCATCATCAGCTTCCATCAGTCACAGAAAGCAACCGAACGCACAGGTGGCCTCAGGGCCGTCCTTACGAAACATGAAGTGAACAAACAGATAAGATGAGCTGATGGGATGTTATCAATTTAACTAAACATATTCATTCATTCAAAACTATTTAAAACTCATTTTCAAAGATGTCATGCATGAACAAGGCATTAACACCAATCGATAAGCAAACAAAGAACCATCACACATACCAATTAAAACAGAAATGTTATAACATGCACCTTGCTTGATTTACCTTTAAATAAAAAGTTTGAATTTTATGCCCCCAATGTCAGTTTTTCCAGATATTATCAAAAGTGGTATTGAATATCGATATTTTCTAAGGTATTGTGCCAAAGTTAGAAATTCCAGTTCTGTGACAACGCTGATAACAGACACACCACCCACTTGTTTCTCAAACTGCCTCTCACACCCAAAGTTTTCTCTGGGGGCATCTGGCTTGTCACTACTGATTCCGTGGAAATGTTTCACCTTACCCACGGTTTCACCATGCCAAGTTCACTCCTCCTTAGCGGCACTGCCTTTAACTGACGCTTCGGACGATTTTTGTAGAGCACTTTGAATCGCTTTATTGCTGAAATGTGCGATTTAAATAAACTTGCCCTTATTGCTCCACTTTAACTCAACTGCAGCGCTGCGATCTCTTTATCATTTATGGCACTTTAAGTAACATGTCAGTGGTTTTGCATGCTGTTGCCCATAATATAAAGATTGACTGTAAGGACAACTCTCCATAGAAAGCAATAGTTTTGTCTGATGAAGGTGAATCAATCTTACCTGATGATCTCCAGAACTTTCTTCAACAGTGCTGCCAATTTAGAAGCCTGAAGAGAAAAAACAAATGTCAGCGATATGTTTAACTGAATATTTAAGAATAAGGAACCTTACATCTTTACATAATCAGGCATTAAAAATAATGGACAAAAAGCCTGTCTGCTAGCATCACTGTCACATATCAGAGCAATACAATCTTCTCAGCTTTGAACAGCTTCATCAACTTTTGTTTCCTGAAATTAGCTTTCAAATGTATCAACAGTTTAGCTCCAGTCTCTTTAAACATTTATTCAAAGAGAAGACAGTAATAGAGTAACAAGGCGCAGCGTGAAGTGCACTTGAAAAATACCACACATTACCAACTGAAATCAAACTGATGACAGATTTAAAGTTCGTCACAAGAAAGGTCGAGTGCTGGCTAAAAGCAAACCAAAGCTGTACCCACTTTTAGTTAACTGCGCCAAAAATTTCTACTATTTAAAATTGGACGTGTATTGGCGTATTGTGTATAGTAGTAGATGCATTGTGGTATATGTTGTGATGTATGTATTGTGGTAAATGTATTTTATTGTGCCTTCCATGTTAATAGTGTATTGTAGTTTTATGATGTTATAAACTGTATATCTTTAACAACATTTTAGGCTGACATGTAATTCGGGACAAGAGTTGAAAATTAGCAGCAGCTATAAACTCTCTCTGCAACACGTTGGTCCCACACTCTGTACTGGAACTATGTTTAAGTGCATCGTCCCTATCAAATTAAAATAAAGAAAAAAAGAAGCTGTTTATCAACATTTAGAGCGAATCTATGATTCTGAGCCTGAGCCAGGGTTGCCTGCACAAGGCCCCAATATGGAGGTGTCTGAGCCGGTGAGTAGCAGTAAACGGTGCTAGCAGCTAACGGTGCTGACAGGAGAGTGGGTGTCAGGCTTCCGCGATAATGCCTTGGGTTGTAAGGGCGATATCAGCTAGGGAGTGGTTTACACACACAGGGACATTTCAGGGTATTTAGAAATCCCAACAGTATGATTTCTACACTCTCAAATATACGCTCATCTTTCTATTAAACTCATATGGAGGTGATGTATTGAGGATGTTCTGTATGTAGTACACACCACACACCACTAGAGGTCAGTCTGAGCTGACAGACATGGTGGCTGCCAGTGGTGGGGATAATATTAAGCGTCGTTTCCACCACACTTTTGCTATGGTACCTTTGGAACCAAAAGTAACCCTAAGACATGGTACTCAGACCCTAGGTCCGCTTAGTGTTTTCACTGCAAACAGTACCCTTAAATGTGGGCGGGGTTGTTGTCACTCACTGCTCCGTCCGGCACTCACTGCATTTCCTAATCAGCGGTGACACAGATAGAAATCTGCGCCTGGTTTATCGTCCACAGAACGAGGCTGCATGCTGACATTTTCAGAACAAAAAAGAACAGGCTGCAGTGAGAGTCTCTCTCCATGGGATATTTAAAAATAGTGGGTTTGTGCATTTAGTCCTTCTCAGGCAAGCTCAGGGGTTTAGTGTTGCCAATGGGAACAGTGCGAGGATTAGAATATATGCAGTTCACATTACCCGGATGAAATCAATATATTACAAGTTAGCATTACTTGTTAATGTTAAAGTAAATGTTCCACCTTAAACGTTGCCGGCAGTCGGCCCAGTGAATGAAGTTATTTTTTCTCAGACTCCAGCTGCTGTGAGAGGCAGCAAAACATCCTTTCATTTTATAGTTACAGTTTACTAATAAAACTCTCCACAGTATGAACAGTGGTTACATGAGCCTCAAAACCAGCCACAACTCAGCCCTGAGCAGAGTGACCGTCCTCTACTGACCAATCAGACTGCAGTGTTCACAGCTCCACCTTTTAGTACCAGATCTGTGTGCTAGGTACCCCAACAGAGGGGGGACCAAACATGGGGACATACAGAATGGTTTCATTGGTACCATCCACAACTTTTCACAGTGGAAACCGAAAAAGAGCGCACCGAACTGAACCATACCATACTGCTCGGTGGAAACGGGCTTTAGAGGATTGTAAACAGTCAGTCAGCAACAACAGAGACAGACGAAGGAAAAACGACATATTACAATTAACATAACAAGACTGACCGAGATAGATTTTCACCCAAATATCGTCATGTAGAAATTTGAGTTTGGTATGAAGGTATGAAAAGAATTTAACCCCTAAGCCTTGTTGGCCGCTGTACTAATGCTCTGAATTTTGTATACTGCAACAGTAATTATATGTACTGCTAGGAATGTTGATAAGTACCTTTCGCTGCTCTGAAGGTAGAACAAAGCACAGCATTGTTTGACATATTCTCTTAGGTGTCCCACATACAAAACTGATTCTCGTATGAAAGTGGTTAAACTGACAGATATTGTAACACACTGCAAAATGAAGCCGGGCAGAATGAGAGATGATTCAACTTAACTCATGTAATTTCAAAATGCGAGCTCAGTTTGATTCCAGATTTAATGTGACAGTGTGCAGGGGGTTCTTCTGCATGTGTAAAAAACCTGAATGTGAACATCTTGATGCATCGATGAAATACGTAACTACAAACACACACAGGTATAATGAGCGGAAAATTCTACAGACTGAGTACTTTCACTTTGGAAACTTTGAGTCGGACTATATTTTGATGCTCACAATTTTGTACTTTTAAATACGACTTTGAATGCAGGACTTAGAAATAATTTAACTAATAAATTTCCACACTGTGGTACTGCTACTTCAAATTTCATACAAGACTACGTCTTTCACTGCTGCGTCTGGCTGATCAACAGAGCCGTGCTGCTGCTGGTTAAAAACAGATTCTTTATCATGAGCACTTCACTGTTTCAGTGAGATACATACCCACTCTGCTCTGTCTATACTGCATGTTTACCCTGTGGGGTGTTTGATGTCTGTAGTGAAGTTTCTCTACTTAGGACGTTTATTTAAGGTGTTGTGGAGTTCATGTTGAGGCTCCACTCTCTGCAGAGGCATTAATGACCTTTTAGATGAGGACACAATAATACAATGCATGATAACAGACTGAACCACAAAGCAGTAAATAAAGCAGATATGATTAGCTCTTCCTCGACCACCAATGCTCTTCAATAAAACTGATCTATTAATATAAAACAGGGACGGGGGCCATACTGTTGCCTATTGTATACTTTACAAGGGTTAGTGTTGAAACTGACAGGCTGGAGCATGTAAGTAAATAACGCACAGGAGCAGCTGGCACCATCACACAAAAAAACCCCAACCAACCAGATCCTGACCTGTTCTGACTGCAACACACTGACTTTCTGCAGATGAAAGAGTCCCTTTAAAAACTGCTGACACTGTATTCTGTGAATCATCCTGAGTAATGTGGACTTTGTTTCTGAAAATGGTGAATATTTAAGTGAAATTCCATTCACCTTAAAATGAGCCAAAACTATCTGCTTAGATACGACTAGAGAAGAGTAAGAAATGACATTATTTTGTGATGTATTCTTCTTTCTCTTCATTCATTATCTGTAACCGATATCCTGTTAAGAGCTGCACAGAGGGGTGGAGGCTGGAGCCTGGATACAGCATTGTCGGCGGGGCCCCATGGATTTCTATGACGATTGCTCAGTTGGGCATTAAACCAAAATGCTCTCTTTTCATGGTATGAAATTACCTGGATAATCAGTGCTGCTTCTGCATCATTGGGCTCACAGAGAAAGCCCATTGGAGACTTATGGCAGCTGAGCACAGCTGAATGTGGCAAGTGGCCAACTTCCAGTTTAGCGCTTAGCTACGAATGGGGATAACATGATTTAATCATGCGGCTTTTTTAGACTTTCAAAATGTTATCTTGAAAACTTGATAGTGGAGCCAATCATTTCGAGGAGATTGGAATGTTTAAAAAAATGTATCCTCTGATTGCTAGACATCTCTATCTAAGTCTATGGGAAAAGGTCTTTTTGGGCCGCAGGGCAACATGTGACCAAGCCCAGAAAGTGCAGTAGCACTGTTTTGCCACTACGAAAACTTCTTTAAAGCTCGGCTCACTTCCTGGGGGCCACCACAGTCCTGTAAATATTTTACAGGACTGTGGTGCGGCAAATGCCGTGACCTGCATGGCTCCATAAATTACTTAAAATGAGTGATAGGATGTTCAATATTTGACATTTCTCCAGTGTGAAGCTAGGGCTGACCTGCCTGCAGCACATGAGCGCGTGCTATATTAAATAATAGGGCACTCAGACAGCTTCACACAACGTCAAAATACGTCTGCTAAAAGTGCATTTTTTTCTACACAGATAGGCTCGGATTGTTAGTATAATTATCCGACAAATATGGAGTTCACAGATGTACACGAAAGCAGAGCTCACTGAAACTGAAGAGCGGACTACGAGAGAGAGGGAGCAGTGTTACTTTGGTAGCACATATACTAAAATTGCAACAGGCAGAGGAACATGTCCGAATCCAGCTAAAGGTAAACAGAGACGTTCATTTCTCCTTTACGTTATGTTGTCGGATAATTATACTAACAATCCGAGCCTATCTGTGTGAAAAAAATGCACTTTTAGTGGACGTATTTTGACATTGTTTGACGCTGTCTGAGTGCCCTATTGTGCCGGGATCACTGTATATTCATTATTTACTTATTTTGATATAATCATGTATTATTTACAACTGAGCACACCCTTCTTACCCTATTTCTGTCTACAATAAAGATAAATTACATTTATAATGAAATGGAATTAAATGAAATATGATGTTATGAAAGCGTTGATCAGAGACTGTGATGCAGCTCAGAGCAAGTGTTCTCTACATAGCCTGACAAAGGCGTTTAATTACCTTGATGACTTGGAAGATTTTTGACCTGACCCAAATTTAAGGTGTATGCTGCCTCAGGGAGTTACAGTTAATGATCTTATCTGATCTTTGGCACAAAGACGTGCCAAAAGAAACTAGTACAACTTTGGTGTGTTACAGGACACGGTGTGATAATCTATTTTACTTTTCAAACACACATATTATGTTTAATTTAAAATCAAATAATTCACGTTTTTATGATTAAAATACCTAATTTAATCTAATGGACTAAGAAAACTGCTTAATATTTCCATATATAAAATCCCTTGTAAGGCACACGTGGCGTATAGTGTCAGCTGATGTTAATTTTTGGTCAACAAAGGCGATGGACTTACATTTGTATTTTGTGCTGTCAGCATAATACTCACACTTTTAATGTGTTGGCTAAAAAAAACGTTTTACTGTTTTTACGCTGCCGCACTTTAGAAATAATTTACTCATGTGGAACGATAAATATCTCAACTGACATGCACAATGTTTTTCCGTGGAAGATTCTCTGTCACACCTCTTATCACTCAACACGCCAACATATCCTTATATAACTGCCGGAGCACATTCAAGCCAACACAGGTCCAAGAACAACATGACATTTGAATCGGATTACCACTGGCACAAGATCTGGCAACTTATATGTGGGAAACGGTTTCCAGACTGATGCCAAAAGGTTAGATAATTTCAGAGTGGCTTGTAACACTTGCTTCAATAAAGGTTCATGTGAACAAGAGCTGTAGATCACCAGTTTCATCATGATACGATATTCAGGGCTTGAAGCAAGAAAAAATCCTGTGCCTGAAATTTTTTTAGAGGGCATGAAGGGGGGGTGTTGTTGGGTGCCTTCTGCGCTAGGGGGGTCCGGGGGCATGCCCCCCCAGATAAAATTTTGAACATTTGACATCTAAATGAATTAATCTGGTTGGGGCCGGGCAATTTTAGGCAATTCTGAGCAACAAGAGGCAGAATAGGAAGACAACAAAAACGTCTGCATTAAAATGTACATTTTACATCAGTTGAGACTTGAACTCACGACCTTTGACATCAAGGAGCATCTTCTATCTCTCTGAATTGCAGCCCCCAACCTGTAGCCATTTCTCTCTCTCTCTCTCTTTCTCTCTCTGTGTGTGTGTGTGTGTGTGTGTTTTCATCTCTCTCGTGTCTAGACCAAACTGAACAAATATTTATAGACGGACAAGCAACATCATAATTAAACAGGCTTTTATTTTTAAAATGTATTTTATTTTGAAAATTGGCCGGATTCTCTCGTCTTTTCTGTGTCTGACTTCCTGTTTGGTACGATCCGCTCTATCCAGCTTAACAGAAGCGCTCGCAGCTCGCGTGAAAAATAGACCAGACGCCGAACTGAAGCACTGCAGTGCGCGAGCCTCCGTGGGCGCTCCGCTTTGCTCAGCGGCCTGTGTGGACAGTCAGATAGGTTAACATGGGCGCTGATTGAAAACTGCCTCCGCTGCTGGGCGCTGCGCTTCGAATATTCCTGCGCCGGAAATCCAGCACTGTGCCGGAGAACTTCAAGCCCTGGATATTACATCGATTCTGCGGACAACAATATAATATTTGCCGATATTACAATGTCTGCCATGATACGTTTTTGATTCGATACGATTCAGGGATCTGTGACTGCTATTAGGCGAAATCAAATGCCCATTTAACACAGAAGACACTGCCACCCCTTTCTTTTTTACTTTTGACCATAAAAGAAAAAATCTTTTCATTTTAACCCAACAATGATCTCTTTCATAAACCTTCAGGAATATCTGTGTTAAAGCCCTGAAGCCAAACTTCTCCCAACAGCCATAAACACAGATTTACAACAAGATCATTCAAGAACGGTATCACATTCAGCTCAGTAATAACTGTCAAGGTTCATGGACAAAACAACTGTTTTTTGCTAATCACCCGTTATTAGCTTAAACGTGTTTACATTGCATAAATTAGCCTAGTGGACAATTTTCCTCTTCTCATAGCTTAACATATTACATCTAACATTATTATTGTTCTTACTCACCGGTGGTTTAAGTCACTGCATCTCCCGACAGAACAGCATTTTAACGTTACGTTGTGCTTTATCTCGTAACATCAGTTTACATCTGTTGATCCTTATATGCTGATTTATTCCCAAGTAAACAACGTTATCCTAATCGTCTTTCTCTTGGCTGCTTCCCATCTGCCTGCCGCTGTTTGACAGTGACACAGACTTTCAAAATAAAAGCTTATATTAAAGATGACGATATGGATCGATGTTTTCACTTTGCATCGATGTGATTGGATCGTTGATCATTAAATCGATATATTGATCAAGATCGATGGATCGTTACACCCCTACTCTGAACATCAAAGAAATTTAACGATGGTGTGTGTGTGTGTGTGTGTGTGTGTGTGTGTGTGCGCGCGTGTGTGTGTGTATGTGTCTTACGTTGCTCTCTACTCCGCTGTAGTCCATCGGTGGGTAGAGGGAGAGAGCCAGATCATCAACACTGAGGAGAAAAGACGCATAGATTTGTTTGCATGACTATTTAAAAATGTTTATTCTATTTAGATTTTTTTTAAAAATCAAACTTTAGAAGCTTACTGGGCAAAAGCTGCCTCGCAACAATCACTGACAGCAGGAACGAAGCCTATGAATGCATAAAAACATGCACCATCTCATTCAAACCGTTGCTGTGCTGATAAAGAAAGAGTTATTGATTGTTTCAATGCGAGAACTCGAAACAAATTTTCCGGGAAGATCCAAAAGATGGGACATTACGTGCACTTATGATTGCCTTGCCTCTCTTCAGTTCCACTACAGCACTAATAGAATGTAACAACAAGAAATGGAGTCCGCTGAAGTCAACAAACAGCCTGTAGCCACCACAACATACAGTCGACACATACTGTGTTTCCATGATACATTTTGCAACAGCAGCAGCCTGGAGACGGACCCTCACTTGGCGCCCTGTGACAACTCAAATTCACCAAGAGCCAGATCGAGCGACCCCGAGTGCTGGGTCTGATCCCATACCGCCCTTTCAACCAACCCAAGTCCCCGTCGGATCAGCAAACTTTCTGTTGCTGCCGTTACACATGTTCGACCCAGCCAGCTGAATTTAAGTTGCTACAACAGCCCACTCTGCTCCCGGGGACGTAGTGTCATGGCGGCAGGAAGTGAGGTGGAGGGTTTATGGGCTGTGCTAGCTAGCTAATTCTTGTGTCATTTGTGGTCAGAAAAACAATACTATTTGAAGTAAGTGCCCCCTGGTGCTAATGCTGACAATTTATTGATGAGTAAATGTAGCAAAGTACTGTCTTGAGTGATCAGCGTATTTAATTCAGACTCCAGTTCTCATCTGGCTGGTAAAATGGTGAGCTTGCGATTAACTGCAAATTACTTCATAAGCCAATGTAACAAGCAGCAACCTCCAGCACTGAAAAATGAAGCCAACATGGAAGTGCCATAAACTGCAGTTCCTTTAATGGCCACTTGAGGCTGGCTCCAAGAGCGAGTTTTGGTTTCTACAGCTAATTCCCCCTCCATGACACCTGCGCGGAGGTAAATTTTAATATAAGTCACCCGTTTACATTTTATTAAGGCTTAAAGTTACGCATGATTAAAAGTCAACAGTCTATCTGCCGATAGTGTCCTCGGCTTCTCAGTCAGATCCACCCCTCACTCCTCCGCAGCTCCAGCCTCTCACCCAAATATGGTCACTTATAAAATATTGCCATACAACTCAATACAGAGAAAATCGTCACTTTGATGACACAATAATACGACTGTGTGCGTGTTCCTACCCAGGACTGATTTCCTTGGTGATGTCAGCCAGGTCATCGAGCTGAGCCAGGTTCTGACACGTGGTGACGTCCCCGTTGGCTTTGATGGCTGACGTCAGCTTCCTTAGACATGCGGCTGACGCTTTCATCAGCCCCTGGCATGGACCAATCACACGTCTGTCCTTCTCCGACCAATATGTGTCCTGGTTGCCTCGAGGCTCCTGGTCATCATCGAGAACGTCACTGAACGGGTCCTGGGCCTCAGACAGTGCCTGGGTGGGGGGGGCAAGATTCATAAAAGGAGGCCTCTGACATAATATGATAACTTATTAAATAAAGGCCTGTCTCTAATAAAAACCTGGATCTGTGTGTGTGGCTCTACCTGTTCAATTTCTTCTATGGCATCTTTCACAACTCCAATCTGATTGGACAGAACCACCAGCACTGCTGCTTTATTATCTGTGAAACACACACGCACGTCTTTTCATCAACAAACCTAGTTAAAATTTTGCAAAACTCCAAAAACAAAATAAAGAAATAAGACATAAAATCAAAATAAAGTCTTTTCATATTAGATATTTCTTTGTGTTAGCTGACCCAGTCAAAGATAATATCACAATTGTGATTATCAGCTGTCTTTGTTAACCCAGTTTTCTTCTTCTCTGTTTGCGTTCCTATCAACGGGGCATCATTTGACTTTTTTGCCGCCCAAAATGGATTGATCGTGTGCCCACTACTTCATTTAAGAGGAACAGGTCATTATAATGGGCATGTTTACAGGGTTTAATGGTCAAAAAACACTCTCTGCTGAACACCTGTATTCACCCTCTGTCTGAAATACTCAGATTTAGCCCCTCTCGAAAAGCACAGTCTGCTTTGACTCCATATCTGCCCTCTCAGCATCTCTGCCAGGCCCCTAAGAACATCCACACCCCCAGGAAGTGAGCCGAGCTTTGAAGCCAATTTTTGTAGTGGTCATACCGTGTAATTACACCTTCCTGTGATGCTATGGGGCCCAAAAAGACTTTTTCACATAAACTTACAAGCAGTGATTACATTTTTTTTTGAGCTCTTGACTCGTTTCACTATCAGAATTTGCTCCATTCAGTCCGACAACATTTGGTAAATCTACATGAGCTGTACATCTCAATCATTTTAACTCTATTCAAGTTAGTGGAGTGCATAACCGGAAGTAGTCGACTCGACTGGCACACGTCTCTACTACGGGTGCTCTATGTGGAAGGCGTGCTGATCATCCGGGGATATTTTACAGATGGCCGCTCGACTTGTTTGGCTTCATGCCAAAAATGGATGGTTCTCTATTAAATTTTTACTATAAATGACACTAAAAGCATGTTTGTATAGATTCAGAAAATCACCGTAAACACATGCATGTTTTTGTTTATGGTGAAATTAAAAATCTGATGTACTTTGACACAGAGGATGAAAACATGCTCACTTGTAAATCATCTATTATTGTGATTTTATGTCTAGAAATAATATGGAATTGCTAAAAGTACGTTTGGTGGTGGAGAAAAGCACATGTGCACTTTTAATATTCAGTTTTAAAGGGAGATTTGAACACTTGGCACTAGTCTGAACATAATTAGCTCTGGAACGAGTCCAGTCCTCTCGTGTTTAATCCCTGCACAACCAGTCCTTTTTTCTCCTGCGGCAAGTATCATATTACTATCACTGAAACCTTACATGACTTAACACCTCACTTCACCTACTGCTCTGCCTTTGAGGTCACAATTCATTTTAAGTCCTTTTTTTGTTCCTTTTCCATTTTACTCAGCACTTTGCGAACATGCTGGTATTTCTACAATGTAAATACGTATCTTTTTAAACTGCCTTCTAATGTCAGGTTATCTGACCACATCTGTTTTATTCTTTGCTATTTATAGCAGATTTTCTACCTATTTTATTGTCAGTTTCGACTGTAATGTGTTAAAGGTTACTATTATCATAAATACAAATGAAGTATTATTTATTATTATTAGTATTATTTATTTACACTCTGTATTAAACTTAACATCACCACCTGCAGGCTGCAGTAACACTTCTAACACCACCATTTCTATTGTTACTTCAACAATGAAATTCAAATTAATGACAGAGTATGCCAGGATTTCATTGTGTCTGACTTCAGTAACGACTCCACTTATAAAAATCGGATCTATTTAAATCTACTAACCTTGTGGTAACTGGGCAAAGTGGTCGCAGGCTGACCACACACCTCCTGTTGACGTCAGCTGTTCCTGGGACAGACTGGAGGTGAGCAGAGGGAGAAGAGGAGGAGGAAGAGAAAAGGAGAAAGTCAGATTAAAGGAAGTCAGAAAAGAAACAAACCACACAACATACTGTTTTTTGTTCATCTGAAAATGGAAATTTGACGGTTGTAAAAAGGTGATTTTCTGTACTAATAAAACACGTCAGCTAACAGAAGAAAATCATGTTGATCAGATTTCTGTATCACTGAAATTGAAATTTCAGCTATTATGTGTTTGTGTCTTTAATACATTCTGTTCTACTGTGACTCAATAGATGTGCTATATCTTACACTGACTCTGTGTCTGTGTGTTAATGTACCTCTGTAGCGGTGAGCTCAGTATGACCTCGACCAGCTGTGTGACTCCCTCCAGAACCTGGACTGTGGCGTCTCGGACCTGTCGCCGCAGACTGACACCTGAGACACACAGAGGACAGACAACAGAAACACGGTGATGAGCTGAAGCTGCTAATAAAAGCTTTACATCCATTTTATATTAATTTTGGCTGCATGCTCTTGGTTCCACAATATCAAGTGTAGCCTGAGATTCACCGAAGACTTCTAACATCCTGTTGCAGTGATAATATATAAATGTGAACAGAGTAAATACGCTGTTCTTCTGAAGTGCACAGACGTCGGAACTAGGGGTGCGGGGGGTGCGGCCGCACCCCCTCCCATCCGCACCCCCGCACCCCAGCCTCCCTACCCACTGCATTACGCTTTAAAAAAATAAAGAATCTCAATTTAAACTCAATTTGTCTGACTTACATTTATCTCTTTCATATCATTAATGCATAGATCTATGCTTTTGATGTGATATGCAGCCTGCCTGACTACATACAGTAGCCTTGGCATCCAGGATGTTGTGTCCATCCTGCAAACCTTGCAGGTGGAGAAACTCATTAAGCTCTGTCTGGCCCTGCCCATATCTGTCGCGGCATCCGAGCGCTCTTTCTCAGCCTTGCACAGGCTGAAAACCTGGCTGCGCAACACCATGACGCAGGAGAGACCAACAAAAATCCCGCCCCCCCTCTCAGAAAATAGTTCCGACGTCCATGCTGAAGTGACAGCCAAGTAGCCAAAGTCCTGCACCATTCGGGTGGTGACTGGTGGCGTTACCTTGGCTCTTAGGTAGCCAGTAGTACACAGTGGACAGAGTGAGGACACTTTTCAGGATGGACTCTGCTAACTTCTCTCCGTCCTGCAGAGAGGAAGGAAAGAAGAGAGACAGAATACACATGAACATGTTGGGAATTACATGACAATTTAACTATTAATATTAGAACTAAATATTAGAACTAAATATCAATGATCTTTACTGTTAACCTATTTATATTTTTTGGCATTGTGTATATTTTGTATTTGCACCTTATTAATATTTCATTAGGGATGTCCCAATCAAGTTTTTTAGTCCCTGATCCAGAGTCATTGTTGCTGCGGTGAAACACCACGCACCTTAGATGACAGCAGTGCTCATACTTTGGTAAATAAAATATACTAGTCCATACCCATTGGTAGCTTTGTCACCTTCTACCTATGCCAATCCTCAATGCCTATGTGCAGTTTCACATAGATTGACCACGTCAGTGAGTAGAAAAACGTGGGACAGACAGAATGACTGACTGACAGAGTGACACACTGACAGTTTCCGTGATT
>NC_065529.1:46119880-46153442 GCF_006386435.1 Epinephelus moara | reverse complement strand
GTTGCTATAGCGCCCCCCTTTGGCCAATTGATGTAATATTGCCTCATTCGCATCCTCCCATGACCCTCTACCTCTGTGCCAAATTTCACATGGATTGACCAAGTCAGTGAGGAGAAAAACGTGGAACAGACACACAGACAGACAGAGTTTTCGTCATTATATAGCAGGATAAACAGTCTCAGACTGAGTTTTACTCTTGTTTATGGCGTGCATGTGTGGTTTTTTCGCCACAGGCAGGGCTCAGCCGCTGCTCTTATACACACACAGACAGCGGATAATTCGAGAGCTGACAATGGCTGCACTCGTTGCGTTGCTGTGTGTTACGTGTGGCCCTGCATTGTGGTATATTGTGTTGCACACCCTAGTGGATGTGGGTGTTGTGTCTCCCCCTCCTCTCTGCCTGTCTCTCTCTCTGTAGGAGCGCAGCACCTGAGAGCAATTGGGAGGAGAGAATAAAAGGGAGCTGAGGGCCCGCAGCAGCACAGCAGCAGTTCCTGTTTCGTTCCCAGCATGAGCGTGTTGGGTTTTGTTATTTTAGTTTGGGTTGGAGATTTAGATTAAGTTTAGTTTCAGTTTAGGCATTTAGGGGGGTGAGCTGGGTGTGGTTGTCCCAGCAACTTCCCTATCTTTTGTTTCTTTTTGCTATCATTTAAGTTTTAAGTAATATTTCATTCTTGTTAATAATAAAACCTTTGTTTCCCTTTTCCCCCTGCAAACTGTGTCTGGCGTCGTTTCATATGCTGCAGTCTCTAGTCTAGCCTTTGTCTAATTAGAGAGGCCGTGACACTGTGCATGTAACCTTTGCGAGTGAAAACACCACACAACGTAAAACAAATGATCAGATCTGGCTTCAGATAGATCGACACAGCGGATGCCACTCAGTTAAAAAATGCCTTGATCAGTCCTGATAACAATCACTAAGATCCCATCCCTATATTTTTGTACTCTCAAACTTCCTGAGAGCTTTAAAAATGAATCATAGCTGATACAACATAAACTCAACAAGGTAAACATCATGATGCTAGTAATATAATCTGACCTGTTGTGATGGCAGCGGGGGTCTGGAGAAGGCCAGGCTGAGTTTAGTGGCTTCCTGGGACACTGCCTTCACTGCCTGGTCTGAGGACAGAGGAGTCACAGTTATGTCACATTTAAAGCTCCCACTAAAAGCTCCACAATCTGGAGGTTTTTAGAACCAGCACACAAAAATGAATGTGTTGTTTAATATAAAAATTATGCAAAAATATGTTTGTTAAGTAACAACAAGACATCCAGGGTGACAAGATGGGATTTTTTTACTAATTATGGAGCCTTCACAGAAGCAGGAAAAGGAACAGGAAGTGGAGGATGGCCACAATAAATGATACTCAACTCAGAGTGTCCCAGAAGTTAGAGAGATTGAACGCTCCATCTGACTCATTGGACTCTCCGTCTGTGGTGGAAAATGGGCGTTAGGTTAGCAAACCTTCCCACTTCCAGGGAAAACATCATACTAACATGCCAAAAGGAAAAACCCTCGTACCAAGCCCTTAAGTTAATGCCTGGATTTGTATTTTACTTTAAAAGTCTACAATGTGGGAATAAGAATAAATGTACTTCTAAAATTCTTGAATTTTTATTATTATTCTTCTTATAAATGAAAAATGGTGATACGTGAAACCATTCGTCAAATAATTGGTTACTTAATCACCAAAATGTGAAGATTTGCAGCTTTTCTCTGTTTTAAATCAGTGTAAACTGAATATATTTGGGTGTTGCAACGTCGGTCAGACAAAACAAAACATTTGAAGACATGACCTCAGCTCTCATAACTTGTGATGGGCACTTCACCGTTTCTGACATTTTATAAACTAAACAACTGATTTAAAAAAATAATAACAGATAATGGAATAATCCCTAGTTGCAGCGCCACAAATAGCTACAGGCTGCATGAAATGTACAAGCTTAAGACTTTTTTTTGGCAATATGGCAACATTATGTTCATGTATATGGCTCATTCCTAGTAATGGTTGCTTTTCATTACTGGCTGGTGTTATTAAGTTGTCCATTTTGTGTTCTGTCGCACCCAGTTTGCAAACTGACATATTTTTCATTGCATTGTTTATGCTGTACCAGCAATATATCTATAATAATATATGATAATATTTCTGGGTGGATGTGTACTTCCATGGAGGGAAAATTATTTATTTATTACGGAAGCGTATTGCATTCACTTGACACATAAAAAAAAAAATCTGTTTTTCGGAGTAATTTTTTCTTCTGCTGTTTTTCTGAGTATTTTTTTCAGAGTTAGAGCAATAGAACAACAGACACTTTTATTCCTTTCTTGAGAGCTCGATATAATGGAAGCAAACATAAGGTGCCTACGTAAAGTCGACAAACTAATGATAACACCATCTATATGACTTAAAGACAAGAGTATCTCCCAGTGTCTCAAACCCAAAACAAAGTAAAACTGGATTAAACTAAACAAGCGGGTCATGTTTGCTTCCATTATATCGAGCTCTCCACAAAGGAATGAAAGCGTCTGTTGTTCTATTGCTCTCTTAACTCAGAAAAAAATACTCAGAAAAACAGAAAAAAATTACTTGATAAAACAGATTTTTTTTAATTTGTCAAGTGAATGCAATACGCTTCCGTAATTTATCATGTGTTTTGGTCTGCTTATTTTATCCATAAACCTTTTCTCAAGTGTTTTTTTTTTCTAGAAAATGTAAAAGATCATGATATATATGCATATTTATAAAACATGTGGGCAGCAGATTTGATCCAAATTATACACTCAAACTTGAAATGTACACTCAGCTGCCAATTTAAAAACATTTGATGACAAAACTGGTTTCGAGAGGTGTTAATTCAACTTTATGGTCATTCTGGAGGCTGCAGAGCTGTGTTGTGTTTTAATCCACACCATTTAAAGATTTGCAATATTAGAACAAAAATATAAATCAAATAGTAAATGCTAATGTATTATGATAGGTTAACCTACTCAGCGATATATAAAGTGATTACTATGATCCCCACCTTTACCAGCTAAGTACAACATTAAAGTAATATTCACACTGACATCACTTATTATAATTCAACAGCATAATTATGATTCTGAAATGGTGCTTTCTGTATTGAGAACTTTTACTCAGTACTTTAAGTATATTTTGATGCCTTTGTACATTTGCTTGAGTACAATATTGAATGCAAGACTTTAACTTGAAGCAGTGTATTTTTATTTTGTAGTATTGCTACTTTCACTCAAGTTATATTTCTGAATAGTTCTTCCATCTCTAACTAAAGACAAAAACAACTCGCAATATTGTTTAAAACTAACGTTACAGCCTCCAAAAATGATCATGGATGTAACGTTACATCCACACGTCTCTGACACAAGTTTTACAAAAACTGAATATTAACACCAATATATAAGGTAGCTAACGTTAATTAATTAGCGAAGAACTGTTGCTATGACTAGTTGTAACGTTAGCTGTATGTAAGTTACCAAATACACCGACAACCTGAGTATTTATTTTAACCAAAGACTTGAGATAAAAATCGGACAACTTCGTCACAGTTTAGCAAACAGACAGGGGGTAGCTCCATCTAGCTTAATTTGTAAAAGTAAATATTAAAATTCACAGCTAAGAAATCGTGCCCAGACTAACTCTACATAAAAAATAAATAACCGTTTTGACAGTTTAAGCGAAGGTTAGCACTTTAGCTTTACATCTGCTAGCATAACTTCTAGCTCGGCTAACGGCTGACTATTTGTGCTGCGTCACATCTGATGTGTCACATTTACCTCTGACCCGGTCTCTAACACACTGGATGGAGTTCAGAAGATTTCGTAAAGGCACAGAAACATTTCCACCACTATTATCAGCACTCATGTCACCAAAGTTTCTGGGCAGCTAACGTCAGATACACGCGTGTTGTGGAACTAAAGAACGACAGGAAGTGGGACCGGGGACAAAAATGAGGGAGGCACCGACACTGCAGCCGGAGGAAATAAGAGATGACACATTTATTATGGCTTTAGTGACACTTGGTGGTGAAACTAGAGTATTTCAGGCAGAGACTGACTCCACCAGTTTAAAATATGTTTTATGCTTTTTAGAGAGATTTTAAGAATAAATAGCAGAGGCCATTTTAAAATTGACCTCAATTTGAAGCAGGTTATTGGCATGAATTTAAATTTTATGCAGTAATATTAGCTACTGGGAAAAACTCACCTTAAATTTGTCTAATAAGCAAATGTTTTGGGATGACAGAGACATTTTATAGGCTATGATAACAAATTATCATTATTTTTATTTTATATTGGTGACATCTGTTTCTCTGCAAAGAAACTCAATAACAGCAATAAAATTCGTACTTTTGTTTCGCAAAAAAATAATCTTGTTTCAGCTGGATGAAAAACTGCATTTTATTATCTAAATACTTGATTGCAACTAAGGTGAAATATGTGTCTTTTAGGAACATTCACTGGTATAAATCCTGCAAATTTCTTTTACCAAAAAGGACACTGATGTTACTAGGGTTACAATGATATTAGATTTTCATGGTACGATAACCATCTCAGAAAAAAATGCAGTTTCATGGTATTGCAGATTTTATATTTTCATCAGTCAGAATGATTGCCAAAGGAATCAAAATGGAGGGCTTATTTTTGGTTGAATGAATATTTTATTACTCTAACTGAGACTTGAAAGTCTTTCCTTTTAAAGTAACTAAAATAAAGGGGAGAATCTCCTTACAGTCGCATTTTTTTTCCCAATATCGTAGATAAGCAGATGTATACATGGTGCAATAACTGTCAACGTCATATCACTGTATATCTTAAAACCGGTATATCACTACAACCCTAGATGTTACTTGAACTTTGGACTTAACATTTATGAACAGAGCCATGCGCAGAGATTTTATGTTTTCTGTCACAGAACAGCTGGCTTGATGATACCTGTTCAATAAAGTTTTAAAAAAGTTAAACAACAAAAGTAAAAGAAATTTTAATTTTAATCATTTATCTTGTATCAACAGGGGCCAAAAGCTTATTTATGCCCTGGGGCCCCCTCGTATGTTAATCTGGCCTCATTAACATTTAATGAGAGCTTACTGAGTTGAAACTGTTTTGAAACTCACCATTCCATCATTTGTGTTATTTATTACAGTGTGTAAGCCAGTATGTGATAACATTGTGTTGGTATCATCAGCAAACAAGATAGGACAAGAAAATTTTCAGACCACTAAAGAAATCATTAATGTAAATAAGAAATAATAAAGGTCCCAAAATAGATTCTTGTGGTACGCCACATGTTATTTGAACAGTTTTTGAAGCACATCCAATTATTGATACCTATTTTTCCCTGTCACTCATATGTGGTTAAATATATATATAGTTGACCATAGGTATCTCAAGTAACTACTCAAGCACATCATCCAACAATGATTTAACGCTTTATTAAACAACAAACAATATAAATAACATTATTCAGGTGTAGAAACTCTGAATGTTTGGGGTTAAATAAACAGTGAAAAACTCTTAAACGTCAGCATCTGTGTTTGAATATGCCAACAAACAGAAGAAGTAAAGCCTATATAGAAACATGTGAGTGCTTAGCTTCATGCTGGCTGAGCCTCTCTCAGTAGTATATAAAGGCACTACTTTCGCTCCTTGTTAAAAAAGAAGATTCCAGTCGCGATTCCAATCAGACACAAAACGAGGCTTGCTATGAAGAATAAAGCTGCAGGGCTCAAACTGCTCTGACTCTTCTCCAGCTCTGTGGATGACACAAAAACAATCACATCCTTCTGTTAAATGTATGAGAAGGCGGAGAGTGAAGGAATGGTTTTTATTTTGCTGAAGTTTCATTTATAAACATTGCGTATGCACAAAACAAGACCTGAAAGAGGCGTACGCCACTTCCCACACAAAAGTTGTGATCTATAAAAACAGACTTGATGGGAGAAACTTTGACTCATGCTTATGAACATTTTGGAGACGAGAAATTGGCGACGTAGACGGTGAGTTGGAGGCCTGATTGTAGAAATGGTTGAATATTTTTTGGCCACGCCATTTTTGGCTTTTGTTTGTGCATACATTTTTAGCATGGATCTTATGTACTGTTTTATAAATGAGACCCCAGAACAGAGAAGAACTTTGTCTGAGATGAGTAACCATGTGATGTCTTAGACCAATGGTTCCCAACTGGTGGGTCCATTCTGAATGGACTGCAAGTGACTTGCAAACGTGTCTAGTTTGTAAAAAACATTTCCGAGACAGAGCTCCATTTTTTAAGCACTGTTTCCTGCTGTAGAGTGACTGACTAACAGACAGCTACTTGACAGAGACAGCAAACTAGCTTGATGACATGGCCAAACGCAAGTATGACACTGAATGTGTTAAACTGTGTGGACTTTGAACTAACGACTAAGGCAGAATTTATAGTTCTGCGTAGAGCCATACGCTGTACCCTTCACCATGGCCTGACATGCACCTCCCCAGAAATGTAACTACATGTCGCAGCGGCGCAGACCTCCTGTCTATTTTTGTAAGCTGAAACCATTTCCCTCAGTGGAAAGGAAGCTTTTATTTTCTTTAATTTCACAGATAAGAAACATTAAATTGTGAAGACAATAAGGCCTCCACAAAAATAGTACTTTACTTGTCTTGTAATAGTCTTGTGTGTAATTTATCCTTTGTGGATTTATACTTCAGAATTTATCCTGGCTTCATATGAGCAGAGGAAATCGCTGCACGTTGCTAGGCTAATTTATACAATGTAAAATGCCATTAGCTTGTGCTAATAACGTTAGCATGTTACATTTGCTTGGAAAACATGTTTAGTGTAAGACAAATGTTTTGTCGGTGAACCTCGGGAGTTGTAATGGAGACAAATTTTGTAATGTTACCTTTGTTAAATGTTGCTGTTGTCCCTGGCTTTATATGAGCAGAGGAAAAGTTCACTGGCCGCTAGGCTAATTTATACAATGTAAAATGCCATAGGCTTATGCTAAAAACATTAGCATGTTGTATTTGTGAGGAAAATGTGTCCAGATAAAGACAAGTGTTTGTCTGTGAATGCTGCAAATTATAGTGAAGCTGGTTTGTGTACTTGTGTTTGAAATTGTTGCTATCAAGTCATGTTTCATGTGTGTTTTGAGTCAACTAAACTTTACAGCACTTCACACAAACCCCACTGCCAACTAGTATTTTGGAGGTATAACTGCAGAGTGACACAGCGGCACAACGGCATAGGCTATAGCATAGGCTCTGCATAGAGCTGACGCACGAGTATAAACCCAGCTTAAGGAGAAAACTGGACCTCGTGGCTTGACCAGTTGGGAACTAGTGTCTTAGACAGTCCTAAGAAAAATGACTCCAAAATGAATAATAAGAATAATTACAACAGTGATTTGAACGACAGACAGCTCTTTGTCTTACCCCAGCTCTTGCTGAGAGGCTGATGTAAGGTTTGATGCTCCACCAAACAGGAGTAAACGTCTCCCTCCTGAGGGGTAAAAATCAATGTTGAAATTCTGTGGAATGTCCCGTCACTGTTGTGGAGGTAACGCAGGTCCAGCACCCCCTCGGTGATCTCCACCCCGTTCTTTGTCCATGTGAAGTTGATGGTGGGGGGGTAGAAGTGATTGGCCAAACAGAAGAGAGTGTTCAGCACACCGTCCTCTTCCTCATACCGGGTGTAGATGGAGATATCTGGAGCATCTGGTCAATAAGAAAAGAATGGAAAGAACTGACATTGAGGGTGTGATTTTATATTTATTATCATTATCATTATTTTATATATAATGATTAAAAATTCTAATTTTATTTTAATAAAGTTGAATAAGCTCATCACCTTGCCGTAGAATAGCACCCGGATCTGCTTTTAGTGCTCTACCTAAAATGCTGTGACAGTGAACAATGCTAGCTTTAGCAAATTCATAAGCCGTTTTCGTTATCTCTTCTGCAGACTGTGGCACGTGAGGTATCGCAATCACCATTTCATCCTTGCTGAAATCAGCATACGCGGCCACATCCCCGTCAACAAGGGCATCCACCCGCACTTCCCCTGATTGAAAGCACGAATAGATGTAGTGGAAGTCATGGAGAGGCGCTGAAAAGAAGGAGATGAAACAGCATCACAAGGTGGAGGCACTTTAAACACTTTGCAAGTTGATTATCAGACTGTACTGACAATAATCAAAATCAACCAACTGGGATGGTGGGTGAAACATTTTATTCTAGCAGACAGCAGCACTATGATACACAATACTCAACTTGTAGACAAAGGAATAGTTCAGCATTTGAGGAAGTATGCTTCTGCTTTCTTGTTGATGTATGATGATGTACGATGACAGTGGTACAGATCTCATGATAGTGACAATGACGAGATGTTAGGAGATATACAGGAAGACAACTAATGTTATGTTATGTTGATAGTGTGGTTGAGACATACAAATAAATGCCGCTGAGTGTTTGGAAGCAACATGTCTGCATATTTGTTGAATGTTATTTGTTGAAGGTTCACAGGCTGAGATCAATATAAAAAGACTTTGGATGTCAGGCAGATTAGACCTGTGACACACACAACTGTTTAACTTTTATAATAAATCTAAAAGGATGACTGACATGAAATATAAATCTGAAGTAAGACATTTTTAGAAAATTTTCCCCTGCCTCCCAGAAAATTAAGACTATACCCCTTCTACAAAAAGAAAAAGTACATCATTATAAACTTTTACTTTCACTTTACACTTGCTGAGTTCTGGACAAAGAGCCATGTGAACTCTGACAAAGGCTGTAGATCATGTCTTACTTGTTGCAGATGTAGCTCCGGTGAATACGATCAGCAGGATCACAAACAGAGTCATCTTAACTTCAAGTCTGTTGCTGTGTTCTGACAACAAAATGTCTGAGGTACGAGCTCCAAACAAGCTTTAAGCAGCCAATCAGATATGATTACACTACTGTTGCCGGGTGGAACATTTTATAGCTCTTAAGCCACGATCAGGAAGTTGTCCTATTTACAGTTGTCTTGAGAGGAAAAATAAAGGAGTAAGATCAGAAATATGTCAGAATCAACTGCATTTGGCAGAAGCAGCTTTTAACAAAAATAATTTATGTTTAACAATAATCTAAAATTTAATTGCAAAGGTGAAGAAGTGTGTGCAGGATTCACAATTGTTATTGATCCAAAACTAAAATAGCCCAGCACAGTGTTTCCCAACTGGTGGGTCGCAGGCCAAAAGAGGGTTGCGGGTCCATTCTGAATGGACCCGCAAGTGACTTGAGAACATGTCAAGTTCGTAAAAAACAGACTCTATTTGCAGTGCATTTTTATTTAAAAGTGCCATTTCCTGCTGTAGGGTGAATAACTAAGGACGCATTCACACTGGCGCTATTTGGTCCGCTTAAAACGAACCCTGGTCCACTTCCAAGGATAGTTCGGTTCGTTTGGAGTGGTGTGAACGCTCATTCGAACTCTGGTGCGGACCAAACAAGCGAACCCTGGTCTGCTTGAAAACTGGGGGTCTCGGTTCACTTGCAAGTGAATCCTGGTGCGGTTTGCTTACAGTGGGAAATGCAAACAGACTATCTAGCGAACCAAAGAGAGGAAGTGACGTAGAGCGCAGTGCATTTTGGTGTTTTTGTGGTGACCAAGCTGGCTGAAGGGGATGGATTTCCGTTTTCGGTCCTGGTCACTCGATGAGCCGGGTTTTCTTCTTCCTCATGTTTTTTTTCTTCCCGGTCAGTGGTCGTTTTGGGCAATACCACCCCCAAACGAGCAGCTGTTGTAACTGTGTGACGTTGTCCAGGCGGTTTGGTCCGCTTTAAAAAGTGCAGTGTGAAAGTGAACCGAACCAAATGAAGGTGTGAAATTTTTCGGCATTCCCCGCCCAATCGAACTGAGTCCCCCGGACCATCCTGGTGTGAATGTGCCCTAACAGACAGGTACTTGACAGAGACAGCAAACTAACTCGACGACATGGCCGAACGCAGGTATGACGCTGAATATCCTCCTGAGAACCTGCGTCCTCATATGAAGACGTTTGTTGCACCTTATACTTCCTTCTACTTAACTTAGACCTGTGACAAGAAATCTTTAAACTGAACTGAATAGACAGATTTTCTAAGTGTTGTGTTTTTGTATTTGTACTTGACATTTATTTTGTCAGTTGAATACATTCATTGTGAAATGGAAGGCATCACACACAGATCTCAGATCAGTCTCCCTCTGTGTGGTCCACGGGTTTGATCCCAGACTTTGATATCTCATGATGTTTCCTGTTTTCCTGCTCGTCTAAATAAAGAGGAGTCTTTGCGTGACAGAGGACTAAGCCGTCTGCTTCAGGTCACTCACACTGTGAAACTGAGATCTTTCTTTACGGACGTCGTGACGGTCGAGTCTGAACTTGATCAAAGTGTGTCCCTTGATCAAATCTCTGCTGTTTAAATGTTGTTGTTGGAGGTCAACATGAGGCTCTGCGTTAAAGACTCCTCTCCACTCCCAGTGACAGTTTTAGCAACAGTTTTAGTTACTAACTCAAGTTACTAACTCCAGCTTTAAATCTTCCCTTACTCCTCAAATCCGCATGACTTTAACTGAAGATGAAAACATCCACTTTGGAAGTTATCACCATTTACAATAGCAGAAGCTGCATGATCTGTCTTGATAAAAAGTAGAATGACGTTGTTGGTTCTAGTTGAAAATCTTTGTGCAGTACACCCAAAAGGCCATCAGAGGGCAACGTGCACCTATGGTTTCAAATGATACTAATTAAGACACACACCTGCAGCTGAAGACAAAGTCATTACAGTATCAGATGGATGCAGAGCTGTGCTGCACAGAGACATGGGCGAATTCAGTCGACAGAAAAAGTGTGTTTGAGAAAGAAGAAGAGAGAAGAGTATAAAGAGACGAGGGATGTTTACAGAAGACAGTGGGGAGAGTGGTTGGTGGTCAGTTGACAGTCAGGCAGGTTAGTTCATGTTTCAAGTTGTAGTTTGTATTCTTCTTCAACAAATATCCCGCCTTTTTGCACCTGCACAACTGCAATTTTTGCTTCTGATACATTGCATTGTGGGGGAGAGTATAAAAGAGTGTGCACTTGAAGGATGTGGCAGTCATCCCACTTATTGGATCAAGCTGAATACAAAAAACAGATCACCTTGAGAGTGATGTCAAACTTCTCATCGAACTGCAGGCAAAAAAGCTTTGTTCCTTTGAAGGTCAATTAGGAGAACTGTGGTGGCTGACACAAAAATGCACTGTTCATACATTTTCCTGCGAAAAGTAATGCACCGAAATTTGTGCATATCCCCCATAATGATGAGCCAGTAATTCATGCATAACCCACATATTTTGGAAGTCTGCAATCAGGTGACAATGAGCTGACGGGAGGCTGTCGGAGTAACTAACTGCACTCCCTGAAGAAATATTATCATATTTTTTGTAAAAATGAAAGAGTGATTCCAGAGAGAAGCAGACAGAGGGGTCTACAGTCTGTGTTTGAAGGATATATCCAGGATGTCAAACTGACTCAGCAGCAACAACAGGTTAAAAAGACAAAGATAGTTAGAAGCTAAAGCCGAACTATAGGCTACAGATCACAGTGTAAAAGTGAACCACCACATCACTGCTGATCGCCACACAAGACAATGAATATAAAGGGAAACTTTGCTGATATTGAACCAGCTGTGTGGCATCACAGTGTGTGCAGATGAACAGTGTTTGGCTTCACCCCTGTGCTGCCAACTGCTGGAGCTTTGCCACCAGACAGCCAGGGATCTCCAGGGGAGTCAAAAGTCAAACAATGTCCATCTGCACACACTGTGATGACACAGAGCTGGTTGAATATCAGCAAAGTTTCCCTGCTTCCCTTCACTGGTTCCTGTACAGCAGGGTCGGTCTTTGTTTCACTGTTATAATCATTACACAGCAAAAGCAGCATGTGTATACATTCAGTAGGCTATATCTTCAGTAGCTAGCTAGCTAACTCTACACTTTTCGGGGTTTGATTTTGGTTTTGGAACAGGGAAGAAACGTATATCTTTTTCCAACCTCTCCAGGTAACGAGTATCATTAATACACAACGTGCCCCAGGCACAACATTTAGCTCCAAATCCACAAAACCAGCCTGAAAGTTAAATCTCAAGCCCTCAAACGGGATGAGCCAATCACAGTGCGTATAGCCATTCCCATACACTCAGACATTCTCTGCCTGGATGTTCATTGAAATGCATTACAGAAAGTTCTGTTCGGTTTTATGAGCTTTTTCAGAGATTTGAAGTTTAAAAATGGTCAAACGGTGTGCATGGGGTGGGACGTTCTATGAAAATGGTGGCATTGCTGTCCCCTCCTTATTCCCCAGGAAAAACACCCAAAAGTCTCAGAAAATGACACAAAATATACATGCTTTGTTTTAATGTAAGTGTTTCATTGTTAATAAATGACAAATAAGACAGATATATTGCAAATCTTTTTTCTTTATTACATTGTTGAATATTGTCAGTGCCATTAAATTTGCTTGTCCCTCGGGTAAGGACTCATGATTTAGTGACATTTTTAGAATTAAAATACATGATTTTCTCCCATTTAAATGTCATAATACAAAAGGAATGTGTTATAGTTAGTCAGCAGACTACTTTAAAAATCTAAAAAAAAGTATTAATATTAAAAATAATTTACAATAAATAGCCGTCCCTTGATTTCATGTCACTGGTGTTACCGTATTTAAAAACCACCACCTTGGAAAAACTACAACTTCCTTTCCAACTTTTTCCTGGTTCAAAGATTTATTGGAAGAGTGGCCATCTTTCAGGTGCAAGATGAGTCTGCAGTTCCTTTTCACATTTTAACAATTTTGTGCTTTAGGTAGTTATTTTATGTGAGGACTTAAGATCCGTCACTGGTGTTATACAGTTTATAGTCAGGGGAAAGGGAATTTGATTACAATAACTGATGAAATTGCATGATTATGTGATTTATTTGCAATTTAAGAAATGTGATCTGACCTTGAGTGGCCACCATCTTAGATATGCCATCTTGTCTGCAGATTTGTCACTGGTGTTACTGTCACTGGTGTTACTGTTCCAGTTAGAAACACCAGTGACATGAGGGTAACACCAGTGACAATACAGAACACTGTACTAACTTTTTTCCTTCCAAAAGTAAGGTTCAAAGCATTTTATTGTTGTTTCAATATTGTAACCACATGGCTTTCCTTTTATAGATATGGCAAAAACACTGCCAGTGACGAAAAGATCTTTTGGAATTTGCCACGGTATCTGGAAGTACTTGGAGGAGCACCTGACTGTGTGGCACAAGCACACACACATCACACATACTCATACCACTATCCTATCCATATCAAAATAAGCACACACACGCGCAGCAACGTGTGTGTGCATGCGTGATTAACATACACACGCGCAGCAACGTGTGTGTGCATGCGTGATTAACATAGTAAATTTTGGTACGTGTGTGTGCGCACATGCGTTGTTATGTGCGGATTGTATTTCACGCGTAACAAGAAGATGCGTACTGTACTTACAGCATGTGCATGTTACTGTTGGAGAAATGTTGTTAAGTGTCCACACACATGCGCGTTCACATTTTTTGATACTACGCAACCGGAAGTTTATCTGCATCGTGCGCACCAGTCCACGTGCATGAACGCGTCACGTAGTTTCCTTCTCCATTTCATTCTATTTCTGTGTTCCATTTTCATCCAGTAGATGGTGCCATGGAGCCAATAATACACTCTATGTAGACATATACATACATATATATATATATATATATATGTATGTATATGTCTACATATATATATATATATATATATAATTATAGTTTTTTTTTTTTTTTTAAAGTCTTATTATTAGATGTAATTGGAAAAACACGGACACAAAGTTAGTAGCCTAGATACAGTTTTTTTTTTTAGTATTGTGGAAGAAAGTATTTGCATGAAATATTTATTGTACCATTACCACAGAGAGCAGAGTTAGCTCACTGGGTAGGGTGCTAGGATTACAGTCTAAACATTATGCAGCCTGATAGCTGGTCTCCCCACAATGTGATGATCCCCCGGTCAACTATAGTTTGATGATTTTTCAATCATCTTTCCCGGTCAACTATAATTCAATGACTATATAATAAAATGAAAAAGGAAACTATGTGAGGCGTTCATGCACGCAGACTGGTGTGCGCGATGCAGATAAACTTCCAGTTGCGTAGAATCAACAAGTGCGAACGCGTAAACTTCCAGTTGCGTAGAATCAACAAGTGCGAACGCGCGTGTGTGTTGACACTTAACAACATTTCTCCAATGGTGACAGACGGACGTGCACACGCTGTAAGTACAGTACGCATCTTAAGCGTGATGTAGTTTGCGCACGTCATAGTACGCGTGCGTGTGCGTCTCCACCGCCATCGGAGATGGTATGTAAATTATTCACCGCCATTGTGATGACCTCCGACCTCACGTTCACAGTCTCTATGTATACTTCGCACGAGCGCCTCTAGTGTTCATGTCAATATTGCATCTTGCGTACGCGTCATGCTACCTCACAGCAAAGTGCGCGGTCTACGCGCCACACGACCGCAAAATATGCGTGGCAGCCAAACGTGCACGAAAACTGCACGTGCACGCGTTTTGTGCAGCAAGCATACTTTAGCCACAATAATGCTTGTGTTATGAAGCACATTTTTAGCTGTCAACTTCTGGTCGCAATCTTTGACCAATAACCATCGTTTTATTGTTCGCCTTGAATTAACATGAACTCATCATATCAAATGAACTTGTGTTGTAATATGTAAAGTGAAAATATTACGAATAAATTGATCATATTTGTTTTAAACAATCTTTTGTTTTATCATTCCTTAACATTCTGTCACTGGTGTTACAGTGTGTCACTGGTGTTACTGTATGCCATATTGGTGTTCTGGTATCAGAGTTGCCCAATTAATTTAAATATGTTTTTGGTATCTACCCAACTGTTACTACATTAATTAGTAAACATTTTAAGTGCATGATATTTCAAGTTTGAGGACTGAGTGTCCAGTATTTGTAATGTTACATTAAAAAAAAGAATGGTAGTAATGGAAAAATGTCATAAAATATAACTTTACACATAAGTGTTAAAAGTATATTAATACTTATCAAAAACAATTCTTTATTATATCATTCACCTTTTCTGTCTTTGATTATATGTGCAAATTAAATAGTCAAATTACATTCTTTAAAGCCTAAATTAAAATCTAAAACATAGGTAACACCAGTGACAAAAAAAGAGAACAAGCATTACTTAATGTAATGTAGTAAAAATATAAAAATATGTTAAGCTGTCATTTGTGTTGATATATAATGTTAAGAAGTTAACTATTACTATTATTAACTTTTGGATTGAAAAAAATAATAAAAAAGTCAAAACTGCTGTTCAAAAAGCCACCATAGAATGACCCGGGTACATGCAACTCCGACACAAGGTATCCTGAGAGGCTGGGCGACGAGGTGTATTTTTTACCCTTTAAACCACATCTCAACTGAGAAAAGTGTCTCCTTTGGATAAAGTTGTGTGGTAACGTTAGACCACAACATCAACTCAACGTGAATAAGATTAACAATGATGTCTACATCTGTTCTAAGGTAAGTCAACATCGTGTTTGAGGCAACATATTGTCACTTTGCTGGAAATAAATATAAAGTTATCTTTAACATCTCTAGCTAACGTTAGCTAAAGTTAGCCTAACGTTAGCTCCTAGCTGCGTTGTTCATCATGTCACCTTGTTTGCTGGGAGTTCATTAGCCTATTTGTTCTAGTTTTGTACTTTGGTGATCGTACATCATTGTTAGCTGTTGTCCAAAGGGCTCTAGTTAAGCTAACGTTAACTTCATTAACTTATCTGTAATGGCAGAGATAACAAAGGTTGGCAAACGTTATGGTGAATGATTCAGTGTAAACACTGTAGCACCAAACTAACGGAGAGACACTCTTGGTAAAGATGGTAAAAAGGCCGTTATCCTTTTCTCATATTCTGAGCCAAAAACCTTAACTTCAGTTGCTCTTTGATGCACCAAAATTTAGGCAACGAGATGCGTTTTATCACGCTTACACTGGGACCTGTAAATTTTGGGTTGTAATTTAAGCTGTTCATCAACCTTCTCAACAATAAAATGATGAATATATCCCTCCAATGTGTAGTTTAGGCCCTTTTGTTACTTCTCAATGACATCTGGGCCTATATTCACAAAGAATCCGAAGACTAAAAGTAGCTCTTAGTGACGTCATTCTAAGAAAAATCTTAGATTTCCTTGAATTCGAAGATTTTTCTTAGAATTTTCCCTTGGTAAGATAAAAGTTATTCACAAAGCATCTTAGACCTTAAGAGAGCTCCTAAGGTAAAAACTGTTAAGAGGGGGGAGGAGGACTTTTAAGAAGCCTAAGAGTGTCTTAAACAGAGAAGATGGTGGAAAGACAGAGAGGAAGGAGAGATATTCTCCGTATATTGAACGACAGTGATTTAATGAGACGATACCGGCTTGATCGTGCAGGGACAATGTTTGTGGTTGACCTTATCAGGGATTAGCTTACTTTTCCCACCCAGCGTAGTAACGCAATAACGCTTTGGATTGCAGTACGTACCAGCGCTTCTCACACTCATCGCTTGTGCATAAAAGGAGAGGGAACGACGCATTGATTTGTCGGGCAATGCGTTCCCAAGTGCCGTGATCCCGGGACCGAATTTCCCTCTTAAAACTCCGTTGTTATCCTCCACAAGCTGCGCCAACAGCAGGCACTGCTCTTCTGTCCAGTTCAGCTTTCTCGTTCTTTTTTTCTCCATTTTATTCGTTGTTTTGGTCATTCTGCCAAATCAAACTGCTTTTTACAAAGAGGCCAGCAATCACAGTAATTGCTGACAGCTGAGTCTGCGTCCACCATTAATATCAAATAGATTAAGTAGTAAAATTACCAGCATGGCGAGTAAACATAACAATAAGCAAATCAATATAATAATCGGCATGTGAATGAGGCACGTTCAAACATTTTGAAGCTGTGTAACAATTAATTTAATTTTGCTGAGTTTCATCATCATGACATAAAATTATTTTCACGATTACACATTTCTTAATAAGTTCTATGATCGGTTGATTTCACTGTCCATTCATTACTAGGAGCGCATTTTTTTTAATTTTTTTTTCTTTTTTCCTTTTTGTAACAACCAATCACAGCTTTTAGAAGACTGCGTCATACCTAGCAACGGGGTCAACCACACCTCCTCACTAAGATAAAAGTTTGTATCCCCTCCTTGCTCAGAGTTGCTCTCAGAAACTTCCTGAATCACTCTTAAGCTAAGATTCCTTGCTAGGAATTTTTAGGCTAAGTTAGGAGCTCTCTGTGAGGACTCTGAGAATCTTTGTGAATAAGGGCCCAGATCGTTATGTCTCCAAAAATCATCAATTGCCTCCTGCGAAATGCCGTGTGCTGTGACACCTGCCATAGCGCCGGTCACTGAATGTTGATATTTTGTCCGCATGAGTGGAGGGGGGCGTGGCTTATCCATAGGTCAATTATGTAACTTCAAGTTAAGGACATAACGTCATTAGTGGAGTGCTAATTCGTAGGCTATCATACAAACCATTGTGTGATGATATGTTGTAGAAACAACATAGCAGACTCTGTGGAAGAGGACCTGCTCCATAGGTAGATATAAATGTCCTATTTTAAGATAACAAAAACACAACAATTCTTTTTTTTCATGTGATCATAAATGACAACATAGTTATTTAAATTATATACAATTTCTGCCAATAAATCCCTGAAATCCTTCACACTGAACCTTAAAGATGCCTCTTCTTTATCCAGATAAAGGTAGCGTCTTACGGGAATATCAGCTATAAATGTGGCCAAAAAGTCCTGACTTTCCAAAAATGTCCTCACTCTATCAAAGTGGTCCTCACAAAGATAGAAGAACAAGAGGACACACACACACACACACACAAGAACACACACTCATTGTAAAATCAACCTGTCTAGACTGTAGTGAACAAAACTAATGAGTGTATTTCATATTGCCAAGCTGCAGTTTCTCTAAGGGCCTCTGTGTGTGTGTGTGTGTGTGTGTGTGTGTGTGTGTGTGTGTGTGCGTCAGACCCTTTAGTCTTTCTTATTCCTCCCTCTTTTTTTTTTTTTTTACATCTCTCTTTCTGTCTCTCTGTGCGAGAGCTTTTTCCTCTCGAACACTTGGAGCATTAAAGAGGAGGGGGAAAAAAAGCATATCATTTTACCACCTCTTTTCTCCCTCTCTCCTCCGTCTCATTTCCTTCGTTGTCTCTGTTTTCCTCTGCTCCCTCCATCTCTCTCTCAGGTGTGATCTGTGCGGGGAGTTTCTGTCTAGACAACCGATTATACCGAATAATGAGGAACGAGGAGGGAGGGGGGATAGACGGAGCATGAAAAAGGAGAAAGAGGGAGGAGGATGTGATGTGATGTGAAGGAAAGAGAGGTGTAGTGTCAGAGACAGAAAGAGAGAGTGTGTGAAGGGGAAGAAAAGGATGGAAGGAAACACGACAGAAGAAATGAAAGGATTAGGAAGTGAGAATAATAAGAGGAGAGAACAAGGGGATGGGAAAAGGAAAGAAAAGAGGAGAGAAAAAAACAAACAAGAGATAAGAGGAAAAAATGTGGAGGGAAAAAAGGCAGAATAAACAAAAGGGATGATAGAGAGGAACTAGGAAAGGGTGGAGGAAATAGAGATAGAAAGGAAAGGAAACAGAAAAATCAAACGAGTGAATGAGCGCACACACACACACACACACACACACACACACACACACACACGCTAAATACCACTGAGCCAGAACAGAGACACAGTCTGATCTGCTGTGTTAGGAAACCCTATCAGTCACACAGGCTTTACTTACTCCATGTGTGTGTGTGTGTGTGTGTGTGTGTATTTCTTAGCTTGGTGATGAGTAATCAACGAGTCCAAAAACCTCCCCAACACACACACACACACACACACACACACACACACACACACACACACACACACACACACACAGGCTGTAATAGGCTTATCCAGCGCTGCAGTTTCAGCCTTTAAACTGTGACTTTTTTCTTTGCCATTTAGGTGACAGAATATTCTCTGTATACTAAAACAATATTGACTTTTAAATTTCTAAAGAAACCTTCCTACGCACGCCTGTGTATGTGTGTGTGTACAATCTCATTCTGTCTGTATTCAAATCGTTGAAAAACATCATGATTGACTTAAAATACCCAGCCATACTGCAGCGATGTCTCTGTAAAAACAACTGCTTTTGGTGGCACAGCCCCAGCTGGAAATGCTATGAAGTCTCGGTGAAAAACTACGGAAGCGTATGGCATTCACTTGACAAATTGAAAAAAAATCTTTTTTATTGAGTAATTTTTTCTGTTTTTCGTGGTAATTTTCTTTTTGTTTTTAGGGGTCATTTTTTCTGTTTTTCTGAGTATTTTTTCCTGAGTTAAGAGAGCAATAGAACAACAGACGCTTTCGTTCCTTTCTTGAAAGCTCGATATAATGGAAGCAAACATGACCCACCTGTTTAGTTTAATCCAGTTTTACTTTGTTTTGGGTTATGTGTCCAACTGATTCTGGAGTAACACTGCAATGTCCAGCAGATTTGAATGGGCTTTTCGTCTGAACAACCGCAAAGTCTTAAGGTGCCTGCGTAAAGTCAACAAACTAATGATAATACCATCTATATGTCTTAAAGATAAGAGTATCTCCCAGTGTCTCAAACCCAAAACAAAGTAAAACTTGATTAAACTAACAAGCGGGTCATGTTTGCTTCCATTATATCGAGCTCTCAAGAAAGGAATGAAAGCGTCTGTTCTATTGCTCTCTTAACTCAGAAAAAATTACCCCGAAAAACAAAACAAAAAAATACAACGAAAAACAGAAACAAATATGCTTCCGTAAAAAACAATAATTTTTTTGCTGGAAATTCAGCAATGTCTTGGTAACAAACAACTGCTTTTTGCAGTACTATCCCTGCTTGAAACACAGCAATGCTCCTGTAAAAAAACCCAACTGCTTTTGGAGACATAAGCATGGCTAGAAATGCAGTGATGCCTCAGTAAAACACACTGATTTTCGTGGCACTATACGAGCTGGAAACGCTTCTATGTCTCAGTAAAAACAACTGCTCTAGCTCAACTGGTACCTGTGTGTCCCATATAGGCTGAGTCCTTTGCAGTGGTCGGGGTTTGATTTAGACCCATGGCCCTTGCTAACAAAACTCCAGTTGTGTTGTTTGTTGGTCTTAAACAGTGGTCTACAGCATGGCAGGTGCCTCGCCTGGGTGTCACACCATCCAGACATCCCCTCAGACCCACGGCCTTTTGCTGCATGTCATCACCCTGCCCCCTCCCACCTTTCCTGTCTCTCTACAGCTATACTATCAAAGGAGGTCAAAACACCGCCCAGAAAAAGGCACTTTTCATGGCTCTATACCAGCTAGAAACTCAGCAGTGCCTCAGTGGACAACAACCACTTTTCAAAGCACTATACCTTCTGGAAATGCGGCAATGTCTCAATTTGCACTATCCCAGTCAGAAATGCAGTGATGTCTCTCTTAAAACAACTGCTTTTTGTGACGCTCTCCTTGCTGTAAATTCAGCAATGCCTTGGGAAAAAAAGACAAACTTTTCGAGGCAAAATCCTAGCTGGAATCATGGTAATGTCTCAGTAAAAACAGTCCTTTGCAGTGGTCGGGGTTTGATTCAGACCTACAGCCCTTGCTAAAAAAACTCCAGTGTTGTTTGTTGGTCTTAAACAGTGGTCTGCAGCATGGCAGGTGCCTCGCCTGGGTGTCACACCACCTAGACATCCCCTCCATCCCCCTGATGACAAGGTCAGCTCATACACTGCATCACTTTGGAAACGATAGATGGAATGTAACCGTGGTTTGCAGAACCATACAATGTCGACATTTTGGTTTGGTGACTGGGTTGGAGAGTATGTGAGACAGATGGTCAGGCAGTGAAACAGTTAATGGTTTTAAATCAGTCAAAAAAAAATTGGACCAGACTCAATTTTTGCTGCAATGTAATGCAACATCATCACGATGAATAAAAAACATGCAGACACACACTCCTCTGTAATTTAAACGTTTCTGCTGTTAACCTGATGTCTGCCATGATGAAGGATAAAGAGCTGTAAAATCATGTCTCACAGTCTCCGTTATCACTCCCTATTCATGGTACAGCATTTAAATTCAACGATTCTGCTGCACACAATGAAATGCATAAGCAAAATGATTAATAAGTGTCTGGAATCTCAGTTTACAGAGGAAACAGTGGAGTGTCTGTATACAGGGAGCAGTGAAAGAGTGATTATCTGCAGTTTTCAAATTCACTTACTTTCCTTGCATTTAAATGCATCCAGACAGGCAGTCATTTACATTTCAGTCCATTAGCAAGACAGACAGAAAACCAACATTTATTTAGAAGAGAAAGTCAAGAAAAGTAGACAGTAAGGACAGGATGCTTTCATATAAGTGCCTGTCTGAGGGTTGAACAGCGACACTTTTTCAAACCAACACTCAGACATTCAAACTCACTGAGCAGAGAGATTGTTCAGGTGTGTGAGGGTATGGAAATTAGTTTAAATTTTTCACCCTCTGTTTTCATTCTTTGAACAACCACAGTATTTCTGTCAGTTTTCATCAGTATCGTAGTCAACGCCACTGAAACCAAGACCAAGTCATGACCAAGTCTCTGAGGACCACACCAGATGAGTCCCACACCGCATGACACACTTCAGCCTGGTATACACTGTGCGATTTTGGGCTGTCCCAGACGAAAGATGACCATCATGAAGGAACCGTGGCGATTTCTTTGGTCGTGGCTCTAAAATGGTGGTCCTACGTCGCACAGTGAGAGAGGTTCAAGGATGGCGGTTATCACGATCTTGCAATTGAAGACAGACTGGGATAAAACTCTTGACAGTGTCAGAAATTTGGAATGACCATCTCACTGTGTGACTGCTGTTACGATCTACGAAAACCTTGTGGAGTTGTGGGCAGCTGTGGCTCAGATGTAGAGCAGGTCGTCCACCAATCGGAAGATCAGCAGTTCGATTCCCCGGCTCCTCCAGTCTGCATGTGGAAGTATCCTTGACCCAACCCCAAAGTGCTCTCGATGGCTGTTCCATCAGTGTGTGAGTGTGTTAAAAACTGGGTAGCAGGTGGCACCTTGTATGGTAGGCTTAGCCACCTATGGGTGAATGTGACACGTGTAAAAAGCGCTTTGTGTGGTCGGATGACTAGAAAGGCGCTATACAAATGCAGGTCCATTTACCAGAAGTCCTGCCTGTATGATGTGTCCTCCAGCTCTTACCATGATCGAAAAGAAGAAGGCCGAAGCACAAAAGGAAATAGAGCTGCAGCTGCCAGGTGAGCAACCTAGCAGCTAAATGACACTCTGGGTAGGATTCCAGCAAAGCGGAAAACCTTGTGGAGTTGTGGGCCACAGTTGAACATGCAAACCTTAGGATCTCCTCAAACTGATTTAAAGGATCCACATTCTCATCGAATCACCCAAAGAAAACATTAAGATTCCTCTTCATTCACTGCCGTACTATATGTGTATGTGTACTACAAATTATCTCCAGGAAGTTACATGTAACTAATATTTCACAATATAGTACATTATTATTACCTCACAGACTTTTACTGTGATTATTAACCAAATTCAGACTTTTACTGTTAAATCACAGTAATATATGGAGTTAAACTGTGAGATTACAGTGAAATACAGTAATTCTATGGGAGCATATTGCTAAAAAAAACAGTAATTAAATGTATTTACACTGTGAAGATACAGTTTATTTAGTAACTTTACAGGAGCATACTGCTAAATCACAGTATACAGCTGTCATTTCACAACAGTTTACTGTAAAATGTCACAGTAATTTACTGTGAAAGTACAGTCATATATTTTGCAGTGTGTGTATTTATGAGTAATTCTGTTCATTGACGGGCTCCAACGTTGCTGTCACTGATTCAAAATGCTCAATCAGAGGCTCAGCGACAGCCCAGATTCACCGCTGGTCGACTGTCGGCTCGGTGTGTCAGAGCCTTTAGAGACAGTTATTTCCTCAGAGACATCAGCAGGCTGTCTGTCTGTCTGTCTGTCTGCACAAGACGGACAAAACAGGCAAGAAAATGAGAGTCATCAAACTTCAGATTAGTCTGACGGTATAATGACATCATCAATCCATTACACACACACACACACACACACACACCAAATTTAGTCATTAAGCAATGAAGTGAAAATAACCTACCAGACTGTGTGTGTGTGTGTGTGTGTGTGCTGAATGTGTGTGCATATCTAAGTGTAATATGTCTCTTTAAAAAAATGTGTGTCCTTGGCTGTCTTGAACAATGTGTCTGTGCGTGTGTGTGTCTCTTAACGTGAGTGTGTTTTACCAGCCTGCCTGCTGTTTTTCATTTTCTGGACTGAAATAAAAGCATACATAATGTGTGTAGGAGTGTGTGTGTTTGTGTGCCTGGTTTCATCCTGTTAATGTGTCTCTGCACACTTGTCTTTTTCAGCCGTTAAAGGGAAATTCCACCACAGAATTTACTCACAGGTATTTGTGCATCTACATCCCAACATCAGGACTGGGCGATTATTTAAATCTTTCTTTTCTGTTTTTGTTTCTTAATACTTTATTATAGTGGGCCACAGATTTTAATCAAACCCAGGCTGCTGCAGAGAGCTCAGCCTATATGGGCTGCACACTCCACCAGGTGAGTCAGAGGTCACCCCTGATTCTTATATTCAGTTATGATTTTGGCTTCCAATGATTATGAAAACAAGATCATCGAGGTAAAACAATTATTGCGGCGCGTGCTGTCTAGTAATGATGATCTCATTTTGTCTGGTGCTATAAATCAAGCACACCCCTCTCCTCTACAGCGGTGTACTCAGTGTTGCCAACATGGCAAACTCTCTCACTAGATTTAACAACTTTTCAAGGCCTCTGAGGCAAAGCAAGACAAATTTATTTATATAGCACATGTGAGCATAAGTGAGAAATATATTGAAATAAATTAAATTGTAATTTATTCCCATGCATATTTTAGGGTTTTGGCTTTGCCTCCCTCTTGTGTTTCCTGTTTACCTTCCCTAGTGTCTCATGTTTGTTTTCAGTCTGTTAAGATCCATTTCCACCAAACACTTTTGCTATGGTACCTTTGGAACCAACAGTAACCCTTCAGACGTGGTACCTAGATCCCAGGTTCGTTTAGCATTCCCACCTCAAACAGTACCCTTAAATGTGGGTGGGGTTGTTGTCATTCACTGCTCCGTCCGGCACTCGTTGTATTTCCTCCTTTATCCATCTGCACCTTGTTTATCGTCCACAGAACGAGGCTGCACCTCGACATTTTCAGAATAAAATAGAACAGGCTGCAGTGAGAGTCTCTCTCCATGGGATATTTAAAAGTAGCAGGTTTGTGCATTTAGTCCTTCTCAGGCAAGCTCAGGGGTTTAGTGTTACCTTAGCCTGACGCGACCCTCTGACCCCACTCATTACTGAAAGTCATAAAAAAACTAAAGTAATGGTCAAAGTTGTCAGGCAGCAAAACATCCTTTCATTTTATAGTTACATTTTACTAATAAAACTCTCCACAGTATGAACAGTGGTTACATGAGCCTCAAAACCAGACACAACTCAGCCCTGAGCAGAGTGACCGTCCTCTACTGACCAATCAGACTGCAGTGTTCACAGCTCCACCTTTTAGTACCAGATCTGTGTGCTAGGTACCCCAACAGAGGGGGGACCAAACATGGGGACGTACAGAATGGTTTCATTGGTACCATCCACAACTTTTCACAGTGGAAATGGAAACTGAACTGCTCAGTGGAGGCTCCCCCACCTTGGGGTTGAAACCCCCCACCCCAGGTTCAAATCAGGAACCCTCTTTCTGTGAGGCGACAATGCTAACCACTACCACTGCACCACCTAGCCGCCAAAGAGATGTAGCTCAAACTGCTTGACAATAAAGATGCAACACATTAAATATAAAGTTGTCCATAGGTGTGAATGTGAGTGAATGGTTGTCTGTCTCTATGTGTCAGCCCTGTGATAGTCTGGTGACCTGTCCAGGGTGCTCCCCACCCCTCTCTAGGCTCCAGCCCCCTGCGGCCACCAACAGGATAAGAGGTTAGAAAAAGGTAAGGTAAGTAAAGGAAATGGAATGAATGAATGAATTATTATTATTCAATCGTAGTTCACATCCATAACTAACATGAAGCAGTTTATTGTCAGTGTTGACACAGCTAACATCTTGATCCCGAGCTTCTTGACTCTAAATTGACCCCCTTTGGACTTGACCTTTACATCAACAGATTGCTGGGGCTTGGATCTGACTTCAGTGGAAACAAACATCTCTGAATGAAACCCATACACGTTTGCTTAGGCTTCAGCTGAAGGTGATGTTAATGTAAACCTCACTATTCAGGTTAAAAGAGCAAATGATATTATGGAAATTATTTGATTTTTCTTTTGTTCGTCTTTCTTCTCTCCCGTGTGATTCCTCTCCAGCCTCCCTTCCTCACGCCTGTTTCCCTCATCCTCTCTTTCTCTCTTTGTTTACAACACAATCTCTTCTCGACAGAGGACATTTGTAATAGTCTACTGCGTCTAGCCTCAAACAGGAGCGGGGGAGTAAGGGGGTGGGCGAGCGAGGAAAAGGAGAGTGTAGACGCAGGAGAGAGAGAGAGGGAGGTAAAGGTGGGGGGCAGACAGACAGACAGACAGAGGGCGAGATAATGAGATAGAAAAAGGATGAGAGGCAGAGGGAGAGGTGGATTTGTTATTCTTGCAGGGTGTTGCACAGACAGACAGAGACAGACATTACCTCACACAGCTGCTGCAGTGAGAGGAGAGGGTGACAGTGCGTGTGTGTGTGTGTGTGCATGCAGCCAGGCGTAAACCTGTTTATAATATCCTGAAGCACAGATTTTAGTCAAATGTCAAGCTTTTATCAGAGTGTTTTCTCAGAAACCCCACTCGTGTCTACTCTTATTTTTGTAGCTTTATGCCATTGTTGCTTTCTGTTATTATTAGAATCTTACCTGCTTTAACAAAGGTGGATGTGCATGCCTGAAATGTCAGTAACCCTTCCTCACACAGGAAAATTGAGTGTACGTTAGTATGGTAGGTACAGTAGGTCAAAGCTGAACCACAGATGAATCACCTTTGTACTTTGAGGGTTTGCCACAGGATGCTTTCACACCTGCCCTGTTTGGTTCGGTTCAATCAAACCCAAGTTCATTTGCCCCTAAGTGCGGTTGGGCAGGTGTGAACACAGCAATCACATTCAGATGTGCACCAAAACAACCAGACTGAGACCTTCTTGAAGAGGTGGTCTCAAACCTGGTCTGGTTACAAACAAACGTGTCCCGACCTGGATGTGAACCAACTGCAGTCACATGACACATTGTTTGGGTTAAACATGAGCATGTTACAGTCCTGGAGGATTATTAATGTGCACCTCCTCCTGTACTGCCTTAATATGCACATTCAGCACATCCAATGCATCAAAACATTGTTTTCTAGTTGGAGCCGCGCCTCGTTTTCAAACTGTATGGTTTGACTAAAATGAACAATGACAGCAATATAGTCCACGATGAGCAGCGCTAAAATCAACCTGCGTAGTTGTCCCTCCATTGTGACATTAGAAAGTGTCACATTTATCTTGCAAGTGTACTCTTCTTCAACGTTTGTTTACTTCCTGGATTTTTCCCACATGAAAATTCTGACCAATCAAGAGCAGCTTTCTCACACAAGGCATTTGATCTGGTCCGTTCGTAAATGCTGCCGTGAGAACACGAACCAACTCTAGGCAATTATACAACTTTGGAACAACATGAGTCCCTGATTCAGAGCAAAGCAAGACGACTCTACGTCTGAAAGCACCCTTAAACTTGCTTGTTTTCCTGACCACTTGTTAACATGATCTTGCAAAAACACATAAAAGGACCACGGCCTCTTAACACCGCATTACATAGTGGAGGCACTTCATGTAAACAACATTACTTTTGCCCCCCCAAATTGTACTGTACATTTTTATGCAGATGATACTGTTTTATATGCCATCAGCTCTTGTCTTAATGAGGCCATGGCAAATCTACAGTCTGCTTTTGTTACATTTCAGATCTCTCTCATCAAACATGAGCATGATTTAAATTCTGGCAAAACTAAATGTGGCGGCACGGTGGTGCAGTGGTTAGCATTGTCGCCTCACAGCCAGAGGATTCCTGGTTCAACTCAGGGTGGGGGAGCCCTTCTGTGCCCTTCTGAGTTTACATGTTCTCCCTGTGTCAGCGTGGGTTTCCTCCAGGTGCTCCAGCTTCCTCCCACAGTCCAAAGACATGCAGGTTAATTGGTGACTCTAAATTGTCCATAGGTGTGAATGTGAGTGTGAATGGTTGTCTGTCTCTATGTGTCAGCCCTGCAATAGTGAACCCTGCCTCTCGCCCAATGTCAGCTGGGATAGGCTCCAGCCCCCCTGCGACCCCCAACAGGATAAGTGGTTACGGAAAATGAATGAATGAATGAAAACTAAATGTGTGTTGCTCTGTCAGGGTTTTCCATTAGCACTTTTTGCGTGTTTTTGCACCACACGTAATGTAGCACAATGACATAATTACAAGTGTACAACATGATGACACAGTAAAATATAAAAGTTTGCTTTCTGCTGCATGACGAAAGAACGTTCTAGCTATCGTGGATTTTATTTTTTATTTTGTTTTTCGTTATACCGGAATATGCAAACTATGATTTACCTTGGCCATTACAGGGAAATTCCTGGGGATAATTATTTAAAACAAGACAAAACCAAAACTACTTCGTAAGCTGCAGAAAAATGTTGTGTTTTTGTTTAAAATAACTGCGTTTGTTACGTAAGGGACGTTGTTACGCCACATAACATGACAAGGCAACATAAAGGATGTAAATATGTAAAGTTAAAAGAAGGGAACGTTTGCTTTTAGTTTCACATGAGACACAAACAGTGGTCTCCTGGATTAAAGTCCTGTGTTTGTGTGGCCCATCCACCATCCCGACCTCCTTCCTGTGCAGACTTTCTCATTCTTTATACTACCTAGCACTATTACTATAACCACCGCCAACTGCATGATGTCATTAAACCAGGGATTTCGTTTGTTCACCACAACAAAGGATCCTGACTGACTTTCCTCTGGCATTGTTTCTGTGGTTTTGGTACATAATTTTAACACATTACGTGCCACCACCACATAATGTGGTGTTAAGAAGTCATGGTCATTTCACAACATCCTGAGCCCACATTGTGCTTACAGTACGCAGCCTGATGGATAAACAGTGACTGGCAGCAGTTTCAAAGGGTCTGAGGACAGTAGCAGCAGAACGTTTATGTCTCACGCCTTTGAATTTGGGGTAAAGCATGTTAAGTATTGCGTCAGGGCTCATTAACACTGTGGAGAAAACATGTAATACATTTTTGATGATAAGGTATTAAGTTTCCCCTGTTCAAAAGAGCTGTCACTGACAACAAACCATTTTAGTGCATTTTATAAACCTTCAGAAATCATAGTGCCACACAGGAAGTGATGCCTTTTTTGATGTGTCAAGAGCAGGAATGGAATTATCTTGGCTGAGCAAAGTAATTCAGATGTCCCTCTCTCCAGCAACACTTTCCAGCTCCTCCTGGGGGATCCTGAGGCCATCCCAGGCCAGATGAGATATATAGTCCAGCCAGCATGCTCTGGGTCTGACCCGGGGCCTCCTACCAGTGGGACGTGCCCGGAACACTTCTGACGCAAGGTGCCCACGAGGCATCCTAATCAGATGCCCGAACCACCTCAACTGACCCCTTTCGATGCCAAGGAGCAGCAGCTCTACTCCGAGCTCTCTCCAGATGTCCAAACTCCTCACCCTATCTCTAAGGCTGAGCCCAGACACCCCATGTAGGAAACTCATTTTTCCCTTGTATCTGTGATCTCATTCTTTCGGTCACTACCCAGAGTTCATGACCACAGGTGAGGGTTTGGACGTAGATGGACCAGTAAATCGAAAGCTTTGCCTTCTGGCTCAGTTCCCTCTTCACCACGATGGTCTGGTGCAGCGCCCGCATCAATGCAGATGCTGCGCCAAATCACAGATCCATCTCAAGCTACATTCTTCTTTTTCAAATATGTTTATTGGGAAACCAGTCAATAAACAGTGAAATTGACAATCGACAGTTACGTTTCCTCTGTTTTTTTTTGTTTTTTTTTACAGAAAAATAAAAAAATAAAAATACAAAAATAATAATAATAATTCCACAAACACAATCCCTGACAAAAATGACAAGTGAGACAAGTAGCAAATTATAAGCAAACAAAACCAACATCCAAGAAAAAACCAACAACAACAAAACAAAACAACAATAGCATCTCAAGCTACATTCTACCCTTGCTTGTGAACAAGACCCCGAGATACTTGAACTCCCTCACTTGAGGCAATAACTCTCTCCCAACCCAGAGGGGGCAATCCACTGGTTTCCGGTAGAGAACGACGGCCTCAGATTTGGAGATGCTGACTCGGCTGCAGACCGCCCCAGTACATGCTAGAGGTCATGGTGTGATGAAGCCAACAGAACTTCACAACAACTTTTCTACTCTATATTCCTGAGTCTTGCAGTACCTTGCCTTTTTTTATTCACTGTTCTGGCTTTGCTTTAGAGAAGCAACAGTCATTATTTTACCCAACAACTAGAGCCACAGGCATAAACACAATCTGTTTTGGGTTTTGAACGACCAGTGTTGTTCTTTTTCTGGTTTCCTATTGTCTAACGTCACCTAAACTGTGACTGCAATCGCACATGGGTGTCAACATTGTGTGACTTTAGAACATACAGTAGAGCTTTGTGCAACAGGACAACACAATCCTTCGAAGCTATAAATGAACTCAGTAGTTTCACTTCAATGAATTATGATATTATCTTGAAAAGAGCTGAAAGCTTTGTGGTGATATTTAATGAATCACAGTGAACACACTGCGGTAATTCTTAGCCAAAATTGTGTTATTTGTCTTATTTGGTGTGATTTAGTTTTCCACAGGGAACATTTTTAAAAACTGTTGTTTGTAGAAGCCGTCATTCGAGAGACAGCTGGTGATGAATACTTCAGCATTTCAGGTGTAATTAATTGTTCTTCCTGCATCATTCTGTACTTCAGAGGGGATTTGATTCCCATAAAGGTAAAAGAACAAGAACAAACACACACACACACACACACACACTGTACACAAAATGCAGTCACGGAAGAGTGGGGCTGCTCAAGCCTGCCGTTTTTTGGTACAGGGCTAAAGTCAGATTAGTGCTAGTCTGTCTGTCTGCTTTCACGGAGAAACATGCTTAATCCCTGTTTAATCCCACCTGCAACGGGATTGGCCACCGCCTAAGACTCTGACGGCTATTACCCCAAATCCAGGCATTAGACACAGACTACCACACACCTGGGCCGAGAGACAGACACAAGGAGAGAGTTATGTAAAAAAAGTAAAAAAAAAAAAGTTTGTTTTGGCAATTCTGCATTCGTCTCGCTCGCTAATAATGCATGTCGAATTGAATTGAATTGAAAACGAAGGAGAGAGGCAGGAGGATAAGTGGAAAGAAAATTACAGCGTGAGGGATTTGGATGAGGATAGAGACACGGAAAGTAAGGGAATTAACGGAGAAGATGAAGGGGGACCAGTGAAATGTGAGATACACAGAAAGAGAGAGAACAGTGAAACAAACGCAGGATGAAGCCATTTTGACACCGTGTGAAAAACATACAGGAAGGAGGAGGGAGATGAACATGCACATATTCCTGCAAACACACAGATGAAAAATGAGATGATGAAGACTGAAACAAATAAAGCAAAAGTTATAGAGGAAGAAAAGTCCTCTTGTGGGAATGAAAACTCCCTCATTTTAGTTTAGTTTAGTTTGACATTACGAGACAGACGATACCTCATACACAACTTAGAGACTTATTTCCTAAGGAGTTTTTCACAGAAGCCATTTTGACACTTCAGAGGAGGAAACACACTGGAGTATTATGTCAAAATGAATGATGGCTGAATTTCATTTAGCTGTTTTGGTTATCTGTTCTTGGTGTCAGCATGCTGGCTCACTGTAACACCACCTGAGTTTCCATCTGACTTTAGCTTAAATTTTAAACAAATCAGCAAAAGAAAATGCAAATGAATGCGTACGTCCATCTACAACTGTTTTGCAGATTTCAGGAATGGAGGGCACACTGAGATAAATAGTAGGTGGTACTTATTCTCCAGTCGAGTGCCATTAACTCACTGAAGAAGAAAAGGGAAACACAGAGATAATAATAATCATATTTTTATTTGTATAGCACTTATCGAAACAAGGTTACAAAGTGCTTCACAAAGGGCATGGAAATAGTGTGCACAGAGGCAAAATTAGAACAAAAGGAAATAAAAAGCAAAACTTGCAAATGGAAAAGTACGAATCGGGCATTAAAAGGGAAGCTTTCCTATAAATCCAGATCCTCTGGGCCTTGATGGGAAACGCCCGCCCACCTTTAGTTACCGATCAATCTAGGGACAACCAGCGAGGGTAGGCTTGAGGATCTCAGGTCATGTCTTGGAGCATAGGTCGTCAGAAGCTCAGCTATGTAACTTGGTGCTAAACCATGTTGAGCTTTAAAAGTTATCAAAAGTATCTTAAAATCAATTCTGATATTAACTGGCAAAAGATGAAGGGAGGCAAGAAATGGGGTGATATGTGACATCCGATTTGTCCCAGTTAAAATACAAGCCGCAGCATTCTGCACTAGGTGAAGCCGAGCTGCTGAAGATTTACAGAGGCGACGTACTTTACCTTACTAAGATGACGTAATAGGCCTTTCCCACAGCAGACATTTTGACTTGTCATGGTAAGAAAAGCACAGGTGTTACCTATGACACTAATGGCTCTGTTACTACCTGACGGTGAGCGACCCTGCACAGGACAAGGAACCTGAAAAAAAAGCAGCTAAATGGAATTCAGCCATCATTAATCTAATTATTCACACCTGTGCTTTTCTCTGCTGTTACAAGTCAAAGGCTCAATCCCATTTCTACCCCTTAAATCTTCCACTTGGTATTGAGTGCCCTCGTTTGTGAGATAACCCTTGATGAGGGAAGTGAGAAATATTAGGGTAGAGATCTTTCCCAAAGAAATGGGACACCACTTCATGCAAATCGGCGTGGCCGACGTGCAGGCATACGTCACGCATAGCAGCGACGCAAGATAGATGTGTTGTGGCGTGTGCTATGTTTATTCTTCTCCGTCTGATGAACAACGGAGAAGAAATGCTGAAAACAGGAGGCGCCTACGACGTCTTCTAGTTCTGATCGATTTTGTTCGGGTAACTCAATTTATTTAAATATTTTTATGCTGTGTTCAACCGAGTTGCTGAAGAGTTTACGCTAGTCCAACCATCTGTTGTTTGTATAGCCTACATTCCGATCGTACAGTAACAAATTGTTTTCTAAAACTTGCGAAGTTGCTGACTTCGCAAGGTGTTCTGGGAAATTTCATCTTCCACTTCGTTGAAAGTGTGGGTCAGGGCTCCCTTGGAATCTAGGGCGGATTTTAAGTGTTTGAAACCACTTCCACTGCCTCAATTCTGTTTTGGGACACCACTAGCCTCAACGTGAACGCGCACAACCAAGTGCAAGTGGGTATTTCTAGGGGAAGTGTAGGTATTGGGACAGGCCCAAAATGTCGTCCATGAAAAAGGCGTATTGAAAGAGCTCTAGTCAAGTGGCAAACTCGGGCTGAAAAATGAAGCCAGTTCAGAAGTGTCAATAACTGCAGTTCCTCATATGGCCACTTGAGGCTGGCGCCAGAATCCAGTCAATCCCCACAGACCCCCATGTTAAAATGTCCAATTTTACAGCAGAAATAAACATATTTACAGGCTGGTACAAAAACTGTTTTGGTCTCTATAGCCAAATTCAACATTCATGACAACTGTACAGGGGGTAAAATTGTATATAACTCAATCATTTAAATGTTATTAAGTCTTAAATTGTGCATCATTAAGGGTGTGGACACTTTCTCCTTTTACACTGCCTGTTTAAGGCGAGAGTATCACACCATTATGACCACTATTATTACCAAACACGGAAGTAAATAGTGATTAACTTTCGTTTTTTTGTGTGTGACTTCCGGTCAGCCGCTTTCCCTCATGCTTTCCCTTACCGGAGCTAATGGTGCAAGCTAATTTTTTTCAATTTTCAGTTGTTTATGTTAGGCAATCAGTTAGTTAGTCTGTGCATTTTACATAGATAATTGTGCCCACGTTTCCGTTACAACGGAAATTTATTCCCTCTAAACGCAAATAAATCGCACGTCAATCAAAAACTATGAACCAAAAAAGCACAATCTATCCCGAGTGAGACAAACTGCTTGATCCCCGCGTGTACCAGCAGAGAACCTGCAGAACCGAATCAGCGAAAAAACACACCGGGCTACA
>NC_065529.1:46071728-46119377 GCF_006386435.1 Epinephelus moara | reverse complement strand
TATATAGCTAAACTCAACAAGGTAAACAACAAGGCGATTCCCATTTACACAGTGGTCAAGAGTGCTGGACCGGAAGTGTCGCACAAAAAACGGAAGCTGGCTGCATTCTGTTTTGCCTCCGTGTTTCCGTGAAAAATAAGGTTGATAGAAGGTAGAATCATGGAATGGAGGGGACAGAGTGGTCTCACATTTAATCTGTCAGGAGTAGTAACAGCACCGAAACTGTGTCTGTATAGACAGACAGTGGTGGATGGGTCCAGTAAACACCAACTTTCACCCGGGAGAGCGGTGTCTCTGTCCTGTGAGATTATAAAGCCAAACCCTGTTCGTTTTTCCTAAATCTTACCACGTGTTTTTGTTGCCTAAATCCAACCACATCTGTCTGTTGTTGAGCAAAAAAAAAACGTAAATTCGCAGTGTTGTACCGATGAGCTTGACACAGTGTCCCAGAACGTCAAAAACCAACGCACCCAGGGTATCTTGCATGGCGAATCTGGACGTAGAAAGTCCATGACCAAACGTCGATATGTGACGAGGTCCAAGTGAGAATGTGTTGGCCAGTCAACATAACCCAAACAGAAATGTTTCCTCCAGAACACATTTCTAAAACCATTCATTAGTACGTGTCATTTTTATGGTGTTGTAGACAAATATCCATGAGCACACTCTCCTGGCAGACGACTTTGTAACACTATAACTCTGCTGCTTATCTCACAATCATCAAGGTGGAGGATGAAATCATTGCCATCTGATATAAAATCCTGTGTCATGGTGTTATAAACAGCTGTGTCGTGTTTTAGCGTCAGATAAGCCTTCAGTCTCAGGGATCTATTACTCAGACTGGCTTTCCTGGATTGTATTTCATGTTCTCACCGGTTCCTGAAACAACAAGCCCCCCGCCCCCAGCACAGCCCCCTCTTTCAAAACACTGCCATTTTCAGTCTCAACACCAAAAAGACAATGATAAATAGACACACTCAGTCTCAGAGAGAGTCAGACGAGTAGAGAATGAGCAAGTCTTGAACCCAATGATTCACCTACTTCAGTCTTCAAAGACAAGCTGCGATAAAGAGAGACAGAGGATGACCACACCTGGGTGTCCGTTTGGTGACTCAGCCTCTTTAGACGGTAAACTGACTCACTGCCAGCTCGACTATCAGTCTCAGCCTGCTGCCTGTGCCAAGACAACACAAACAAACAGACGAGCTCTGTCTACATTCAAATGTATGTGTGAGGAGATTAAACAAACAAGATGTGTTGAACAGCCAGAGCGAATTTGTTTTACATCGGAGGTCAGACGACGAACAGAAGCGCACCAGAATTACAGTGAAAATAATTCAAAGGGGGCAGAAAAGAGCCGCCTTCTTTGTTCTACTTCAATTCTAGTAATCTTGTATGGATAACTTAATGAATTCTTATATTTATTGCTGTATAAATCCCCAAAAGCATATGACTGCAGTAACTATTCCAGCATGAATTAGTAACACAGATTGAATGAATGAATGAATTAATGAATAGCTTTTATTTCGGTTACATACATCTTGAGAAACAAAGATTATTTCACACAAATTTTCTCACAGTCAGGACCGACAAAGGAACAGGCTGCTTCTAATCGATAACAATCTCAGTCTAAAGTTGTTCCCTCATCTTCTGGCCTGATCCAAAACCGTCCTTTTTTCGTGGACTTTAACCCCTTGAATCCTGAGCTAATTGGCTTGATGTCCCTTAAAAACATGGGACGAAGGCAATGAGCAAAGATAGAAGAAATGACCCCAAAAATTAGCAAGAAATTAATAAAAAGAGAAAATTAAAGAGAAAAAATTTTGTTTGTTTTTTAAATTTATTTCGAACATGTAAACCATACAGCACTGAAATCAGACAAAAAAAAAGTGAACAAGAAAATAATATTATTAATAATAGAAAATAATAATAAAAGGAACAAAACAAACAACAAACATTTAAAAAGAAAAGTTACATCCAACATAAGTCAACATGCTCGAAAAGGAGTAGAATGAAGTAAAAACTTTTATAATTCTACCCCCTAATCTGTATTCTTAAATAATGCAATCATATTTTTAATACACAAAGTAAAAAAATAAAATAAATTATCTGTACAAAATAACATAAATTTCACACACTCAAATCCTATATTTATGGAATAGTATATACATATATATATATATATAATGGTATATATTCAAATAATAGTATAGTAATATTATATATATAATATAATTGTGTTATAAATTAGAAGATATAATACAATTACGTATAAATACAATAAAGAAAAGTAAGAAAATATTACATAATATATATTATATAATATAATATTTAAAAAAATAGTTTTAAAAACAAATGACCTGGAAAGGGTGCTTAAAAAATTATAATAATTCTCTAACATAATTTTAAAATGTAATAGAAATTCTAAATAAAGTTTTCCCTTGCTTTATTCCCTAATTAAAAAAAAAAAAAAATCTAGGTGGAGCAAATAAACTGGATGCAGCAGACGCCTCTGTTCTACCGTGAGGTGCAGCATCATGCTCAGTACATAAAGCGACTGAACACTCTCAGGACTTTAACCCATTTAGTCCCATCGATCACAATAGTGACAGCAAAAAAAGTTTCCAGTATTTTGTGGCAGTATGTAACGCAGCCAGACATAATCTTTGGTCGGCCACATGGGCACCTATCAGGGCAGTTTGCTGCGCAGCTGGACGTGGTAAACTTGAAAAGCTGCTGGTAACCATGTAATATAAGGAGCCGGAAAGTGCATGTAGGGTGGGTAGGAGCGGAGATGGATGTCTCCAACGAATCCGCCGAGCCGAGTGTTCACTTCCTAAGATGTTTTTTTTCTTAACCCAATCATGTGCTTTTGGTGATGTCCAAGTATTGGTAGCATGTCTTGGAACATCAACAGCAAAGAATATGAAAGAGTATTCTTGTGGTAATGCTGTGGACTGCCAGTGACAGAGTTTTAAATGTGTTAATAACTGAGCTGGGACATATAGGAATATAGGAATTTTGAAGACTGCATAGAAGATTATGTTACTCAATAAATGTAGATACAACACATTATCCCACCAGTAGCAATTGTGACTGACCATGAAACACACCTTTTCATTTACTTTTCCATGAAAAATTTAAAAAAAATAATGATGTTTTGGAAAGTTTTATGTCTGGGAAAAATGTGGGATTGAACAGTTTAATTTTCCTTACTGTCAGACTTTCCATATTCAGTATTCAGTGAAATACAGAGGACCATCTCTGTGGAGCAACCTACATCCATTACTGCAATCAACATCTACATCATCCTTATATAACAAACATCTGTAAATTACTCTAATTTACAAAGACTTATAACAATTCATTGATCCATTTGTAAAAAAAAAATCAGCTGTAAAATACAAACTTTTTTGTAATTTGTACATCTCTATCAATTTTGTGTCACTGCACAGCCCTGAAACTTTGATTGATTATGAAATCTTTTAAAGTACGACTATCGCTGTTTGAAGCCTGGTGTAAGAGCCACTGTAGCACATATTTATATTTGACAAAGGTTTCTGTGTTGATATGACATATCATGTAGGTTTCTGTATATTTTGAATGATGTATGGTCGTGGACTATGCTGAGGTAATGTTGATGTTTACTGCATTTATGTGTTAGAATGCAGGCACAAGCTATTTATGCTATGTATGGTGCCATAAGACAGTTTAGGTTGCATGACAAGAGATTGTGGACAACATTGTGCATAAAAGACGACGTGAAGTCAGTGTTGATTTAGATCGTAATAAGTCTTTGAGAATGAAAGAAATAGGACATCAAGTCAGTGGCTTGGTTGTTGTTTTTTGTATTCTCAATAAACCTTGTTCAACTTTTTCCCTGCCTCATGTGAGTACTGTGGATCTCCGGAAAAAGAACAAGAACACCAGTCAAAACTGAGACACCTCACAAACTAAGTGGCCTGGGAACTTTGGTATGTTGGATCAGCCATCATACCCCGTATACACGGCGTGATTTTGGGCTGTCCCAGACGAAAGATGACCAACGTGAAAGAAACGTAGCGATATCTTTGGTCGTGGCTCTAAAACAGTGGTCCTACGTCACACAGTGAGAGAGGTTCAAAGATGACCGTTGTCATGGTCTTGCGATCAAAGACAGCCTGGGATACAATTTGGGATGACCATCTCACAGTGTGACTGCTGACAGACAGATAGCAGCTCGCCTTGGAGGCAAAACATGGTTAAAGAAATATGTGGGACTCCAGCAGAGAGGAAAACCTTGTGGAGTTGTGGCAGCAGATGCTTTGGCTGTATGATGTGTCCTCCAGCTCTTACTGTGATCACATTAAGAAGGACGAAACATGGAAGGAAATAGCGGCAGAGTTGCAGCTGCCAGATGAGCAGCCCAGTTTTGACCTCTCCTGCAAAATGTTTTAATTTTTTTAATTCTTTTTTTTTTTTTTTTTTTTTTTTTTTTAGTACACGTGTGTGCAAATTTCTAAACTAAACTAAAACTACATGTGCAAATTGAGGAGATGATGTTGTTGTTTTCCAAATGCTCTGTCTCTCATGTCCATACAGATACAAAGGAACCAAATTTTTTGAAAAATCTCCACCTTAGAAGGTGTTTGAAAACACAAACTTTTTACTTATTCTGTGAAATATCTCATCATCTATTGGTAGCTTTCTGAAGACATCCATGTTTTGTGCCAATTAGCAAATGTTAGCATGCTAACAGGCTAAACTAAGACAGTAAACATGATAAACATCACCTGCTAAACATCATCTTGTTCGCTGGGTGAGATCAGAAATAGTTTGAGAGAAGATGTATAATATTTATCTCTTAAACAATGATCCAGTGTCTCACTCCAGACAGTCCAGAACCAGCAGAACAATGAGGACTCCATTATTGTGTCCAGCCTCTGCTCAGGCCTGCTGGTGTCACATGTATCAGTGCTGCTGGAGTCCAGCAGGGGGCAGCAGAGGCCCTACACACTATTTTACATGTGTGCATCCTATTCATGAGGCTGCTGCCCTGTAATCCAGCTGAAATGAATGGCTGGTCTCATCAGGCTGAGAGGTGAACCTGATTTTACTCTTATTGAAGTTTAGCTGAACCTCATTGTGTTTAAATCAGTGGTAGACAGGATGACACAGGTCAGTGCTCACAGACTGAGCTAACAGACGTCTGCCTGTCTCATTCTGTTGGACAACTTCAATTTGAATTCATGTAACACTCAAATTAACATGTTAAAGTGTCAGTTTGCTGAAAAAGAAGGACAGCAGTTCTATTATGTGAAGTTATGACATTTCTTTGTGATGCTTAGACACCCTAGTAACAGAACACCTTTTCTTGTTTGTTTCTTTTTTGGATGCACTGGTCAATTTTGAGATTTTGGGCTATTTTGCTTCCACAATCTTCAATCATCTTTAAATCTATCGGAAAGAAAATGTCTAAAATACAAATTCAAATGTTAATAATTTTAGTTCAGATTTCTGTTTTGGAAATTTGTGCAAAAAGTTGTTTTTTTTGTTGATATAAAAATGTATGTAATTTTAGAAATGTGTATCTTTAAAGGCCATTTTCTCAAAATGCATTCTCATATTCTGAACCAAAAATCTTAGCTTCAATAGAGCTTATATACACCATATTACCACAATATTATTCCTGTCTATATTCTGAAGGTTTCTTCATATGACATTTTATTACTAAAAACATGGAGATTTTTTTTTTTAATGGCTGTTATTATTTATGGAGTAATAAGAAACAGATATCCAGAATTCCCTCTGTAAAAAAGAAAAAGAAACAATAACTCAGCTCTTTAGATTTTTGTTCTGAAAATGTGCAAATCAGCACATATTCACCTACGATAATGCCTCATGTGCATATTGAAACATAAAACTTTAGAAAACTTTTGATACAAAAAATACTTGACTTACTGTGTATGATAAGAGGGAAGTTTCAACATGTTCTCATCACATGTCATCACATATCGCTGCTTTATCAGTGATTTCTTTCATTACACCCAAGGTATCCTGTAGCATCTGCTGTCGACGTTTCAAGATGCTGCTACCAATGCTGGTACTTCAACTAAAGCACATCGTTTGGTTTAAATAACTAAAGTAACTAAAGTGGTTAGATTTAGAAAAAAACCCATCACGGTTTGGCTTAACATTCATACGGGAAGTGTACTATGCTGGCCTCCTGGGTGAAAGTCCAGGGTTTGTTGGACCCATCCACCACTCCTGCTTGCCCTACAGGGATTTACCAGCTTCTTATATTACGTCGTCAACAGCAGCGTTTCAAACTGACGCCATCCAGCGGCATATCACCGCTGCAACAGGTACCATCTGGCCTCGTTATGAACTGACTCTGCCCATCTGTGTATCATACCGCTGCGAAAGGTGGCCTTTGACATCCATGTCTGACGCCAAAATCACAGGCAAAGCGGCGGTATTCGACAACTTTGGAATGAGAAGAGGCTAAAAGTTTCATGGTATCACCTGAGGTGTCTCCCCTTAAAGACATTAAAAGCTATATTTGCATGTTATTATGTAGCGAATACGCTGAAACTTTATGTTTAAAGCAACAGGTAGCTATAAAACAACTGCTTTTCATGCCACAGTCCCTGCTGGAAAAACAGTGAGGAGTTGCTACGATACACTTATGGGTACAACAGGTCTCTATGAGCCACTCACATTTGGTTCCTCAAAAGCCTTTGGAAATTCATGGCTTGCTAAATCACAATTGGATTTGTTGTTTGTTCGGGTTTGGCAGGTGTCTCGCCCAGGTGACACACCATCCATCATCCCTCCACCTGATCAAAGTTAGCTTATATATTATGTCTCTTCGGAAATGTTGATATGATGTGTATGAAATGTGGTATAAACGTATAAAATACTGAAAACTAAAGATATTCTTTTTGTAATTTAGCTGAAGTGACCCTTAAAAAGTTAGTTATGATCACATCTACCAACAGAGGTTTTGGTTAAAAACTTGACCCCTCAACAGCTGTATGTTCTGCCACAGTGCCTTTGAGCTGCCTCTTTCTGATCAGCAGATTTTAAAACTTTCTTTGCAAAATATACACTTTTTAAAATGTTTTATTCTCTGTGCGACACTGACCAGTGAATTTAGGTCATGTCTATTGTTTCCTCTCTACAAGATTAGGGCTTTGCTGAGTCCAGCTGGGCAATAAAACCACTTTAACATGCAGCTATAAACTCAAGCAGACCTAATTAGAAAGTTGACTCAGATGAGACATGCTGTTACAGTCTCGCCCCATTGGTCCCAGGGGCCTGTCAATCATGGAGCTGACGTAATGCTGTCTGGCTCTGCAGACACACACACACACACACACACACACACACACACACACACACACACACACACACACAACAATAATATTCAACATTTTGAGTCGGCTATTATAGCACTTCTGAGATTATAAACATTTTAAAAGTTATTTTAAAAGTATTGATATCTGGAAACACTGTTGTTAATTTTGTTTTTGACAAAGTTCTTAATGAGTTTTTGACTGCATGTCAGCTGAGCCTGGTGAACTGAGAACAGGGGGCTTGTACTTTGGCAACATAGTTTGAGTAACAATATAATATGCTGTGTTGTCTGAAGTTCTTTCCACCCCTATCCTGACCCTTCATCAGTGACGGACTCAAAATAAGGGTGAATAAATCAACGATTCACCAGTGGAAGGTTTTCACTGGGCTGTAAGGTGCTGGATTTTAAGCACTGAAAGGTAACTTATAGCTTTTGGAAGTTGTCTAGATTAAGTCTGGCCAACTCTCAAACACAGCTGACTCTGAAACAGCTGTACTGTATCACCGACACAAAAATAAAAGTAGCTGTCATATTCACCGTGAGTCAGCTGTCAGTGAAACCCCAGAGAGACGGTATCGCTGTGTTGCTTCTGTTGCTTGAATTCAAGATTTTTTAGCAAACTTCTGTTGTCTGTGCACAGAATTTTCGCTGATGAGGACGATAACATGCGGCTGACAGCTCAAAAAAAAAAAAAAAGCCAGTAGGTGGAGATTTTGCCGTTTCAACAAAACTTTAATGCAATCGTGCATGTTAGAGTCCTTCTCCAGCTGAACCAGTCCATCCCAGACTTCCTGTTGACACATGAATTGGATGAAGACTAGACCTTATGAATGCTACTAGCAAGGGTGTAGATTTCATTTTAATTGTGGGGAGCATACAAGAAATGAAGGGTTTAGGGTTCATGTTCTAAACATGAAATCTACGCCTATGGTTTATAGACCGAATGGATCAAATTCCGATCATGAAAAGAGGCATGTCTGAGGGGTTGTGTTAACCAAACCAATTGTTTTTTGGGGCCAATATGTGCCACGTGGTGATCCCGGAAAACTGCAATACTCAGTGTGGCCACCACACCAAAATCACCTCACAGATTTTGATCGATTGATTGTAACCCCTGTTTCTATCTAGAAATGGTCTTTGCTTTGGTTCAATGGTCTGGAAAAAGCAGAGTTGCAGTAATTTTTTTTATGTCAAAATTGTATTGACATTCCTTAAACATGTTAAAATCTTAACATTACTGTTTATGTTCTTTTAATTCGTGAGCACAACTTCAGTTAAGCCAACTGCAAAAAGAAAATGTTGGCATTGTATATTTCTGCAAAACATGATACATTATATTTGCACATAATTACGTAGTGGTGTGTTAACGTGTAGTTAAGATTAGGCACTAAAAACTATGCTGTAGAACAAATGCTTTTCATGTTACAATCCCTGCTGATAAAAAAACAGTGAGGAGTTGCTACAATACATCTGTGTTCAGTGCCCTAAAAAGCCGCTGGAAAAACAGCGATGGGTTGCCACTTTACTTGCCACCGTCCCTGCTGGAAAAACAGCGACAAGTTGTTTGAAAACACATTTGGAGCCTCCAAAGCCACTGGAAATTCATGGTTTGCTAAATCTTGATTGGATTTGTTGTTTCGTTTGTGTTTGGCAGGCGCCTCGCCTCGGTGACACACCATCCATCATCCCTCCACCTGATCATGTGCTCATATACTACATCACGTTAGCCCCTTTTACACTGCCAGATTTTTGGCGAATGTTGGATCGTTTTGCCGGCAAGCTGCGAGCATTTAGACACACAGAGCCGGATTGGCGAGTTGATCCGAGGTGCCCAATTTTCCGCCTCGTAGGGTAGACATATTGGCAGAACCCTTCTGGTTTAAAAAGGACGAGGCGCCCTTCCGCCACGGGAGGGGCTGTTGATGACTTGTGGGAGGAGCTGTTGATGACGCAGCACATGCGAGCCACTGGCGGTGGACTAACAGGAAACAGCTGATAGCAGAAATGAGCAGCTAGTAGCAAGAGGGAAACGCAAACCTGACAGACACTGTAAAGATGAGCAACTGGGGAGACAAGGAATTGCGCGCCCTCCTTGTTCTCGCAAATGAAGAGGCCATTAACCGTCAGATGACGGGGACGGTGAAGAACGGGCTGACTTATGAGAGAATTACCAAAGGACTAGTCTCGCTCACCAGATCTTTCTCAAGAAAAGAAAGGTCTGGCTGGGCCGACTCTCACTTTAAGATTGGAGGAAAAAAACGCTCCGGCTGCTTGTATTTCTTTCAACCAATCACAATCGTTCTGGGTGGTGCCACAGCAACGGTGCGCTTGCAAAAATATTGCCGGGGGGAAACAGGTTTTGGTGTAACACGCCCACAAAAATATCACCTACAGGACGCGAACCATGGCAGAAAAATGGCTACATCCCCGCAAGATCAAACACCGCAAAAGTTAGTAAAGGACGTGTTGAAAACGGTTGAAAACTGCTACACAACCGGAGGTGGTAGGGCAGGACTTCAGCGGGTGGCTTGTTCCGCCCAATGAGAGGCTGATCTATGCAGCTCAGACTACCGAAGGACTGACCAGCCACAGCTTCCCTCCCACATCACTGTTTACGTCACACGCTGAGCTACACGTTTTGTTACTTGCTCACGCCCCCCATTGCCCCGAAAAAGGCACATTCTGTATGAACAGAAGTAGGCAGGCGGCATTTTGCTGCACTCCCCAATTTTGTTTTTATACTGCCAATGCTGAAAGAAGACTGATTGGGCTTTCCTGCAAATTTGCACAATTCCTGTTTAAGAAGGGCTGTTGATATGACATGTATGAAATGTGTAAATGGTAATGTATCAGTGGTTTGCAGAAATGTACAGTGCCAACATTTTATTCTTGCTACTGGGCTGATTAAATAGGCAGCATTAATTACTCATTTGTGTACATTGTGTTTATGTGTGAACATGTAGGCAAGTTGTCTGTGTGCAAAATTTAGAGCACCAATTAAGTAATTAGAGAGTACAGTTAGTCATTTGTGTACAATTCTTTAATATGTGAGCACAGTCATGTGAGTGCACAATTTATCAGCCTAATTTGAGAAGTAGAAAAAAATAGCCCGTGAGCACGAATGTGTACGGACAATTTGTCAATGTGAAAGCACAATTTAGCAATTCCAGTTTCTTTCCATGACACCTGCTGGGGTCCATGACAGCGTATGTTCATCACTGTTTAGTGATGTCAGTCATAATATGTGCTTTACAGAGAGGTCTGTACAAGGTTGTGTCGGAGTGCAAAGAGCGTAAGGCATATCAAATATTTTTTTTACTTAGGGGAGAAGCATACAAGCATGCCCTCCAAACCTGCTGGGTTGGAAGGCATTTAAAAATTGAGACATTTTTGTTTGATTTTTAATTTTCTGAGAGTCCTTGGCCAAAGATTTGGCCAAAAATGAACTGTTTGCATGAACCAACCAGCATCTTCAACTTTTAGCTTTTATCATTCAACTATCAAAGGGTAAGTTTTAAAAATCTAATCACTAATTTATTGCAAAGGGAGGGTCATGCATTTCCTGCCAGTTACTCACCAAGGCTCAAGGAAAAATATTTGAGGCTTCAACACGTTCTCATCCCAAGTCATAACATATTGCTGCTATGTCAGTGACCTTTAATGTTTACGATTTACGCATTAGGTATCCTTCTGCGCCTGCTGTTGACATTTCAGGACAATGCTACCAATGCAGGGACGTCAACAAAAGCACATGGTTAGGTTTTTAAAAAAACTCATGAGTTCTACATTTGTATGGGAAATGAACACCAGGCTCCTGGGTGAAAGTCCAGGGTTTGTTGGACCCAGAAGGACTGTCCAGCCCCCTATGTGGGTTTGGCTTGATAATCTTATGGGACATGAACATGGCTCTCGCGGGTGAAAGACCGGCTTTGTTCGTCGGTGTCTGACGCCACAAGTCACTGCCTAAGAGCCAGATTTCGGAGTGGCGTATCATACCACTGCGAAAGATGGCGTTTAGCGTCGGGTATCTGATGCCAAAATCACTGACAAAGGGGTGGTTTTCAATGATTTCTGACAGAGAAACAAACAAACAAAGAATAGACACCGCCCAAACACAAGTGGTTGGTTTTAGGAAAAAAGAACAGGGTTTGGCAAAGTCGGTGTTTGTCATTGCCGTTAAATTATAATGGCGTCAGCTGCGTATCATGCCGACGTGAAAGGACAGCTTTGTCCGTCGGTGTCTGACACCCAAGTCACTGCCCAAGTGCCAGATTTCGACGACTTTGGAGTGAGATCAGGTTGAGCTGACGCCACCCAGCAGCATATCACACTGCTGCAAAAGGTGGCTGAGAAGGAGGTGGTTATCAGTCCGTACGTTTATATGCACGCAGTAGTCAAGCTAAGCTCATAGCTAGGCTAACCAGTCAAGTCGGACTTCTCGTCTTGTCTGAGTATACACACAGAAGAGAAAATCGAATTTCTGCCCAAGTATGTCTGACTCCGCCTTGATAGGCGGCACTGTGTCCTTTTTAATATAGTGCGTATTCTTCTTCTTGTTCAGAGACATATTTAAATAAACCAGCGTTTCACATTTTTCTACCATCCATAAACTTCTACTTTAGCCGTTGGAGCATGAATGTAGTTTCCTCATTTATCCAGAAGTGCGTCTTCTGCTTCTTGGTCGCCATGGTGTTTGTTTGTTTGTTTGTTTTCCGGGAGTTACTGCACTGCTGCTACGTCATCTCCTTCTTCTTGAAGGTGAAAGCCCGCAAAAGAAAAAGTGGTGCATGCGCAAAACGCTGAGTCAGTCAGACTATGCGGTTATGTGCAGCAGTAGTTCGATTTTCAGTTGAATTATCTAGGTGTGTTAGTCGAGCTATGGATAGTCCAATTTCAGTCAGACTAAGCTGTTTACATGCATTTAAAAGTCCGGTTTCAGTCGGAGTAAACCAATAATTTTCTCAAGCTGCATGTAAATGAGTGACTTGTGAATTAGAATGGGCTGGGAGCTTCTGGGAGGATAAACAACAAACAAACATACAAGAAGTGATACCACAAATTGACGTTTTTTTCCCCCCAAATGCATGAGGTTGGGTTTCAGAAAAATGAACAGGGTTTGGCAAATTCGGTGTTTGTCAGTGCCATTAAACTATAACGGTGTCAGCGGTGTATCATGGCAACGTGAAAGGACGGCTTTGTTTATCAAGGGCCGGATTTCGACGACTTTGGACTCAGGGGCAGTTTGACGACCTGCTGTCTATCGTCGGGCCGTAAAGCTCTGAGTATCCTGCAGCCACTACCACCATTTTCTCCTCCATTGTTTACCAACTGTAAATGTGTTGTCGTGACCACCACAGAAGGCCCGCCTCTCAAATCATCCGATTAGTCAATGGGAAAAAAAGATGACAAAAAAGGGGCGTTTTGAGTTGAGTTAAAGTTTTTTCCACTCAAGGACTTGAAAAGACTTGAAAAGACTTGAGAAACTCGTCGTGACGCAAAAACCATGAGCAAAAAACAATTACAAAAAAAAGCGCCTCCTGCTGCAGAATCGCTGTCTGTGTGATCAGGGCCAAAGGTGGCGTTTAGCGTCTGGTGTCTGACTAAACAACAAACAAACAAACAAACAGGGAGTCAAACCCCAGCCACCCTCCTCCTGTGACAAGTAGAGAACAGTCCCTTGGTGCATTTCCATGTTCAAGGTCTTGCCTGTTTTACAGACTGCACAAGTCCTCTGGAACAAATGTGTAATTTTGGGGCTAAATAAATAAAACTGACTGGACTTGTCATCGCCTTTGTTTTTCTTTTATCCCTCTGTGTGTGTGGCAGGACTGTGATGTGCCAAAAGAGCAAGTGGGAATTGGAAATGAGAGACAGACACAGACAGACAGTGTCACCGATAGAGAAAGGGGGGAGGAGGAGAGACAGGGAGAGTCACTGAGAAATCCCTGGAGACAGACAGCCACAGAGAGAGCGACGGAGACACAGAGAGACACAGACAGGACCAGACAGACGTCCGTTAGCAGTTTAGTCGCCGGTCACTCGGCTGAGAACACGGAACCGTTCAACACGACCCTCAACGGACATTTAAACTAGTTAGCGCTGAGCTACACGTTCAGCAAAACTACATTTAACGGCGGTACCGACACTTGCACGGTACGCCGAGAGATAAATAAATAGATTTCGGAGGAAGAGGAGGAGAAACCAGAGAGAGGAGGAGGAGAGAACCGAGACAGGAGGAGGACGGACGGACCGGAGGGGAAGGAGAGGAGGCTGGAGAGAAAAGAGAAAAGGGAGGATTTTTTGGGGGGAGTTTGGTGTGTCCTTTTTTCGCTCTCCTCTCCTTCTTCTTCTTTCTCTTCTATCTCAGCCTTTTCCTCCCCTCGTCGTCCTCTCCTGGAGCATTAATGTGTGATTTTAGGAGGCTTTAAATGTTGAACTTGATGGGTGTTTTAAACGCCACCGCCGCCAATGTCTCCTGTACTTGTAACTGCAAGCGCTACACCTCCCTCCAGAGCATGGAAATCAGTGAGTAACTTACATTTTCATGACTTTTCTGTGTCTCTAAATCACTGACTGCTACTTTGGCTGTGTCTGTGCATCGGGACTGTGAAGCTACACACTCCGGATTGTGGATTAATGAGTCAAAGCAGCTAGTTTTTGTGTTACACCTCCTGTAAGTACAAAACAGGGATAAAACTGGCTTCATTTTACAGTTTGTGGAGAGCTAGCAGTCACTGTTTGTTATGTGTGATATTGAGTCGTGTCTCAGTGACATGTATGTCTTTTTACCTCACTAATGTGTTCATGTTGAATCAATCTAATGATAGTTATAACACGTAAGTTGAGTTTCTGATAACGCTTGAACGAAACTGTATGGTAGCCAAAGTTAGCTTAAACCGCTAGCTTAATTAAAAGCCGTTAATGCTCCGTGAACCTTTAACCTGTCTGTGATTGATAACTCTTGATTTTGAACTTGAACCAAAACCGCAAGCTTCACATCTCTTTCCTCAAAGCCGAACTCGATAAAGCTAATGTTTTGTGAGATTTATAGTGTTTTTAGGCTTTTTAAAAGCTGTTTTGTTCGCCGAGGAGGTGAAGTTTGACAGATTGAGTGATTTTTCGGTGGGGTTCCGGAGCCGTTGGCGTGGTGTCTGCCGCTTTTGATCTTAACAGGCTTCATTTGGGGAAAACCTGTCCACTCTGTGGGGTTTTTAGCGGTTAAATATAACCGTAAGTGTGTTTAAACTGCCAGGAAGTTGCCGTTGGGGACACTGAGAGCTGTACATGGCAGGAAAAGGTGGGTTTGTTCGGTGGGAAAAGGGGGGAGCTGGAAGTTTTGTCGCCGCTTCGTCATTCGAGCAAAGCCAGACGTCTGTCTAGCCGTCTGCCCCTGCGTGCGCGCGCGTATGGGGTGCGCGTGCGTGTTCATGTGTGTGGTCGTATCCGGGAAATCCCTGTGTTTATGTGTGTGTGTATGTGTGTGTGTTTATATATGAGTGTGTATCTTTGTGTTGCTGTTTGGTGAAGCAAGGCACTAAAGCCATCCCGGGTTTGGGGTTCTACTCCCAGGCTGTTCATGTATACAGCCGTAATACTGAAAGGTCATTCAGATGAAAGCTCTGTGTGTGTGTGTGTGTGTGTGTGTGTGTCTGTGTGCGTGTGTGTGTGTGTGTCCAGCTGAGGTCACTAGCAGGGCTGACTCAGAGCTGAAAGCAGGCAGGATTCAACTGTTTGGACCAGACGATGCATATTATGTCAGAAAATGGTCGACATAAGTATTTTCCCAGTTTCCCAGTTTGCCCAGTTCGAGGCACTGAGTTCAAATGTGTTGTTTGTCTGACTAGCAGTCCCAAATCCAAAGACACTCAGTTTAGACTCATGTAAGGCAAAGAAAAAAAAGCAAATTTTCACACTGGAGAAGCTCAAAATTGACTCAGAATTAGGATTCTTGCAGATTTTTGACCAAAAAAAAAGTGTTTCAGGTCAAATTTCTAAAGGTAGAAGTATCAGAAAAAAGAGTAGATCTAAACAATTAGTGGATATACAGAAAAAGAATCGGCATGAGCTGTTTCTTTTATTTTAAACAAAAGTGCCAAATCTTCTTAATTTCTAGCATCTCAATTGTGAGCATTTTATTTTGTATTTTATTTTGTCACATGTGATAATGACCGAAAGATACCAGACTAAACTGCAGCTAACAGTTGCTTTCATTACCAATTAAAGTGGCTGATATTTTGGGCAATAAAATGCCAGACAAAAGTGAAAATAACAATTTCTCACAATTTTCTGAAGCCCAACGTAGCATTCTTAAAACGGTTAGCGATATACCAGTTTTGAGGTATACCGTGTTATAATGCATAAAAAAATGCAACTTTATTTTTGTTATTTTCAAAGGGGAAACCTTTTACACATACTTCTATTAGTAATAAAATATCTGTTCAGCCTAATGACAGTATAAATTCTGTTAAAGCGTAAAACCACGATATTTTCTGAGATGATTATCGCACCGTGAAAATCTCATATCTTCTGACTCATCAATTAATCCACTTTCTGCAGCTCTAAACTGAAAATGTTTAGGTTTTAGAGTGTTCCTCAGACAAAACAAGCATTTTATAAACCAATAATAATCAGTTTATCCAGATAATAATAAAGATATTATCAATATAAACTTAAAGCAGGCATTCAGTCTCACAAAATAAGACTACTTTCTTTGAGTTCACTTCACATGACATGATTCAAGACAGGAAACCACGCAGATTTGAACTCAGCGTGGCCACATATCAACCAACCACCGACTTAAAAGGAGTGTTAAAATGACGATGTGACGTGCCGCCGCTTGAAAAACAGTTTGTTACAGACTGTAAAAAGAAGCGTGATTCAGTGACTCCGTGACCTTTCTTTCCCACCTAAGATTTATTTAGAAACTGATTTTCTTGGATGGATGGGGACATATTTTGACAGGCTTATTATGATTTTCCAGTTTTAGATTTGGAAGAAAAGATCGTTGAGAACACAGTGAGTAATGTGCTCCTCTAATCGTGTGTGGGAAGGGTTCACGCCGGTGTCATCCGTCATGTACTCGCCATGCAGCCTACTTGAAATGACATTTGTCCTGTGCAGATGCTTACTGAGTCGGAGTAAGAGATGTAACAGTAACAGCAGTTTTGTAGGAGTATTAGTAGATTAGAAGTGGCAGTGTTACTTTAAACGGATAATGTGGATCTTTTAAAGTCGGGTTGTTTGAGGTACCGACACTGAGGCTAGGTGATGTACTGCTGTGGACGGGGTCAGCAACAAAACACATTTTAGCCACCTATAAAAATCTTAATCAGTTTAAGGTTACAGTAAATTTTGGGTGTTTTCCCTGCTTTGCCTGCTGATGGGGAACTGAAACCTTGCGCTCTTGAGAGCCAGACTCCATTGAGAAAAACACAAATTTAACATTGCTGAACACATGAGCTTCTGGTCTTTTGCTGCAGCTTCTGCCCACAGCAGTACATCGCTTACAATTGCAGTATCACTACTAGTGTTAGTGGAAGTAATAGTAATATATTGCATGACCACAAGTATGTGGATGCCCAAACATTAGACCCAGATGTGATGGTTGAACACCAAAGGCATTAACCTGCCGCTCCAAACAGCCTCCACCCTTCTTGTTTTTGGTTGTAATCAGCTTTGCAGCTCATCATAAAGGGCTCAGTGTGGTTGAATCAGTTTCTTCACACCAGACTGGCAAAACAGCGCATTTATGGAAGGGAAATACATATGGAGGTATTGTCATGTTGAAACAGGAAACTGTTCCTGCCAAGAAAGCTCAAAGCACATTATTGTCTGAAAAATAGTACATCATTAAGATTCGCCATCAGTGGATACGAGGTGGCCAAATGCACATTAAAGTATGTCCACATAAATCTGAGCAGTTAATAGGTTTAGCAATAGTAATAGCAATCAATCAGTGTAATGCAGATGATCGCCCGAACTTGTAGCAGAAAGGCAAAATAAGAATGCAGGCAGACACACACACAATTCCTCTGTCTGAGAGCAGACATGATGTTTAGTCTGGAAGGCAGAGGGAGGGAAACAGATAAACCAAAGGAGGAGAGACAGAGGACTGCAGAGACGGCAGGGAGAGAAGGGAGTGAGAAGAATATGTCAAAACTTTAGAAACAAGGAACAAGGTGGCAGCAGAAGAGAAACCGAAATAATCGGAAAGAGATGGAGAGACATTTTGGTGAAGTGAGAATTGTGTAGGAGTTGATACAAACCTGGTATGGAGGCTGAAGCTAATGATGCACCAGTCTTTATTTACGAAAACAAGGTTATGTTTAAGACGTTTCAGCTGCACTGGACTTTATGCAGTGGAGTGTGACAGGAAAGATGAAAGACACAGTGGAGGAAAGTATAACACAGGATAATCCACGTTATACACTTGAGATGTGGTGATCAAAGGACAATGTCGACATGATAGAAAAAAAACAGGGTTTCCCTGCGACTTTACTTCAGAATATGTTAAAAATAGACCAGTATCAGGGAAAGAAGCTCTCAGCTTATAACAGACATCTGATGTGAGACTGAATGTGAGACCTGATTAACAACAGAACTGAAGACACAAAGCTGTGAACAATGAGAATTACTTATGACAAGCATTTCTAATCTAGGGATCCAAAGAAAAATAGTGATCTACAGCTGCTTTATAGCAAATATGTCACTTAGATAAAACATAACAGCAACTCAGCTACCTGGTTTTTGGAAAAGGATAGTTACATATTTAGTTACAATTTGCAGGAAAGCCCAATCAGTCTTCTTTCAGCATTGGCAGTATAAAAACAAAATCGGGGTAGTGCAGCAAAATGCCGCCTGCCTACTTCTGTTTATACAGAATGTGCCTTTTTCGGGGCAATGGGGGGCGTGAGCAAGTAACAAAACGTGTAGCTCAGCGTGTGACGCAAACAGTGACGTGGGAGGGAAGCCGCGGCTGGTCAGTCCTTCGGTGATTCTCTCATAAGTTGGCTCGTCCTTCACCGTCCCCGTCATCTGACGGTTAATGGCCTCTTCATTTGCGAGGACAAGGAGGGCGCGCAATTCCTTGTCTCCCCAGTTGCTCATCTTTACAGTGTCTGTCAGGTTTGCATTTCCCTCTTGCTACTAGCTGCTTATTTCTGCTATCAGCTGTTTCCTGTTAGTCCACCGCCAGTGGGTCGCATGTGCAGTGTCATCAACAGCCCCTCCCGTGGTGGAAGAGCGCCTCGTTCTTTTTAAACCAAAAAGGTCCCGCCTGTCTGCCCTGTGAGGCATGTCTACCCTACGAGGCAGAAAATTGGGCACCTCGGATCAACTCGGCAATCGGGCTCTGTGTGTCTAAACGCTCGCAGCTTGCCGGCAAAATGGCCCGACATTTCTCGCAAATCTGGCAGTGTAAAAGGGGCTTCTGTTTGTCTGAATGTACCTGTATTCACCCTCTGTCTGAAACGCTCCTTTTAGTGCTTGTCTCTTTAAGCCCAGTTTGCTCTAATTGGTCAGTGTTTCTGGGTCTTGTGCATTGGCCAGCAACCATCTTTTGTTCTGCAAAGTAAAATGACTGTTTTTGTCAATGGAGTCTGGTGGTTTTAAGAAAGCGGCTTCAGTTCCCAGTTGGAAAAAGCTGTCTAGTGCCAGGGTAAAGCGTTAAAAATATTGGAAAACATAGCGTACGCTAAGCCGGATTTGCTTAGCGACATATAATTTTATGTATGTGATGCAGAGGTTTACTCCCCAAAAGTTACTGTACATCACAACTTCACAGAAGTCCTGACAGCAGTTTCTGAATATGGACTGTATTCAATTCTCTGTGGATCGAGCATTTTGATGCTTTCACAGTATTTCTATAGCACCTAAACCTGCTGTATAGTATCAAAGACATGAAATCTGACTTTCTGCAATATGGGACCTTTGATATTATCGTGAAAAGGAAGCTCAATTTAACCTGTCGTCCCATGCACCTGCAACAGCTGGATTTATAAATACTTTGAAGTCTCCTAGTTTAGATAAATGCAGACTTCCCAGACTTGTGAAGGAGCTGCAGAGACCCTGACTCACTTCAAACTACCACTCATCTGTCTCTCATCTGGATCTGTGAAGTTGTAATTGCAGGGTTACATATACCTGTTCCACCCTCCGACATATAAAAGCGCACACACACATTATGCAAAAACACATCTGTTCTGAGCGGCAGACATTGCTAGTCAAAGCACATGACATCAGCATTACTCACAGGCTGGCCATGTGTGTGTGTGTGTGTGTGTGTGTGTGCGGTGAAGTCATCGCTTGTATCAGTTCTTAAGAATCATTTCCTACCAGCAGCTTGGTTTCCCTGTACATTTGTTACTACATGTCTGGCAGTCTTGACACCGACACCTCCACAGTCTGTCTCGATAGCCAACATAAATGTTGTCTGTGTGTGTGTGTGTGTGGGTGTGAGTTCAGCTGGAGGGTAGTGGTATTTATTTTGATTATTGAATTCGAGGAAAGAGTCAGAGTGTTCCTGAAATGAACAGGAGGTGACTGCAGCGTCTGGCACAAGGAAGACATGCTGTGACTGTGCGTCTGCTGTGGTTAGCACACATTCCTGTTAACTGTTTAGTCACAAGTTTGATCCCTAACACACTGAACCCTCTAACTAACACTTCTTGACTTATGGAGGTCTTGTTTTTAGGTTGCTCATCAAATATTGATACCTCAAAATACATATTTTTCCTCTTACCTAAAGTGCTGTGTGTTAATAGAGATTGTTCAGGCGTGAGTTGCCAAATGTTGGAGATATCGGCCGTAGAGATGTCTCCCTTATCTCCAATGTAATGGAACTATGTGGCACTCGGCTGGTGCTCAGGGAAGCGTCTGCTACTGCTAGCCTCACCCGAGCTAGCTAACGTTAAAGCTCAGCCGAGGAGGACTCTATTATTGTTTACATCTCGCAAAAGCCTCTCGTCCATGAGTAGATGCACGCTTCCTTCTGCGCGATGATACAGTTGAAGGGTGTAGTTTGGTAGAAAGAAAATAGTTCCTATGTGAAACTGCTCACAACAACGTCTGCGGATTATCGTGAGTAACTGGGTCATGATTTCTTGGAAGACACGTAAATTTTTTGGGCGCTTTTAGCACCACAGGCCGAGCGCCATCTAGTGCCATTATATTGGAAAGAAGTCAGACATCTCAACGGCCGATATCTCCAACACTCGGCAACTCACACCAGAACAATCTGTACTGATAAATACAGCACTAGAAGTAGGAGAAAAATACATATTTTTGATTTTGGGATGAACTGTCCTTTAAAGTTAAAAGTAAAAGATTTATCTGAGATGTAGTTCTGGGCAGAAACAATTAACACGTAGAAACACCCTGAAAATGAGGATATTAACAAGATATTAAATAGAGTGGTGCAGTCTTTGGCCGAGCACAGACGCCGGCTTGCAGAGAGCGCTCAACAGCCAAGTTTCACTGAGGCCTTTTGGCAGGTGACACAGGGCATTAATGTTAATTAATTACAGCTAGAGAAACACCAGCAAGTCGGAGCCGGCTAAAAATGAGAGGCCTGCTTACCTGAATGTTTTGCACACTGGGAACAAAAGAGAACAAGGATAGACAAAAGATGTGTTTGCCTGTGAGCCTAAGGAACCAAGTGGAAACAACTGTACTGTAGTTTGAGTCGTGGTTTCATTTGGAAGTTTGGTTACTGCGTCCACATCATCCGCTCAAACTTTACATTAATATGTGTACAACAGCAGCAGCAGCAGTCAACAATGTTACTGTATTTTTAGCGTGAACAAAAGTCACTCTCACATCTTTGTGACTGTCATGTGTCATTCTGTCACTGTCATGTGTCACAAACATCACTCTCCACATCCTGTTCAGGCGGCAGCTCCCGTGTGACACAGTGATGATGTTTACTAATCAGTGTAAAAATAAGAACAGTGTTTTTTCTTCATCCAGTTCCACTTTTGACAGCGTAACCGTGGTGCAAAGCTACATCCCGAGGCAACCTGCGTTCAGCTCCATCTTTGATCGCTCAAACTGTAATAGCCGTACCAGAAGCAACTTTTACACCATTTAAATGTGCCGTCACTGTGGCTTAGCTGCAGCAGTGTGAGTGAGCCAGGAGACGCAACAATGGAAAGAAAGACAAAGAGTTGAGAAGACACATCAGTTCAGGCACACACTGTAACTGAACAGCATTGATGTTCATTATTGTTAACATTGGTTTAATGTTTAAAACAAAAAAGTAGAAAAAGTAAAAGTAGCAATACCTCAACGTAAAAATACTCAGGTAAAAGTTAAAGTCCTGCATTCCAAATCGCGCTTAAGTACAAAAGTATTAGCATCAAAATATACTTAAAGGTATACCTTGTAGGATTGTCAGTGACTGTTGTAAACACGCTCACAAGTAAAAGAAAAAGCCAACCTCAGATTCAGTCATGTTTTAGCCTCGCTGTATTTGCATTCTTTGGGCGCTGGGTCTCTGGGATGCCTGCTGCTTATGGTGTGGCACCTGGTCGCTACCTTTTTGTAAAGCTCCCGCCTCACTTACGCGCTGTGGCGGTACATGCCGACATCACAAGCGCAGAATCTAAGAAGAAAATAAGAAAATCCAGGCAGTCTGTGCAGATAAATACTGCAGAGAGCGCGTCATAAATGATGATTACCTCTGTATGAGTCTACACCAAATCCTGCGTAGTTCAGAAAATAAAAGTACACATTATGCAGAATCGCCCGTTCAAAGTCATGTCAGTTATATTATAATTATTGATGCATATATTTTGACATCACTTTAATGTTGTAGCTTGTAAAGGTGGGGGTGATTTATGTACTGTTAATTAGATTAACTTTTAATAGCAGATCATCATTTACTTGCTCACTTGTGATATTTACTCAGAAAATATTTTAAAAGAAGTCTAGACTGTTAAACCTTGTACTGGGCCAACCTTGTGGTAATTACATTTTTTCTTGAGCATACACAAAAGATGTCAGAGGCAAAATCTGATGGAGTTAATGTCTTAACAAAATGTTATATATTTATTAAATTCACAGTAGTCGTATTGAGTAACCATTTTATTTTCCAAACTTGGTAAGAATTCACCTAATGCTCATCAAAATACTCCATAATTCTTATATAGTTTTGATTTAGAAGGGCGACAGAGTTGACCTGTTCTGGTTGAGACAGACCTGATAGCAATATTATTTAATGAATTTATCAGAAAATTGGAAGCTTAATAGAACTTGAGCAGCATTCCTGCCTTTTTGGAAACCAGAAAGTGAGACAGGAGTCCGCAGGATTTAGCTAACTCCTTTTAAATCTGATTTAATTGTGTTTTTGTTGAAATTGAGGGACTTGACAAAAATCTGGGACACGTCTTTGAAGGGCCAACACGTCCATATTAAATATACTTTAAAACAAATACATTTGTGACACCGGTATTATCAGTAGGTACTGTTAGTTTTAGATTTTGAAGGTTTTTAACATGTTTTTTTTATTGTTTGATGTCATGTTTTACCCCAGAAACGGACTTAGTATGTTGGTAAGTTATCATATTAACTGTTTTGTTTTTGGTGGACATGATTCGTCTCAGTTCTCAAAACTGGATGAGTTGATGTACATTTTGCATTAATATCCCGAATCTGCAAAGTAACTGGAGTTACCAAATAAGTTAAGTGGAGTATGCCAGAAAAGTATTTGTTTTTAAATGTAGTGGAACAGAAGTATGAAGTGGCACAAAATCAGAAAGTGCTTGTGTCGTTACATTCCATCACTGGGCTTCAGGGAGAGACGTTTCAACAGATCCATGTGGGAACTGAGCGCTCCAAAAAACAAAAAGTGAAAAGAAGTTCAGTTCTGTCATATTTTTCAAACATGGCCAACAGTTATTAGGCGCTGTTTGTGGTTCTTGTCTCTGTCTTTTACTTCTCATTGATTAGTTTCTTCTGTCTGTCTCTCGTTCTGTGTCTTTTTCTCTCTCACTCAGTGAATCATGGAAATTAAATGATTGAGTCTGTTCTGGCTGGCCTCCTAGACTTATTATGTAAACCTCTCTGTCTGGCTGTCTCAGTGCTCCGCGCGTGTGTGTGTGAGTGTGTGTAAGCGTGCACATGTGTTATTCGGCACTTGTCTATTAATTTCCTGTCTGTGTGACTTTGTGCCTACGTGTGTGTGTGATGTTGTAAAAAGAGGATTTTTTAGAATTATATAAAAAATTCTGTTCTACATTTGCCTTTTCTTGCAGCAAAGCAGAGCTGCAGATATGAAGTGTGTTCACAGAAGCCTGTGTGGATCAAACTCTGCCTTTTGTGTTTTGTTTTTGTTCTATGATTGACAGCTGGCATCGTCCCAGAGCCAGAATCGCTTTAATCCTCGTGTACGATAAACAGACAGTAATTTGTCTCGGAAGAAATTATTTATCCACCGAAAGTCGACTCAGCTGCCTTCTCTTTGTTCCCCTGTTTCATGTACCACATGACACTGGGAGCTGCCCAGTTCAGCCACAGCCTCAGTGGAGCACATCAATAGAAGCTGTTGATGCAGGGAGGAACATTTGCAGATGAGTGTCCCTGTCCAGTTTTTTGGGTCCTGGTGAAAACTTTGCTGCCCTTCTGTCCCCATTTATCTCTCCCTTAATACAACTACAACTCCCAGGGTGCATTTTAGCAAGAAGCATCTAACCACAGAGCTTAAATTCCACGTACGGCAGGTGGAAACTAAAAATGACATATTGACAAAACTTAAAAGACAATCTACATCTTTAATCAGTTCAATCAGTTTCAAATTCTGGGTCAACTCTGAATAAATTCAGCAACTTATGTCGACACTAGAAGACTCTGAAAAGACTTTGAAATACTTATGAAAGACAAAAGTCGACACCCTCTAACATCTAAAGACAATGAGTAACACTTTATGATTTTGCCAAGACTGGGGATCTTGCAGGGTCACTATTTGCAAGACTACAACTAGATTCCTTTTGAGATTTAGGGCCTGTCCCAATACCCACACTTCCCCTAGAAATACCCACTTGCACTTGATTGTGCGCGTTCACGTTCAGGCTAGTGGTGTCCCAAAACAGAATTGAGGTAGTGGAAGTGGTTTCAAACACTTAAAATCCGACCTAGACTCCAAGGGAGCCCCGACCCACACTTACAACGAAGTGGAAGATGAAATTTCCCAGAACACCTTGCGAAGTTAGCAACTTCGTCAAGTTTTGGAAAACAATTTGTTACTGTACGATCGGAATGTAGGCTATACAAACAACAGATGGTTGGGCTAGCGTAATCGACTTACCCGAACAAAATTGATCAGAACTAGAAGACGTCGTAGGCGCCTCCTGTTTTCAGCATTTCTTCTCCGTTGATTCACCAGACGGAGAAGAATAAACATAGCACACGCCACAACACAAGCGCTGGAGCCGACATTTTCAAACCTGAATGACTACCGGTATCTTGTGTCGCTACTTCGCGTGACGTATGCCTGCACGTCAGCCGCGCCGATTTGCATGAAGTGGTGTCCCATTTCTTTGGGAAAGATCTCTACCCTAATATTTCTCACTTCCCTCATCAAGGGTTATCTCACAAACGAGGGCACTCAATACCAAATGGAAGATTTAAGGGGTAGAAATGGGACAGGCCCAAAATCCCATCCTGTTCCTGCTGGAAAATATTACGCCAAACTATCTTTAAGAAATATGACATGTTAACAATTCCTTACGTGTCTTTAAAAACAGATAACCCTAGAAACACAAGATGAAAAGTGTCATATGTTGACAGTATTCTCATCAATTCGGCATCAATATAATCTATAAACATAAACTCTGTTTATGTACAAACTTAACATTTCGGATATTGTTGCCTCAACTCTCTATCAGCCTCCGTTGGTTAGCTGTCCTATTTTAGTGGGAGGAGACCATGGAAATAAGAGACAAACTGTTTAAATAAATTAAGATTTCTCATTAAAATAAGTGCTGGTTGGTGGATCAGACACACGCTAAATTGAACACTTGTTCACTGAACAACTCTGCCACTTTCTCCCTCTTTTTCACAGTAAAGGAGAAGCGAAACTTGTTCACAGTCTTGTGCCTCTCCGGAGTCCCCTTCATGTTTACTGTCTAGCCAATTTGCTGCTTTTTGTTTGGTGCCGGAGAGAGCGAGGCTATAGGTTTTTGACAGTATTCACAATGTCATTGACCTTGAGTATTTGTATAAGCCAAGACTGAGAACTTATGATAATGTTAAACGTCTGGTTTTGTTGGAATGTTAAGATGAGACAAAGAGTGACTTGAGACAGCTAAGACTGAGTTTTATGACTATCTATCTATCTATCTATCTATCTATCTATCTATCTATCTATCTATCTATCTATCTATCTAAGATACCATTCACAAAAACATTTTAAATGGGAATACAAAACGTGGACGAACACCTACAGTAAGATTACCCCTCCATCTTGGCAGCTCTATAACTTCCTCCTTTAAAGCTGCTTCCTGACCTCCTTCCTTCCTTGCCCACATCCTCCATCCTTTCGTCCTTCTTTGCTTCCTTCATTCCTCCATTCAGCCTCTCAGCTGTTCTTTGTTTCTCAGTCTAGACGCCAGTAACACACACAGAGTAACCAAAAAGAAGTCATCATCGGGGTCTCATCATGCATATATGTAGATGCATGCAGCAAGCACGTCTGGGGGTCAAGGTCATCGTCACATTGGGGGTTGTGTGTGTTTGTGTGTGTGCTCTCTGCGTATAATCTGCATACAAGACAGTGTTCAGCTGAGGCCCTTGTGGTCTGTCGGACTTGTATTGTCCTATTAATTAGTCTGAAGTCAGAGCCGGCCCTATACGTCTGTCTCGCAGTGTGAATAAATCCATACAGAGACTGTCTGAGGACCGAGAGCCTGCTCTATAAATAAAGGCAATGACTGTCTGCCTGCTATATGCGTAGAGCGTCATGCGACAATGTGGAAAAGGTTGTCTCTTGTTTTTAATTAATTGGTCTGAAGCAGAAAAAAAAAACCCAGTATGGCTGTCTGGTCTTCTAAATACTCCAACTGTAGTCTGTTCATGCAGGTCAAAACAACCATGTCTTGTTTTTCATTAATTAGTCTGGCCCAGGGGAAGTTGGAGTTGGGTTGTTGGTGCAGTATGTTAAAGTGTTTTTTGGCTTTTGTTAATTAGCCCAGTCTGAAGTGCTCAGAGTTACCTGCTAATGTGGAATAGATGGTAAATGTAAGGTTGTCTGTATGGGAAATGGGAATAGGCTGCACTATGATTGGTACACATTTCAATTAGACCTAAAGCAATAAGTCGATTAAACAATAGAGTCCTGCTGGGAGGTCTTATTCATAGGCCGACATGGAAGTTAGTGTTGCTGTGGTTAAAAAGCCAATGGGATTTTTCCATTGGCGTTTGCATAATAACAGAAAATCAGCCCAGTGGCAAACAGAAATTTATGATACTTACATGTTTTGTTCGGCAAGACAATCCTCACAACACCACCTTTAGGATTGCGATTACCAGAGGTATAAAGCTCACAACTACGCTACGATCACGTCGCCACCACAACGAGGCTGTAAAGTGTTCGGCAAGATGACGCTCTGTTGTCTCATTTAGCCACTTGTCAGCAGCCTCCTTTTGTAAGACACTTAAAAGTACAATTGACAAGTGGGGTAGTTACTGATTTGTTTTTATTAGGGTTGTCAAAAGTATCTATACTCTGAAAAGTATCGATACTCAAACGCTGAATCCGGATGCAATACTAATTTACAAAAGTATCGATACTAACAGTGCACGCCACCTCAGCGCCTGTCGGGTGCGCGCGACGGGTCCGACGGACACGCGCTGTGCAGGCAGCGTCTGGCAGGCACAGAGCCCTCGCTGCAACCCTGCTTGTTGTCATCGCTGTGCATGCGTGCACACATTTCTGTTGCTGTAATATGGCCAGCGCGGCTGCAGGAGGACCAGAGCAGCCAGTTTTGGTCAAAAATGATAAAGGAAAAAGCGCTCTTTGGAAATATTTAGTGAAGTGAACACAGCACGCTGCAGACGGCAGGTACAGCCCCTCCCCTCACTAGCAGCTGAGCAGCTGGTGTCGCCAGCATCAAACTAAAATATAACTTCTAACGTTAATGTGGGAGCTAAGCAGAAAACTTTATCAGTCATGCCCCTCTGTAACATTAATAGACAATGTTAGTTTAACAGGACAACACAATTATGTGTGTCTGAAAAGTTATGTTAACTGTAAAGTCACAGATTGAAGCTGAAAAAACGTTTGGTTTCTCCCGTAACCCCTGGTTCTCTGATCACATAGTGAGGTAGAAACAGGAGCATCCTGAGCCTAAACTACCAACTCTATTTGATCAGCAACGAAAATATGGTGCCAATTCACCAGAAGCACAGAAAATAAACAGGGCTGTAGATAAATACATTTGTATGGACAGATCTTGTTTCTGGTTGTTATTTATTTTGGGGGGATTTGTTGTTGTTATCATTGATGTTACTGTTCTGATCTTTATTTAAAAAATGACATGCCTCTTAATTTTTTGCTGCTGTATCGAAAATGGTATCGAGTATTGAATATTTTCCTGGGTATCAATATTGAGTTTGAAATTTTAGTATCGTGACAACCCTAGTTTTTATAGTAGAACAAAAGCTAAAAGTCTCTTCAGCCTGCGTTAACCACCGACCTTATATTAGGCATCTAACAAAAAACCCATTAAAAAACCCATTGACTTCAAGGACTCATTCCTGCACCACTCTTATAATCCATCTACAACTGTTTGGGTAATAAATTCATGATTTAAGTTATTTCTCAAACAAAAATATCACCTACTTTCAGCTTCAGCGACCTTAATTATACCTGTGTCTGCGAGACTAAAATGTCCTGTTGCACCTAAAGGTTGATATAATGAATTGCTTATAGTTTGTCAAAAGAGTCCATTAACCAGTCCAAGGCAGGGAAAGCGGCTTTTTGGCTTTAAATGTTTAAATAAAATGTCCAGACCAGAATGTGCTGCTGCACAATTTTGCCTGTTTGAAGTGGCTGAATGAACGGATGCCTGAAAAGAATAACTGTGATACTGAAGTAGTTCATCGCTCACAGAATGAAGATATTTGTGCTGCAGAATTCAGTTTAAGAGAAGACAATTCACTTTTTAGTTATTTTGCTTTTCGCGACTCTTCAGCTGCCTGAAAGTTCCTTTTCCTTCAGCTGATTTTAATGTTTTAGTGTGAAATGAAATGTAGCCTTTAAACTAACACATATCTGTTTTAATGTCATCATATGTCTGATGAACACATCTCATGTGCCAAGAAACAAGAAGCACTCATGAGTGCTTCAGTCTGCACACATATGTGCAGCCTATAATTGCTATTACACATTCAGATATTCAGATGTATGTATGCAAATGCTTGTTGTGTCGATGCAGGATTTTTTTGCATATGAAACCAGCGTGGCCGTGCATCTGCAGGGGAGAGGGGGTGAAGTGAGGCAGTCTGGGTGTCTGGGAGGGCAAAGGTGAAGGGTCGGGTCATGAGGAGGCAGGGAGGGGGAGGGGTGAAAGGTTTGTGTAGTAACAGTGGGGGCTGGTTTTGGAGCTGCATGTGTGTATTTGTATTATTTAGTAATATTTCACTACAGTTTACTTCTCATTGCTTTCATGTTTTATTATGTTGAGCCAGTTATCTCTTATTGCAAAAAGTTAAACATAAGTTTGTGACTCTGGACATTTCAACTCACTGAATTTCATTGATTTGTTCAGTTTTTTTCTTGTTTTATAGATTGCAGCAGACACATTTAGGTGTGTGTATGAGGTCTTTGATGAGGTGTTACTGACTGATTTGTCTCTTTGAAGTCATCTTGCTCACAACGCTGCCAATATACATATGTAATATAGTGACCGAAAGATTGAGAGCTGATTGTTTGTGCTATCATCAATACGCTGATTAGAAGGATGTTGTAGCCTATCAGAAAGTCTCAGTTGCACAGGCTCAAATATCCTAAATATGCACATTGAGTTTACATTCTGACAGCTCTAGGTACTGTTAGAAATACCTTAGTTTAGGGAATATAAACTTTATTTCTTTTACTTTAACAAATAAGCCAAATTGCTTGACGAATCCTTGGTAAATAAAGAACTTTACATTGATAAAATATTCTCTAAAGTTAGAGACGGTTACTGATATTATAGATACAATATAGACATTTAATAAATCACGAGAATCACGAGAGTAACACTGACATGTTCCTGACACAGTGACACACATATTGTGCTTTAAATACACGCACCTCAACATCACGGGCTGAGACGTCACTCAGTCAGCTGGTCTGGTTCTGACTGCAGACCGAATCTAGACAATAGACACTTGAGTCTGCAAACCACGCGCACACGCTCTAAACCCCCCCTCCCAACACATGACACTGGCGTTCATGACCCTGGGCTTGACCCCTGTACGTGCACACGTACACACACATACACTGGGTTGCACACTCACAGACTTGCAGGGAGGACTGCGTCTGCCTCACTTTGCTCTCTGGCCCATAGGAAACAGCTGGGGCCACAACATTTGCATCCACACACACACACACACACACACACACACACACAGACGACACTCTGACCCCGCCTCTCTGTTTATATTACTGAAAATTATCATCCAACTATTCAAACACACAGGCACAATGAAAAAGGTATTCTTATTATAAACACCCAGCCTGACATGAACCAAGCTCCACCTCCATGACAACAATCCTCTGACTATCACAAACAAACACACACACAGGGTAGGCCGCAGTGTGTCTAGACAGAGCAGCAGGCTAGAAAATCACACAAACACAGTCGTCAACTTTATTTCATGGTTTTAAGGCTCAAAATACATAAAAGTGCACATCACAATCACATGTTATCACTCTATTTTTTAAAGAAGCACTGCATGTGGGATTTACAACAATACCTTGACGTTAATATTAACTAGGAAGCTGATGTGATGCTACGTTAACAGAGTCTAACAACAAGCTTACAATGCACAACAGTCACCAGCAACGTTTGATACTCCCACAAATGAGCTTCTCTGTCTCATGCTGTGATCGTTTCTGACCGGCATATCACACAGCTCGGGATGGATTTTACACTAGAAGTGCACGGAGTGACCACATAAAAAGGTTGGAGTGCTCTGAAAAAAGGACACAGGCCACATGCGGCCACATATGCTCTCTCCTCATTGGGAATAATTGAAAAAAGAAAAACGCTGGCACTCATAAAACAACGGGATGCAGACATATTGTATTTTAGTTTTGATTCAGGCAAAACAAGCAATTGTAAGACTTCACCTTGGACTCTGGGAACTCGTGAACAACAGTTTTTACCATTCAGTGACATTTTGTAGACTAAACAATCAATTAGTCATGAGAAATGCATCGTGCTCACAGTGGTATGTAGAGTAAGGGCAAGTGTACTTTCCATCTGCAGGTCTGTAATTTCAAGGAATGTCGTGAATGTGTCTGCACAACGTTTGTGGTGATATGGGCTCCTTGATTAAATCTTGTCGGAGGCCAAAAACGAACTAAAATAGGATTGAGTATTGGACTTGGCTGAAAGAGAAATGAGCTTTGAGCATCTGTTTCTGTTTTGGGCCTTGAGAGCGTAGCGCCGTTATCACGTCAGACTCCATCTCGCTCTGATGTTGCTCTGAGCACAGTGTGTTGGTCCAGTTCAAGCACAAGGCCTTGAAGAGTGAAATACTTTTCTTTTTAGAGCGTCTATAAAAGAGGAAGATGTGGAGGAAAATACCTAATTGGGAAAGTTTGAAGAACATGTAGGATAGTCTTGTTGCAGGAAGTTAACTGCGAGCCAACGAAAAATCTCCCGTCACACCTGAGTTGACAGATTCTTGGCAACATCAGCAACACAATCGCTGGTCGCATTGTGTCCGACAGCCCCCCACACCTCGCTCAGTGAAGAGAGGGCAGGCCTTGCCAGCTGGCACACAAACACACACACATATATATATGTGAGGCCCATATCGTTTTGTGCTCCGGAGGCACAGAGCCAGATTCCCAGCTTGTTTGCCATCCATCCATCCATTAAGCCTTCATTACTCAACTCCAGATCCCCTCATGGTAAACATTTCTGACACTGATGCTGTAGAGAAACGTTATCAACATAAGTCACTGTCAGCTGCGAACTTGAGTGCATGGGAATCTCATATACAGAGACTGAATGAGAAATTCCAGGTGTGTGTTGGGTTCTTTCCCAGACGTCACATGTGATAAACGTCAACTTGAGATGTTTTCCAGCCAGCAGAAATTCTGTTTCTGGTCCACGAGCTGCCGAAAAACATTGAAATACCCAGACAGTTAAATATTTTGCTTCACTGCACCTCCCTCACACACTCCCCTTTTTTTTTTAAACTTTCCTCGCTTCATTTGAACAGCTTTGTCACCGTGATCTTGTTTGGGTGTCTGCAGAGATTTGTTTTGTCTAAAGTAGTGGTTATCTCGCTCTCTCTCTCACTCACACACACACACACACACACACACACACACACACATGCACAGACACAAAAGAGAGGGCGAGTTGATTCATGCGGAGGATCCGGGCTGATTTGAGCCGAGTCTTTGAGGAAGAAAAGATCTTTTCAAAGCCAGGTGTTTCTACTGTTTCTACTGTTGGCCGCTGAGCCGCTGCGGTGAGGCAGGTGAAGCTTCTCAGTCCTGCTCAAAGGCAGCTGATGGTGGAGGAGAGGAAGCATTAAAGCATTACTATGTGTCCTTGGTTTGTAGTTTCTGAGGGCAGCACTGTGGTGGTAGACAGACGGAGGGTCAAGCATATGAACAAATGAAATTGTAAATGATTTCAGTATTGATATAATGCCGTGTGCTGAGGAAACTATCTTAGCCTTTGATATTACTATTGTGTGTTACAGTGGTCCTGTATACTGTTAAAATTAATGGATGTTTGCCATTTTAACTGTTGCCATCTTGGATTATTGGAGCAAGAAGTTATTTGGACAAGAGGGTGGAGCTAACCCTAACGGGAGCTGCTAGCTTGGTTGGCATAGTGCATTTACAGCTATAGTTAAACCGTGATAATGCTAATGCTAATTTTCACTTGTGAAAAACAGGCTTAAAACCATCAAAACAAAAATGTACTTAAAGGAAAAACTGAACATCCGACTCCGTAGAGGGTCTTTTAGTACAACCAAATGCCGATCAAGACTTTTTTAGGCGACCAAAATGTTGCAGTTGACTTTAGTGAACTGAAAACACACGGCTACACCAACACTATCTATCACCATGGTAACATTACTTAACCAACATTGTGGTAGCGACTTGTCAGCAGACAGCACCCACCTGTCCCTCAAAGTGGCAGTGACCTTAATCGTACGTAACTTTAAACCTTAGTAATATTTAAATGGGTGAGTTATATAAAAATTCACTCCCGCACAGTTGTCATGAACAGAAAAACTTAGCTATAGAGCCCAAAACTGGTTTATGTACCAGGCTATAAACTTGACATTTTAACATTGGGTATGGAGATTGACTCGCTGTTGGAGCTAGCCTCAAATGGCCATTTGACGAACTGTAGTTTTTGGCTCTTCTGCGTTGGCTTGGCTTCATTTTGTACAGCCTTGAGTCTTCCTCAACCTTTTTGGCCAGTGTGAATGTGACTTATGAGCAGTTCAAGCATTATTTTTCTTTCTTAGGTTGTTTCGTTTGAAAGATTGTCAGAGATTAAGAGGTGGAACTGTACCAAATTTCACCAGAAATTTTTTTTTGAATTAACTAAAATAAACCTTAAACGAACTTATGATGACAAACATTTTAATAGTTCCTTGATAACGATATGTCACTATGTCAGAACTCAACAACCGTCTGATGCATTTAAGACCTGTAATCACTCTTGTTTTTGCTTTCATTTGGTCTTCACCAAGTCTTGAGCAAAGTCTTGGCGACAGGGTGTTGTTTAGAGCGTTATGTCTGGAAACAGTTTCCAAAACTATAAACTGAAACAAACTTAAAAGTCTCTGTGGAGCTGCAGGGCTGGTCTTAATCTTCTGTGGGTTCATCACTACGACTGACACCTCTCACATCATATCACGTCTTTTGATTTATTGTTAATGTAAAGTATTGATTAGTGGAGCTTTCAGTAAAGCTGCGTAGATGCTAGTTCACTGAAAACAGCCTGTTGAATCATGGCGTGTGCTCACACACACACACAAACACACAAACCGTTTGAACACACATGCTGTAGATGTCCATGTAATACGTTAACATTATTCATAATGTTGGCCTGTTTTCCACACATTCACACAAACTGTAGCCACAGCTAGATGTGCTTTCAATTCATTACCATTGTTTATTAATGTGGAATTGATTTTCCAAAACAAACACACACACACACACACACACACAGGGTCAGACATTCAGAGCATTCAGACATTGTTTTGTCTAGCCAGGTGTGTGTGTGTGTGTGTGTGTGTAAGGACCGGCTGAGCTGGTTTTGGTTTGGCAGAAAAACACTGTTTGGACAGGAACAGCATGTCTGGCTCTCACACACACACACACACACACACACACACACACACACACACACACACACACACACACACACACACACACTTCCCCACATCCCCTTCCTCTGCAGGCTTGATCTCACACTTTATCTAACACACACACTCACACACACCTGCAGCTTCAGCACAACAGGTTTGTCCTTGAATATATTTGTTGACTCAGTTCCTGCCCTCTCAGTGATTGTAACTGAGACACCTGTAATGTTCTTAAGAAGAAGACAAAAGGCGAATGTGTCCAACTATCAGAAAATAAACGCGTATGTATCGATGATGTCCATAATTCTGACTTGTGAAACATGAGTCAGCTTAAGACCTTCAGCTACAGCTGAGTTTTGGGAGGATGGTTTTGAGACAGCAGAGTTCTCAGAAATTGATTTACGACACACAATGTAGCCGTCAGTGTGGATGTACGGATAAAATTTGCTTGTTCCTGCAGCTTCTGTCGATTTTTTTAAATTGTTTATCTGAGAAGGGGTCAGATGCTAGAGGCCAATTTTATTGAATTACAGAAAACCGAAAACAGTCAACTTTAGTTGTGTTTTGGCTGATCGTACATGACAGCGGTGTTTTGGGTTTGCCTAAAAATGCAATGGTTCGAAAACGGGTTCCAGAGTGCAATTTTTTGGAAACATTACCGTCTCCATTGTCACGTAAACTTGCAATATACAGTTCCTCTGAAAACGGACTTTTCGCACATGTGCAGTACAGTTCCAGTCACTAGGCATGTGCGAGAAAGTCATTACACATCGCCAACTACTGGCCTGGCATATATTCTACAGCGTCTTTGGTTGTATTTGCGGTAGGGCTGCAACGATTAGTCGACTAATCGATGACTAATCGACTATAAAAATAATCGGTGACTATTTTAGTAGTCGACTTATCTGTTTGAGTCATTTTTATTAGAAAAGTACTATAAAAGTACCCAAAATACTATTACTGCAGCTTCTTACGTTCAGATATTGGCAGCTTTACACACTCTCCCATGATGGTGAACTAAACCCTTTGGTGTGAGTACGAAACAAGACATTAGATGACATCATTTTTTGGTTTGGGAGAGACAGACCGACATTCTTCAACATTTTAACACATTTTTTGATAAAATGATTAGTCGACTAATTGAAGAAATAATCGACAGATTAGTCGACAATGAAAATAATCGTTAGTTGCTGCCCTAATTTGCAGATCTGTGTGCACGGCGATTGTCATCAAAACGTTGTTGTCTGAAAACGAAAATGAGAACCGATTCCGTTTTCAGCGAATCGTTTTCGTGTAAACATGGCTGTAGTCAGCACCTGACATGAATGGAGAGCTGAAACACTTACGATTATGGATTTATCTTCCAAGTGTCCAAAAAGACATTGCAGTTCAAGGCTGGATTATAAAGCACCTGAAAGGGTATGATCACACCGGAGCCCTTGTTGGAGCGGCAGGATGGCTAACGCTTGCTGCTGGGCTAAAGATAGAAAGTCTCTTGCATGCAACATTGCAGAGATATTGAAGGTTATGTTGTACTTGACATCATCAACCCCAGATTTACCTTCTATGGTGTCCAGTGTGTCAGATTTTTCTCATCAACGCTTGCTGGTAAGCCAGACTCACACACGCAGTTCAGCTAATGCTAATTTTAGCTTTTTAGCCCCCTTATTTTAGCGAGCAATGACATGCCGCAACAAAATACCATCCGTTTTCCATCCAAGCAGCGCTCAAGTATCATTCCAAATTACTTGGCTCCAAGTTTAGGAGAGAGACTGAGTAAATAAGAGATAAACAAAAGAAGTACCAACTCTAACAACCAAAACCAGCATCGCCATGTTTTTTTTTGTCAAGCTTGTCCGATTTAGCAACAGTAACTAAGGATCATGGGACTCAGGATCGGTCAATTTAAAATCGTGACTCGTGTCTTCTGATGTTTTATTGACCAAATTTTTAATCCATAATTGAGGAAACAGTCAGCGGATTATTAGATTTAGACGCCTTGGCTTGAGGGCACTCACTGCAGCCAGCAGGGATTTAACCAGTAACCTCCATTACTAACCTGATGCTCTGTGAATGTGTGGCTGTGTGTACATAAACACCCTGCACTGCAGACTGTTAATGATTACTATTATGTCTAGTATCACATTGGATCACAGCCATCACACACACACACACACACACACAACACACACACACACACAGCCTTCTGCATGTGACCTGCCCTCTGCGACTCTGTCTGACTTCCCTCTCTCTTTCACATTTAAATGAACAGTGTGTGTGTTTGTGTACGAAGGTCTGTGTGCGTGTGTGCGTTTGTGTACGTAGGACTGTGTGTGTGTGTGTGTGTGCGGGGGTGCGAGACGACAGGGGTTGTCTAGCTCCTTCTGGCTTGAATTCTAATGAGCATCACACACACACACACACACACACACACACACACACACACACACACACACACACACACACATAGAGAGAGAGAGCCAGACAAGCAGCTGATAATGAGGTTTGATTTTCATATGTTTCAGACAGAATGCTCCGCAGGTCAGCTAGTACACAGAGGAGCAGTGTGTGTGTGTGTTTGTGTGTGTGTGTGTGTGTGTGTGCGTCACAGTGACTGTGAGTGATTCCTGTTGGACTTTACATACTCTCACTTTTTCCATTGTTAACAGTAATGACCGTGTGTGTCCATTACAGCACTAGGTGTGCCGTTTGCTTTTGTCTGTTTCGTCTCCATGTTACTGATGTCTCTGATGTCAGAGCAGCCAGACCTCTGGTTGATTATTATTTGTTGTATTTATTTCTAAAGCACAGCCAGACTGCTGCTTGTGGTTACATTAAAACACAGAAATAACACAAGCATTAAAACTGTTTTAAAGTCTCTTTGTATGTCCTTTGTCAGTCACACAGTGGTCTGCATTAAGCATTTAATGTTAAATCCTCTCTTGAGGTACATTTTAGGTCATTAAATTGTGACCTAATTACAAAAATGTCAGCTGAAACAAAAGATGAGAAAGTTACAGCATATATAAAGAGAGACTGAGTATTTGATGGATACTCGCAGCAGCCACTGGGGCACAAGTTCTGTCATTATTTTTATGTCCCTGGTGCTGGAATGGAAAATCATAGGTCATTACTGAGCATACCAGCTGACGCAGACAGTGTGGAGATATTTTGTAGTTCAGCCTCAAACAAACCACAGTCCCCCTCAGTAAATACATTAAGAAAGAAATCACTCATTCTTGGGAATTGGGACAAAATTTTTATTCTTCAGTTAGGCTGAAATGTATTTCAAAACATAAAAGTATTAACTATTAACCCTTGTAATGAGCCAGCCTCCAGTGATTTTTCTTTTTAATAGTATATGTAATGTCAGAAGTAAGATCTGACGGAGCTGACAGAAAGTTATATATTTATTAATTTCACAGCAGTCATAGTGAGTAACCATTTTATTTTGAAAGGTTGCTGAGAGTTCTTTTTATACTAATCAAAATACTCATTTTAGACCATAATTCCTATTTAGTTTTAATTTAGAAGGGCTACAGATTTGACCTGTTATGGTTGAGTCAGACGTGAATTTTATCAAATTAATTTATCAAAAAAAAAACCCAAAGTGTACCACAACTTGAGCAGTATTGCCGCCTTTTTAGAAACCAGGAAGTGAGACTGGAGCTAACCTCTTTTATGCCTAATTAAGTTGTGTTTATGTAGAAATTTGATGGAGTTAACAAAAAATAAGAAATTTATTTTAAAACATTTTACATTTTTACACCAGTATTATCAGTACGGACTGTTAGTTTTATATTTTGAAGGCTTTAAATGCATTTTTTAAATTGCTTGAAGTTGTAAATTCTCGTCCGGGACAGGGGGGAGTTCTGGCGCAGGGCAATTTTAGAAGTAAAAAAAATGAAAACAGATCAAAATATTTTATAAATCACATTTATTTCATATATACAAATCCTTTAAAATAATGTTTCACCCAGAAGTGGCATTCATTTGTTGTTGAGTTATAATTTTAAGGTTTTTTGTTAGGACATAATTTGTCCCAGTTCTCCAAAGTCCTGTAAAATAAAACTACAAATAATGTAAATTTTAATTCTTTGAGTTCTTTCTCGTGACATTACATCACTCTGATGAGTTTGCACAGTAAGGTAGGAATTGCTAATAAAGTAGTGCCCCTCAAACTAAATTTAAAATGACTTTAGATGTCACTATTCGCCCCAGTGATGTGCCCAACTCCTCTTTAAGTTGCAGGAAGCTCCAGTTGTCTCTAATCAGCTGTCGGTCCATGTTGCTGTTGCTGTTGCCGGCCCGATGTGTTGCTCATACTAACAATGAATCACAGAATTGGAGGCGGAATGACAAGATCAAAACTGCGACCTTCACTGTTACACGATGCTCATTTTCATACTACTCAGCTCTACTGAGTAGTGGTGACCTTCTGTGATGTATCAGCCACTTTATTTCATTCAGCGGCTCATTCTCCCCGCTCAATGAAGATGCTGGTGTTTGATGGACTGTACAAAAGGCAGTTTTGGGGATGTAAATGTCGGCCTGTCTGTTGATGCACTTCTTTGATGTGGATGTGAGCAGGGTGGGTAGTGTGTGGACTCATAACATGAACTACAGACGCACCTTTGCTCAGGAAGTTGAATTTGTCAATGAAGGAAATCTGGAGCTAATTAGCTTCACAAAATGCTGACATGAACAAAGCTCACAGAAATGCATTCTGTGGCCCATGTTAAAGATCACACTGAAGATTGAACGTATTTAAAAAGCATTTGATATATTAATGTTATATCAGAGTCTGTGGCCCACTCACTGTTAGCATTAGCATAGCTAGTGCTCCAGATGGGACTCACTGTGTAATATGGGAGTTCCCTGGATTAGCATGCTAAATTTAGACTAATGCTCCTTTCTCTTCTCTTCTACTCTGATCTCCTCTCTTTATTCTAACCTGTCTTACTCTACTTTGTATTCATGCAGTACTCTGTTCCTGTTACTTTTATAAATACCATGAGATCTGAGATTTTGCCGTCAACGATCAGGACTGCTTTATGGGAATGTGGGATTTCCATATGATTTTTAAATCACTGTGATGAGGTACTTTCATTTGTCACATTTTTATTCACTGAATTAGACAAAAGGCATTTCCATCTGGTGGTTTTACCCATGAAGAGTTGATCAGATCATTTTCCAGACATTAGAATTTACTGTATTTCCATATGACAATGTGGAATAACATTTACTGTGACAGGACTTTGGTTAATTCTCCAGCTTGAGTGAGTTGTCCCAAACCAGACGTGTTGAAAATGGCGTTTCCTCTTTCAGAGCGAAGATAGAAAGGTGAGAATCAGACAGGAGAAAGACAGAAACATGAGGAAGGGATGATAATCGACCCCCCCTCAAACACACAACCACACACAACCCAACACACACTCTCACACAAACACACACCTCCCTCTCTCTTTTCCCACTGTTGAAACCAGTAGTGGGAGTTTTGTGGACCAAAGTTCCCACACTTGTTGGCTGCACCGTGACCGTGGCTTCCAAAGTCAGTGGAGTGTGTGTGTGAGAGTGCATGTGTGTGTGTGTGTGTGTGTGCGTGTGTTTGTGCTTGCCCCCCCCCCCCCCTCCCCGAATTCACCCCTATAGCCTTTCTCATGGAAATTGGCAAGCAAGCAAATTGTGTGCACCTATGACCTATTACTCTCTCTCTCTCTCGCACACACTCACACTCACACTCACACTCACACAGACAGACACACACACACACACAGACACACACAGCTGTCTGTGCTATTTCTGACTACCCAGACTGTCGAGTCATCCCAGGACTGAGAAGGGAGCGGGGGGGGAGGAATTAGCAAGCTTCTCTCTCTCTTCCTGCCCTTTTCTCCCTTTCTTCTCTCAGCCATTAATTTTTTACCTCTCTCTCTTTTCTCTCCACTTTAACTTTCTTTTTTCTTCCAGCCTTCCTCTATCACTCACTTCCCTTTCTTCCTACTATTTACCATCTACTCTTTGAGAACTGTTTCTTTTCTTTCTCCTTTTCTCATGTGTTTGCAAGAAGCAGGGGCACTGAGAGGGCTGCAGCTCCCCCCTAAAAGAAATAGATTACAGGGACATATATGGATATTTGTGGCAGGAAAGAGCCTCTACTTAATCTTCCTTACGTTAATTATCAACATGTGAGGTCTATTTATAACACTTCCTGCAAAGCGATGCAGTTGGCGGCAGGTTGGAGCTTTTCTGCAGAACACATTGAAGTGTTTTGGAGAGTTCAGAGTTTTTCAAGTAAATCATACAAACCAAAGACGTCAGGGCACGGATCGTCTTGTCAGACAGACCCCTGGCGAGAACTCAATCCAGCGCTTTGTGTGATTTAACTGCAATTACTGCGGCTGTGCAGCGACTCCGTACAATAGGATCTGTGCTTTTATAGCTCTTGATTATAGCTCTGGTAACTAGAGGTTGCTCCAGTTGAGTTCTGGGTGAGTCAGCTCTCTCGGGCTGGTGCAACAGACAGACCGAAGTGGAGACATGAAACAAAAACTTATGTAACTCTGTATAATCTCAGGTTCTCAGTAAAGCGTGTGGACTTTCACTGCAGAGTGGAGTCTTTGCTAACAGTGACAAAGCATCTGATGGCTGTCTCTTATTAACGATCCAGCGCTGGGCTGCATTTGAATATTCGCTTGTCTGTTTTCTCTCCGCACTGCATTATTATAAACTACTGTATGATTAACTTGTCATATGTCTTCTTCTTCCTTTAGTTTTCATACTGGACTGTTGGTGCTTGTGTAATGTCTGTGGCTGCCTTGACAAACAGTATGTTGTTGTTCAGGTTTGCAGTCTGTTTGCAGCCATTCAAATTAATGCAAAAACTATGAATGTGTGCAGCAGGTAGTCATTACATAGACTCACCTCTCAGCACCTCCAACCCTGATTCACCTCCTTCCTCTACATGCATCCTCCCTTACTTTTATCCTTCCTTTTCCTGCCTCCTTCCTTCCTACAATATTTTCTTCCACCCTATCTTTTTCTATTCCTTCCTCTCTCCTACCCTCATATCATCCTATTTTCCACCCTTCCCTCCATTCTCCTGACCCCCCCTCTCTCTGTCTGTCTGCTCTCTCTGAGCCATCTGACTCGGCAATGACCGCCTGTGACCTTTAGCTGAATGCAGGAGGAGGAGGAGGAGGAGGCGCATAGACGGAGAGCAGGCAGCGGATGACAAATGAGCTAATTGCTTTAGATTAACCATGGAGTGTCTGCCTGCCTGCGAGGCTTACAGCCTCCTCCTGTCTAGACAACACCACAGAGGGAGGGAATAGATCAGCAGTCTCTCTCTCATGCCACACAACCGAGAAGTGAAAATGTTTAAATGGCTATATTGTTGTTTTCTTCCAAGTTGCACAAGGCAAGAAGTGTATATCCTGTCAGATGAGGTTAGTAATGCTCAGAGCACAGGAGCATGTATATTAAAGGGGTACTCAAGTAATTTAGTATCATACTTTTGTAAAGTCAGGGGACTCACAAAAGACAGGTTTAAAAAAGAACGGTCAAAATTGATGCAGCAGAGGCGGAGATATCCTGACTTTTAGCTCCTGTCGAACTCCAAAAAAGCGCCTACACTTCCCACAATGCACCCTTTTAGTGTTTTCTTTCAATCCTGGTAAATGTCCACATCTTTCAAACTTCACTCCTCCAGTTTGTAACTCAGGCTTCATATATATTGTACTCTGCAGGCCCGAGCTGAGCTGTAAAGTGCGTGTGAGCGCTCCTTTAACTTCACTGGTCACTAAATTCTCAGTAAGTCAGTACATAATAACAAGAGAGGTTAGGAGCTGATGAGTCAGCGCGCTCAGTGACCAAACCTACAGCGGCATGTAATGTGAGTAAATTTCTCAGTTAACAGAAAGTAAGACCTGCATCATTCTTCTTCTGCAACTCTGTGACTCCATTAGACGCTTACACGAGAAAACCAACAAGTTGTTGTTCTGCCGAAGTCTGAAACAAAGCGGAAAATGATCTCTGGCTTGATTACGCATCGTTAGAAACACCACGAGACATGTAGATCAGGACAGATATCAAGCCAACATCACTTTGAAGGACGTGGGTGCTGTAAGGGTCGGAGCTACTACACAGGTCGTGCATTTCTTGCTTCCTTTTACACTTCTTGCAGTTTTATGCCAAAAGAATCAGTGATAAACAAAAATAAATGGACCAACAATCTGACTTTTTTGTCAAACAGAACTTAATGTGTTTTTTTACGTGTTCAAAGTAAATATGAAATATCAATATCAGATCCTGGCAGAGTAGAGATAGCTGTTTAAAACCATCATGTAGAGAAGCAATTAACTTTTCCGATTAATACCTTTTAACCTCAATATTTCCGAAAACAGTCAGAAAATTCAGTTTGTAAAATTAAACCATGCATTCAGTATTTTATTTGTATTTGGCGTGTATAACCAGCTTCACAGACTCTGTGCGCCCTGAGTTCAGTTTGGCTCAGTGTTAAAGGAACAGTGTTATTATGTATTTTCACTGATGCATGTTTTGGCCTTAAGGATGTTTTTCACCGTTGCATCTGCACAACACATTAAACACTATTTTGTCATGCCAAAAAAGAGCCCAAAAATGGAAAGGAACAGAAGTAGGAATGAAGAATAAGGAGCAGGAGAAGAAAAAGAGGCAAGAAAGTAAAGGCATTTTTTATGTGGAGTTTTTGGGTTGAAAATGAGCCTGGATGTTGCACAAAAATGTTTCTCTGCTCTGCGAAGGTGGAAAAGAAATGGTGTATCAATATTGTTATGTAATCTCGTTGCACCCTCGTTTGGAAATTCACCTCCAATGTGCAGAACATCTGGATGGAAACACAACATAAGAAGATTATTTCCCTGTTAGTATGCAGAATGGAAGGAGTGAGGTAAGGGAGGGAGGAGGGAGGGCAGGAAATGAAAGAGAGGCAATAGAGAGAAAACGGAGAGAGGAGGTCTGCTGACTGACACCGTGACCTCTCCATTTGGGAGCTGTCAAGTTTTACTGCAGGCTGGCAGACACACACACACACACACACACACACACATACACGCGCGCACACACAAACACAGTCAGCAAGTGTTTTCCTATGAATTATGACTCGTCAAATCAGAGAAGCTGAATGGAAAAAGCTCCTCTATACCACTACAAAGCGGCCACACTCTGATTAATGATCCAATTACTATTAAAATAATAATTAAATCAAAGTGTAAAAATATATACATGACTCTTAAACTGGAAGATATAATAAAAGGAGTTCATGTTGTAACTCACAGATACATTATTTCAGGGGGGAATGTGGAAAGTGTAAAGGACATTGTTTAACACAAATTGATTAATAACTAGGGACGCACAATATTGGATTTTTTGCTGATATTCAATATGCAGATATATAACAACTCATTTGGCAGCTACTGCAACTGATACTGATGCATCCCTGTAGTTAACCATTAATGGGTTAACCACAGAGAATATATCTGACCTGTTATGCGTGTCAGTCTAAAGGTTAATTTTGCTACTCTTCAGTCAACTGCATCACACACCTACTGGGTCTGGTGTGAGCTAGCTACAGTAGTGTTAGCGGCGCCACATATTTGGACATTACTGCCAGCAGCACCGTCCCAACCCAACAGCGTTGCTGTGGAAACATCGAGCCAACCCTCTGGCCTCCCTTCAGGTCGCCCTGGTGAGTAAGCAGCTCAGTTTTGAGTCCTGAAAACCCCTTAAGCATTGTTTACTCCCTTACACCGTAAGCACTGTAAGCACAGCTAGTGGTGCTAACATGGTAAACAAGAAGCATCACCAGAAGAAATTGCCCAGTGAACTGCGCTGCTAGCTTACTAATGTTAGCTCCCTCCCAAATGCGTAGTGCAGAGTGGTTAAGAGACCCAGTGGAGACCAGAGTGTGTCAGCAAAGCAAATAGGAAATACAATAAAAGGCACATTATTAAAATTTCACCACCTCTAATTGGATAGTGCTTTAATATGCAGCACTAAAGCCCATTAAGTCAAAGGAGCACCAGAGTAAAAGGAAAAGCCTCTTTTAAATTAACCATTTAGTGACCAGTTAATGAGTGTCTGCCTTTCGAAAGCAAAATTAACTAAAACTGACATCCTATGAATAACTTTGATTATTGCAGTCACTGTCAGACCTGAGAGAACTGTTTATGAATCTAATTAACCTGGAAACAATAAAGAAAAAAGGCTGTCATTTTTCAGGTTTGCAAAATTTTAGAAAGCACAGCAACATGTAAGGTACAAGATGGACGGATGTTTGTCAGGAGAAAAAAATCTGGTGATTATTATCAAACAAACACAAAATATGAAGAAGCTTTTCTGTGTCTCATTGTTAACGTAGCAGGAGAGTCTTGTGTTTGGCAGTTTCAGCAAAGTTTAACGTACATTGTCATTTTTTTATCAAAGAAAAATGAATCAAATTTAAGTGTGAAGAAAAGTAAAATTCAGCTTAGCAACTTTTGTTAGTAGAATCCAAAGTATTATTATTGATTGATCAGTGTGTGTGTAACAAAAAGTTTGGGATCATTATGTCATTTTATAAAGTAATGATGACTGTTGCATTGGTGATGTAATAATCTGGTATAACGACGGGAAAACAACAAGACAACAAGGTTTTGTTGTGTTTGAGGTTGAGAGAGGTAAACAAGAGAAACTGAGAAAAGAGTTGTGGGAGTGTTTTTGGCTGAAAGACGAAGTTCTGCACCAGCTGACAGAACAGAGAGACAGACAAGCTGTCAGCAGGCAGAGTGCCACACACACACACACACACACACACACACACACACACAGTGGAGGTCTGGGTGGCTTCACACAGATGGCGAGGCTGGCATCACAGTGTGTTGAAGTGTCTGTTCCTTTTCGCCTTTTACAATAACACTTCTATTGAACAAGCAGAGGAATGTGATCTGTTTACATTTCATTATTTTAGTTTATGTTCCCTCGTGTGTGTTTTTGTGTTATTCCTTTACTTCTCTCCTTCACTTCATCCTTTACTTTGTTTGCCCACAGTAGTAAATATAATGACGACGACTGTGGAGAATTTTCTTTCTTTCAATGATTAAAATACCTATTCCTGGAAGTAACTGCAATATTTCAAAATTAAAAGTGGAAGTGTAAAAGTGGAAGTTGGACCATGTGACTGTCTGATGTTGGTTTTGAACTCAGTAACCACAGCATAGTCATACTCAGTATGTGTTTGTGTGTGTGTGTGTGTGTGTGTATGTAGTTGGTGTCTTGCTGGCTAAGCAGCAGTTCACACATTAACCCTCATGTTTTACAGCTGGGAACAGACTCAGCTCCAGACTTGTCCTTCTGAAAATGAATCCACTATTTCTGTCCAACGCCTCATTATTGAGCTGACACTGAAAATATACCTTATATTTAGACATTTATTTATTCCTACATTGCACTAAAATATATCTGTGAAGCAACAACCTCAGAAATACTGAAGCGAAAAACAGGCTTAAAACCATAAAACCATATGTACTTACTGGAAAAACTGAACGTCTGAGTCATTAGAGGTTCTTTTGGTTAAACGATACACTAAACAAGACTTTTTTAGGGGACTAAAGCATTACAGTCAACAGAAAACACGCTGAAATAGTGACAACTACAGTGAAACATACACCCATACTGTGAATCTGGGACTGTGCCAAAGTGGCTGCCTCCATGGCTGAAAAATGGTGCCAGTACGGAAGTGCAGTTCATCTAATGGCCACTTGAGGCTGGCTCCAAGATAGAGTAAATCCCCACATGTTAAATTACTCAACTTTACAGCAGAAATAAACATGTTCACAAAAACAGTTGGTACAAAAACAGTTTTAATCTCTTTAGCTAATTTTCCCAGTCATGACAACTGTACGGGGAGTGAATTTTCATATAAGTCACAAGTTTATATTTTTTATTAAGGCCCAAAGTCTGTGAGTCAGATCCACCCCTCGCTTCTCCACAGCTCCAACCTTTCATCCAAATATGGTCACTTAAGGCTTCAAAATACCAAGATGGCTATGGCCAAAATGCCGAACTTGAGACTTCAAACCAGCCATCCACAAACCAATGGATACGTTATGGACATGTTACCAAACCAATAGTATCTTGGTTTATCTTTTATCATTTACCCAGGATTTTGAAAAATCTTGACGCGTTTCCACAGAAATTACCTGGGAAAAAAACTTTCCCTCAACCCCAAACTTTCCCTGAAAAAAAGTGCCTAATAGGAAGGTAGGACTTTTCAGATTCCCTGGAATTCTTGAGGGGCGGGGCTGTTTGCTAAAGAATTTGCTGATTGGTGGAACACACACTTGCAGCATTCTGCACTTCCGTGCCAGTGTGGCTGCAAACTTCATTTCATTTCTACATGCTTCACTTAGTTTGTGTTTTGATCGTTTGGAAAATGGAGCAAAAGAAGAGAAGCTGAGAAAGGTGGACGGACAACGAGGTCCAGGCTCTTTTGAGCGTATTTGACTTCGAGTTGGAGAGTCAAAACGACCGAGTCTATGGAGGAATAGCCGACAAGCTGGCAGAGCTAAATATAGGGCACATGCCAAAACAAATTAGTTTTTATGTCTTTTACCACTCCCCCACACGTCATCAGCCTGATTTCAATACATTTTCCTGATCTTTGAGGTGCAGTGGAAACAAACCACACAGATTACCAGGAATTCTTTTACCCAGGTAAATAAATTCCTGGAAATAAAAGTTCCTGGAAATGTTGGTGGAAAAGGAGCTAATATTGTTGCTGTGGTAGCGGCAACGTCCTTAATTGTGCACAACTGTAATAAGTAAATAAAATCTAAACATGTGAGTTATATTACAATTCACACCCCCATACAGAATGTTGAATTTAGCTATAGAGACCAAAACCATTTTTTGTACCACGCTGCAAACATTTTTATTTCTGCTGTAAAGTTTGGCATTTTAACACGGGGCTCAATGGGGATTGACTTTTAGAGCTAGCCTCAAGTGGCCATTCAAGGAACTGCAGTTTTTGTCGCTTGCTTGTCACCCACCTACTACTTTCCTATAAAAACAGGAAAAATGGTCCCTGCTCATGGAGTGCACACTAAAGAAATACTCCAGTCAAAGTCTGAAATCTGTAGACCATGAAAAACCCACCGTTTTCCAACTCTCATAGTTTCTCCACAGCACAACAAAACACACCACTTTCATGTCAGGTTATTGGCAATGTGTCTGCGCTTTCAATACAGAGGAGTTGATTATTATAGCTCTCATAGGACAGCTTTTCAGTGGAGTATCTCTTTCATAATCATGAACTGTATTTCTTTTAAAATTTGACTTCAGAGCTGCTACAAATGATAGTTTTTATATTTTGACGTACTGTTGGGGCCTGATTAATGCTGAACACAGTGTACACAGCAGTGTTGGTGTGAAGCCTCAGGATCAACAAGACTCTTTGTAATAAATAATGAGTTTACAACAAATTAGTTTTCCAAATTTATTTAAATTTCTAATGTGTAGAGAGGGTCCCCCCGTCCGACCCCCGTCTCTCTCTCTCATCATTATTCTGTCCGTCCCTCTGACCCATCTGTGTCTCCCAGACGCTCCCACCACTCCCCCTCTTTATTTCTCCCCTCTCTTTCTGTCTGTGTCTCTCCCTCCCCTCCTCCCTCACGTTGACCCCTTTTGTTCACAGCTATTGGGTGGTGGTGGGGCAGGGGGGGGGGGGGGGGGGGGGGGGGGGG
>NC_065529.1:46048020-46071669 GCF_006386435.1 Epinephelus moara | reverse complement strand
GGGGGGGGGGGGGGGGGGGGGGGGGGGGGGGGGGGTTGTCAGCTGTTTCCTCAATATGTGTGTGTGAGTCTGGACAGTGTGGGAATGTGTGTGAGAAAAAGTTGCAGACAAAGCTCAGTGGAGCCTCAGAGTGTGTGTGTCAGCCGGTGAGGACACACACGGTGTCGGAGCATCCGCAGGAGGACATGTAGTTTGGAGTTTATCTACAGCGGGAAGATTTGTTTTTTAGTTTCTTTTATTTTTGTTGTTTTGTGTTTAGTTTGGGAGGATCCTCAGGTTGTTATCACAGGAATACAAACATCCGCAGGAGAAAATCTTGGTCTGAGCAAAGATCTTATAGAGCAGAGAGAGTATGCAGCCTTCGTCAGGCACTCACCACCATGACAACTGTGTTCAGACGCAACTGTGCGGTGAGTTTCTCATCTGTGCTCACAGAGAGGAAGATTTAACTTTGATCATCTCGGATTTCATTCTATACTGTTGCTAGTATATCATTTCTTTCTGTGGTTCTTTCTATGTAGTTATTTCTCTTGCTGGAGTTGTCTAAAATCGCTTAGTTGATTGACAGAAAATGAGCTGTGAGTCATTCATCAAGCTGATGTGCCAAATATCGACTGATTTCAGCTTCTTAAATGTGATGATTTGCTCTTATTGTGTTGTTTGTATCTCCATAGATTGAATATCTGCAAGGTTTAGATAGTTGTTAGGACAAAAATGCAATTTGAATCCTATTTCTTAGTAGGCTTTTGGAAATTGTGATGATTAGATAGAACGAGTGTTGGGCCGCCAGGTGGTGACAATCCCTGCGACTGGTGCTCTACTTGATAGTAACAGGTGTCTGGTACTTCATACTTGCATTTACCTGGTGGTAAAATGTACCAAACTCACTCTAATAACCATGCTCCTACATAAAACATACCTCTGAACAGGACCACATGCATACTTACATTTATACCTACAATGTTTGAATGAAAACAAGATGATCTATCCAAAAATCTGTCTTAAATTTGATTTAAAATTATCTTTAAAAGGTCTTGAAAACCATTAAATTTGAGTGTCTGCTATGTGTAGTCACCCCTGTTGGCTAATGTTCATTGGTTTCTCACCTGCGACAGATATGAGCCATCAAAACTGCAGTTGTAAATGTTTCTTAAGTTGTTAAAAAATTGATTATGGACCAATTTTTTTTGCAACTTTTCCAAAAGTTAACAGAGAAATAAATCGCTTGTAGCTGCATTCCTGATGAGCTCGACACCTGACAAAGAGATCTGTAACCACTACAGTAAATTACTTATTAACGAAGTGATTAGTTATATAATGTATAATCTGTTCTTAAATTTAAGGCTGCCTCGTTAGTAAAGTTGTACCTGACTTTCCAGAAAATGTACTGCATTGTGATATATATGGATATACTGATGCAAAGTGATTTTGTCCTACAGTATGTGACCTCTACATGTCATGGCTGCTCTGTTTAACCCACTGGTGTCACACATGCTGAGGCTCTGTGGACTTCTGTTGTTGGTCATGTGTTATAGGGTGATTTTTTTATTGAGGTCATGTGTTCATATAGTGTGTGACCTGGTCAGTAGTGTTGTGAAGCCAGAGGAAGTAAACATGTTGAATACAGGTCTGAGAATAATGTATGAAAGGTTGAATTCATAGTAGTTTATGAATGACTGTGTGTGTGTGTCTGGTTAGCTGGTCAGACAACTGTGAGAACTGGTGTGAACGGTCTGAAAACCTGTCTGCAGTGTGTGTGTGTGTGTATGTGTGTGTGTGTTGTCTGCAGGCCTCTCTATGTTCTGCTGTCTGACTTGGCCCTGACCTCCGCCTGCTCCCCGTGAAAAAAAAAAAGTGTGAGAAAAATGCTTCGTTTGTGTGTGTGTGTGTGTGTGTGTGGTGGGGGTGGTGGATGCAGGAGGGGGGTCAGAGCAGACTGCCTCTAAACAAAGCTAGCCCTGTCTGTCTGGTCTAGTCTGGCTGTGTGTGTGTGTGTGTGTGTGTGTGACCTCTACATAAGGACTACATCTCTGTCTGGACTGTGTCTGAAAACCTTTTTTTTCTCTCACAGCACAGAAACATACAAACCTTGTGGTTGAGCTGACATGTTACAGTCCAGACTCAGACACTATTTTAATGTTAAACTGCTCATTTGAGTCATTTTATTTTCTATCACCACATCCAATGAAGAAACCCAAACCAACAATAAATAAATCAAGTGTTCCAGTCAATAAGTCGGTTAATCAATAGCTCCCAGCAGGTAATTAATAACTATTATAGATATATTTATGTATTAAACAAAAATGTCAATCACTGTCTGGTTGTCCAGAATAAGATCGCAGCTGTGGATGGTTTTATATGACTTAAAATTCAATGTCTGTCACATATGAACAATTTTTCCGATGTCATTCTTTTTATTGTATTGACAGACTTTAATACAAATGTGGGAAGATTAATAGGAAGTTAGGTCATACCTTTATTTGTATCCATGTGACAGTATGGCTTCAGCTGAAGTGAATACTGTTTCTCTCAGGACCAAAGCACGTAAAAATGAAAGTGTATATGTGAGACGTTATCTTAAACATTTGTTGTAAAACATAAAAAAGGTGTGATGGTGCATTTCCCTAAATTTTCTAGTTCACAAAGTTTAACTGACCTTTAAAGAAAAAGCAGTAAGCTGTTGAATGAGGTGCTCTGCTTTGCTCTGTACATGATCTCCTGAGTCATCCTACACTTCCCATAATGCATCTGCATAGTCTTTTCATTAGACTCTCCCTGCGTGGGAAATGCCCATGTTTTGCAAACTGAAAAACTGAAGTGTCCAAGCCCGAGTGGAGATAACCCTGTTGACATCACTATGACATCATCAGGGTCATTTTCCTTTGTACAGGACGAATTATGACGAGTGAGCTCATCTTGATCTGTGTCTCCGTTTTGTTCTTGTAGCCCAGCTGGAGTTCGTCCAGATCCTGGTGATCGTGGTGGTGATGATGGTAATGGTGGTGGTCATCACCTGCCTGCTGAACCACTACCGCCTGTCCGCACGCTCCCTCCTTTCCAGACACGCCCCAGCACGCAGGAGACACCTGCCACTGGCCAACGTGAGTCACACAGTTACACCTAGTCTGTCATGATACTTACATTTTATCCAGATGACATTTATCCACACTACTTTTACATTTTGGTACAACACAATAGAGCGTAATGCACAGAAAAGACCTCTTTACATAAAATAAGGTAATTAAGATAAAGATTAATAATACTGCTGTTTTTTAAGGGATCTGATTTGATGAATCTCGGGTACATTTATGTCTTGTATTTAAGTGTGGCCTGATGGCTGTCTGATTTTTGAAGATGCGTATTTTTCCAAAGTGTAAAAGGGGATAACATTCAGAGCCTGACGCTTTGGTCATTCAAAGAACAAATGGTGGCAAAATAATGATGTAAAAATAACTGCTAATTTAAGGTGAAACTGAACGCTGGCTCACATTATTAACTTTCATAGCAGATATCTATATGCCACAGAACTATAAAGCCTACTCTACACTATGGCACTCGGCTTGCGGTGCTCAAAGCGCTAAAAATACATTTGAAAATCTCAACAGCAATGTCTCGTTCCAGAAATCATGACCTGGTTACTCAAGATAATCCGCAAAACTTATTCTAAGCAGTTTCATGTAGGAACTATTTTCTTTCCACCAAATGACATCCACCACCCATATCACTGCACAGAAGGAAGTGTGCATCTGCTGCTAGCTCACCTAGCACCACTGAGCTAGCTAACGTTACAGCTCAGCCGACGAGGACGGGAGTTAAGAGTCCCATTAATACTGGATTTTTGGGCTAATGTCGCTATTACGAAGTAAAAAAAATCCTAATATTGATAGATCAGCCGATATTCTATCAATCCATCTTTATCTGTATCTAGATACCTAATGCAGTTATCGCTCAAATATGGTCATCAAACAGTTATGGATCAGAAACGTAATGGAAGCTGAATCACTTAAAGCATTTTCTGGATTATGTTCTGTAAACAAAAAAATCTTTTCATATCGGTGCATATCTGACAACATATATGTCAGTATCGATATACCTGTGAGAGGCCAGTATCGGCCGATGAAACTGGCTGACCGATATATATCAGTCGGGCTCTACCATGAGTAGATGCACGCTTCCTTCTGCATGGTGATACAGTTGGCAGAAAGAAAATAGTTCCTACATGAAGCTGCTCACAAAAAGATCTGTGGATTATCTCAAGTAACCAGGTCATGATTTCTGGAAAGAGACATTGCCTTTGAGTTTTTCAGATTCAGTGCCATCTACTTCCATTATATTGAAGAGTACGCACAACAGCACAGGGGTGAACTGTCCCTTTAAATATAAACATTTAAATTACAGCCTGTATCAGTGTGAAATTTAGAAACAGTCGAACATGATTAGTCGACACAGATATCACTATAGAGACATACAAACTGTACATGATTCAGTAAAAACATGATCAGGTCTAAACAGACGTCCCACTGTGCTGAATGAGGGGAGGAGCCGAGTTATCAGTCAGGTCTCAATGAAAGACACAATCAGAAGAGTTCTGAGTGACAGCATGTGATCATGGTGATTAAACACTGCTGCAGGCGAACGCTAACACACTGACTCATTTCTTCATTAAGGGCCACAGCAACAACTATTTCAAGAAACACACACACACAGACAGATGCACACACACGCTGACTTACACCTGAGGCCTCTACAAACATATGATTTCACTTGTGCTCCCTGAATCACCTGCTACTGAATCACTGATGTGTGTGTGTGTGGCTCCAGTCTGCAAGTAAGACATGAGTAAAGGATGAAGCATTATCACGCACACACACACACACACACACACACACACACACACACACACACACACACACACACACACACACACACACACACACACAGAGCTCCTGATAAGCTCAGGGGAGTCATTGTCCTAGTTAATTTGGATTAGCAGACAGACACACTGACACACATACAGTCAGTCAGCCAGACACGCACACAGACAGACAGGCAGGGAAACTGTCGCTAGAGAAAAAACTGCACAAAAGTTGGAAAAGTTCATTCTAGACGTTTCTATAGAAGTGAAGAGCTGCTTTTGTCTTCTCGCTGAGGCATCGAGACATGACTGATTTCAAATTATTTCCATTATGTGTTTTCACTCTGAAACTTTATTTATCCACGGGTTATTTCAGCAGCAAAACGTAATAAGATCTGCAGCAATGAGGAGAAAATAACAAACTGTGCATCACTCAAAACTCTGATGAAATAAAATAGCTAGATTTGAGTTATATTTTAAAGTATCAAGAAGATATAAAGATGCTGCAGTAAGTGAAGCCCTCTAGTGGACAAAAGTATAATCACAGCACAACAGAGCAGAGTTCCATGTACATGCACATGAAATGTTATTGTGGGTCCAAGAAAAGTCATGGTAAAGTTTTAAAACTGTGTCCATGAAAATGTGTGAGAACCCTGTATGTATATCAAGTTTACAAGTTGGAAATCTGACTTCAGAAAGTGCTACCGTTAAAAATTCAGACTTCCCAGTGCAAATGTAACGCCATATTAGTCCCTTAATGTAGTTCATATACTACTCTCATGTATTTAAATCAGCTTTATTGGCATGAAATATAGTGCAGTATGACAGTATGAAACAGTATATAATAGAGGCACGTGATACTTTTGGTAAATGGGTTTAATTCAAAATGAATTTACTCTCTGACTCTTAGGAGGGATGTCTGTGGTCTTCTGAGGGTACGGGGACCAGCAGTGGTCTGAATGAGGTGAGTTCAACCAGAAATCTGCTAAAATAAACTTATGTCGTAACAACTCAGTTTAATGTTACACAGTTTGACACGGCACTAATCTGATGTCCGTCCTCACCACAGCACCAGGTGTATAACCCACGCCCTCCAGACAGAGGAGTCCCCTCGTCCTACCTGCAACGGGAGCCTCAGCATGCCCAGTCCCAGTCCCAGTCCCAGCCTCCCCTCCAGTCCCAGCGCTTCCAGCACACTTACGCCCCGACTCGCTTTCAGCCGACATACCCCTACCTGCCCCAGAGCCTCATCGATCTCCCCCCCACCATATGCCTCTCAGATGGGGAGGAACCCCCGCCTTACCAGGGCCCCTGCACCCTGCAGCTTCGAGACCCGGAACAACAGATGGAGCTGAACCGCGAGTCGGTCAGAGCGCCGCCCAACCGAACAGTGTTCGACTCCCACCCCCTCGACCCATCCAGCTCCTGTCTGCAGGCCAGGTAAACAAGTTACTATACAAGAGATTGCTCCCAATGTTTCTCTCTCATTTCTTCATGCTCTCATCTCTGTGTGAACAAAACTAAATTGTAGAAGCTAAAACAGTCAATCAGCAACTTAAACTCCACCTCAATAGTTCCAGGACCATTAGAAAGTACCACCCCCATGGCATCGACTGTTTTGGAGTTAGTTACTGTGGCAGGGAACTAAATTTAGACTTTGGTTCCTGTGGTTCAAAATATATGTGTTCCTGAGTTCCTAAATGGGTCCTATGCTCCTGGCAAAGGTTTGGGTTTGGTTTAATCCAACATTCTGCCTGTTTTCCTTCATTTTCTGCTCCTGCAGTTGGTTTCATTCATGCTGTTCTGCTCTCATCACTCTTGTTTATGACCGGTGTTGTTTTGCTTCCAGACTGCAGGCCCCTCCTCCGAGCGTCCACTCAGGCGTCAGTGTGTTAGAAGCCCAGGAGGCCTTGTCCCGGCACCAGAAGCAGGGCTCTCGGGTAGAAGGAGCTCCGCCAACCTACAGCGAGGTGATCGGGCACTACTACCACCCAACGTCCCTGACCCCCAGCCACAACAGTCGGACTGTGTCGTCCTCACAAGCACCGCCGTCCTCGTTCATACACGGCCTGCTCCGACCTCCGCCTCAGCAGCAGGGAAGCGTGGACAACAGGAACGCGAGGAATACGAAGGAGAAGTCCCAGAAGCCGCAGCAGGTGTGACAGTACTGCTTCCTTATTCCTAGCCTGTGGGAAAACCAGGATTTTTTTGTCTGCTCGCCACTTGGGAAGTGGTCAGTAGTCAATGAGGAACAACCTGGTGAATGGTAACACCCCTCTGAATGGTTTAAGGGCTGGTTAGTCGTAGTTGTAGTCCCACTTCACGGATCGGGCTAGGACTGGGAAGAAGCGCACGCTGGCTTCTCGTCAAGAACACCTGGAAGCCACATCGCTCCTGCAGAGCACAGTTGCAGGAGAAAATCTGGTACTTCCTGTTCCACGGCTTCTTACTTCCTGTCTGAGGAGCACTTCAGATGAACCGATGATGATGTCAGAGAAGAAGGGCAGAAGGTGCAAAGGGAAGGGCGGCTACAGAAGCCTCCTCCTTCTTCCCTAACGCCACCTCGTCCCTTCTCTACTGGACTGATCTAACTTCATTCATATAAATATTTACTTGTTCTGTTTGTTTCTATAGAACCTTTTGTTTGTTTGTTTGTCTTTTTTGCGCTTACAGAAAATCTTTCTATCCAGGCAAATGGCGAAACGTTGCAATCTTCTTGGTTCTTAAAGGTTTTGTTTTGTCCTGTAGTGATAATCCCCCCTCGCTGCTTTGACTCCGTTTAGTTCTGTTTCACGTTCACGACTGCATCGGCGGCGGCTCCTGCACCGGGCTTTAGCTGTATCACTGGGACATGTTAGCATGTTAGGATATTTCCGGAAAGAGTTTAGATATAGTTAGCTTTATCTTAAACTAGCTTACCAGTCGTAGCACAGTGCTAATTGTCCCCAAGCTAAAGGTTTCTGCCTTATATCGACCAACAGATGCAGGAGTTGCCGCTAAAATCCTTTTTAGTTTTTTTATCTTATGTTTTCTAAAGAAGGTTTGCACAAGACAGTTCACCACAGAAAAAGAATCTGCAATATGATTGACGTAAGAGAGAAAACAGAGAAAGTAGGGGTATTTTTCTAAACTTGATAGATTGTTACGAGTAAAGATGTTTTTTTCTGTTTTTATATGTTGTCTAGTTTTAGAAAAAGAACATCATTGATCTGTTGCCAACTTTCACGTTGAACATTTTGTTGCATACATGTTATTACATTTTGAGTATATATACACACATGTATGCAAACCGAGAGCGAACTTAAAAGCACGAATTTAGAGTTATTTATATAATTGCTGAAAAGAATTGCACTATTTTTTAGTATGCGCAGATGGAACGTGTGAGAGAGACTTTTATTGTGAAGGAGCTCTGTGTATTGAGGCGTAAACAGAACGAGAGACCTGAAACCATGGGGACTCACCAGAGGGTCGGACCTGCTCGGTGCACAGCAACCTATCACAACAACATATCACGGGGAGATTGGTTCAACGGACTCGGATCAACCGTTACTGTACCATTGATATATAAAAAAACAAATCCCTCATTTATGCAAACGTCCGAGTCCTGCGGGCTAACCGCAAGTCAGCGTTCAACCTGTGGGCCCAATCAGAAACTCTGCTTGTAGCTCTCTCTCTCTCATCCTATTGGCCGAATCGTTTGCCAATCCCAAAGCTGGCTGTCACTACCTCGACCAAACGAGCCAAGCACAGTTCGCTCACGTTGATCAGACTCTGTCACATCGATCAGACGTCTGAACTAATCACGACAATGTGTAATGTAACAGTAGAGTAGAGTAGGACGTAGTCGAGTTTTTAATCCTGCTGTGTGTTATTTTATTCGAATGTCAGAATTTTTGTTCGTCGGGTGAAAAGAGAGAGACACAACGCAGACCCAGTGACACCTAACGCCCCCTCTGTAGTACACTACCGAGGAGCCAGGTCGCCCTAAGGGGCCCTAAATGAGTGATACGCTGACTGTGCACCACTGTGGCCGCACACACACACACACATTAGACCAACATGTTTGGTCACAAACACCTCCAGTTTCATCTTTCCTGCCTTCGCAACACACACAGTCCCCTCTGGTGAGTCTCTTCTCTTGCAGGCATCTCTGAGCACTTTACTGCAGCAGGAACGAGACAACAATCTTCGGTCAGCCAGCGTCAGACGATAAAAACTACGGTAGAGCCCTTTAATATTCTAGGTTAGATTCCCCGACCTTTAGAGCCACGATTTTAAAAGATGCAAAGAGTTGTGCTCCAAAAACTTTAAACATCCTTCAAGTGGAAAACAAATTCTAACTATTACAACATTTTTGATGCTTTACTTTGAGAAAAAAAGAAGTGTTTTGCCACAAAATCCTTCTTTTTTTTCTGAAATGTTAAATTTTCTTTATACAAGCAGCAGTACAAGAACTTTGGCGAAATAAAATACTGTATAAAATTGGCAAAAACTTTTATTAAAATTACGAACTACCTTATCAAAGAATTAGTGAAAAAGTGTCAAGGTTCGATACTCAGTTGAAGTAACGACTTCTAGCAGCAATTAATTGTATTTTTATTTTGGATATTTGGATGGATATTTCACTTTTGGAGCAGAACTCTTTGTGCGCTGAACGCAGCACGAGATGGGTTGTCGCAAACTAGGCACGCCGAAGTGTTGAAAAGTGACACGAGTGTTAATAGCAACTCGTCTCGTGTCGTCTCTTTGAGAGCGTGGAACTAATGGTCGAACTTTAGCTTACTGACGTAGAAGATTAGAACATATTTGTAGTTTTGTCTTTTAGTTGTTTCTTGTGTAAAAGTGTTCGATGGAGCCTCCACTCTGAAGTTGAACTATTATCGATGTGAAGGCGCCCTTTAGAGTCCAGCCTTTATGCAACAGCGCCCTCCACAGGGACCGAACCAAACCGTAGCCAAAACTCCTGAAGCTGAGTCCGCTTAACTTTTCAGCCCGAGGAGAGGAGAGAGTCAAAAGGCCAAAAAAAAAGATATAATTTTTTTAATCTGATACGGTGAATCCTGAAATCCTTTGTCTTTCCTTTCTCATGTGTCATCATAACGTCAGAGTTTCAGAGCGAAACATCTGGTTGTCTGAGAGATAAATCCTGGTGATCTTTAAAAACCTTTAACAGCACTTGCCTCTGTTTTGAAGTTCCAGAATCCTTAAAGAGTCTTTTAACCATCTTGATAAAAATTCAGTCGCTGTGCTATTGTGCAGCAGATTTTATCTAGTTTGTCTGTAAGTTTTCTGGAAATACATTATCCTCAAAACACATTGTGGTGTTTGCTCACCGCTGTCTGGGTTTGTTAAAAGATTTTCAGTTATTTACCCTTCAGAAAAACAGATGCTCAGCTCTGTGACTCGACTGTAGCTCTTCTTAAACAGCGGTCACCCTCATTATTTTTGATTTTTCTTCTTACAAAGCAAAACGAGCTCTTCCTCAGATAAACAGAGGAAGTTATTAATCTTATGTTGTGTGAATCCTGCCTTAAACTTCACTACAACAACTACATCAGGTTGACAAATAATCAAAAGCGATTCACCTGTCTCTCTTTCTCCTTTTGTTCCTGTGCTGATCTGCCATATTTTATTTAATGACGAGCACTTAAAGAAAAAAAATCACGATATAAAGAAATTAATCTCTTGACCCAAAGCAGCTAAAGGAGCAATGAGTGGATCAATCAAAGTGTGAATCAACTTTGACCTCAGATTGAGATTACGAGTCCGGCCCCGACACAAGTCTCGATAACTTGACCCTCTCTTTCCTTTTCTTTCCTCTTCCCCTCCGCCAGTATTATACTCGTGTTTGGACCGGGCTGTTCCCTTTTTCAAAATGGTTCGGTTCCCTGCCCTGGAGGGTTTGCAGCGGGTATGAGAAGGCTGGATCGGCTCTGATCAGGGCGCCACAGTAGAATAAACGATAGTAGTGATTAATCTAATGTAGAAGTAAAACAGTGTAGGATCAATCTCTCACTTCAGGGAAAACTTGCGCTGGCTGACGACACAAAAAGAAAAGACAGGAGGGGAGAGGAGGGGAACACAAATCACACATTTAGTCACACAGATGAAATGATTATACTGTATATATGCTGCTGATACACCACACACTGCCTTCACTTACACGCTGGTGTGTTTACATGCAGAGACAACAGATTTACAGCCCTTTAGTTCTTTAATAACTGTAAGTTCAGCTTAAAGGGTTGCTTCTTTATTTTTCAACCTGGATCCTATTTGACATGTTTAAAGCGACTAATGGAGAGAAAACATTTCCAGTTGGTCCAGTGTTGAGAAAAAGTGCTGCAGACGGCGACAAAACAAGCTGCAGTGTAAACGCTCGGGGCATTTGTGCACCTTTACGTCCACTAAGAGTGTTTGTTTTGCTACTGACAGACTCAGATTATTATTGTGTAATAAGTGTCTGACAGTATTATAGAAACAATCCCTACAGAGAGAGACCTGTTTGTTGAAGAGAAAAATCCTTTTTTTAAAACCAGAAACAGCCCCAAAGTTGGTCCCGTCAAACCCACCAGACTCCATTTAAATAAAGAGTAATTTAAGCGTGTATAGAGGCAGCGCATTTTAACATCTAACTGTGCAAATTATTATGATTAAGGGTTTATTTTAACCAAACTGGAGTTAGTGAGTGTTGGAACAGTGCGAAGACAAAGCAAAACAGCTTTTTTGTGTTTAATTTTGTCTCAGTTGACATTGGATGAAGTTTGTTTTATGATATTAAAATCCCTGTTTATTTGAATGGAGTCTGGTGGGTTTGGCGAGGGCGATTTCAGGGCTGCTTGTGGTTAAACATGAAGGTAGATCTCTGTTGGGATCCTTTCAATAATGTTGTCACGCTTAGAATAACAGTCTGAGCCTGTCAGATGTGGATGTAAGGTGACATTACACGATTGCCCCAGGTTGTTATGTTGCAGCTGGTTATACTGGTAATACTGGACCAATTAAAAAATCATTCGTCTTTTTGGTCACTTGGACACAAAATGATGGAAAAAAATGGTCCAGGTTGAAAAATACTTCAGCGACCCTTTAACTGGAGTCGATTGAATGAAACCCACATTAGCTGTCGGTCACGTCTGAAACCAATCATGTCTCTGTCTCCAAAAATGTGTCCAAGTCAGTAATAATCTGTTTGAACTGGTCACACACGTCTCTTTGCTTTAAGCCAGCGTGAAGGCAGAGTTACAGCAGTGTTTTTGTAAAGTCAGCGGACTTTTCCCAGAGCAGAGTGTGTGTGTGTATGTGTGTATGTGTGTGTGCTGTTAATGTACACTGACTTGCCCTGGGAAAGACCTCCAGCTGTCTAGACAAAAACTAAACACACTCACGCAGAGCAGACTAAACAAACTTACCTAAGAACCAGACCTTGCACACACACAGGTGCACCTTCATTCATGCACACACTCTTATTGTGGACCACACAAGATAAAAAAAACATTTATCTAACACACACCTGACCCTCATCCTCCTCCTCCTCCTCCTCCTTCTTCCTCCTGTCTCAACGAGCTCTTCCTGTTCCCTAGAGATGCCTGCTGTCCAATGACAGAGCTCCTCTCAGACCGGCCCTCGCTGCCATTGGCTGTCTGTCCGTCGGTCTCCTTGGAAACGTTCGTGTATTGTTGTTGATATGTCGTACAAGTGTGCCTGCCTGTGCTGAGACGGGCGAAACGTGAGTGGCTAGTTTGGGCTGTCAATCATCCCGGGCCACGCCTCCTTACTGTCTCAGATGATGATGATGATGATTGGATGATGATGATGAGATTGAGGATGATGAAGATTGATGTTTTTGATAGTGATGCCGCAGAGAGCGTTGCAATACACCTACTATTTGCCTTTTTGATATTAGTCATTTTAACGTAGTGTGCTAAGTGTAAAGTTTTTTTATTGTTGTTGTTATTGTTGTTGTTTATTCACTTGAGAACAAAAAAAAAGGTCATTTTACTTCAATCCATCGATCACACTTTTTTATTTTATTTGTAAAACCAACTTTGAGAGTGTAAAACTACCTAACACACACACACACACACACACACGCTGCAGATCACTGGGCGGAGCTGTAAATACAAGACAATGTGCGTCTGCTTTAAAGTGCCATTTCACCGTTTGTCAGAGGACGAAAACTCGCGCAAACCACCGCTCATTCAGTCGCGAGCTCTTCCTCCACGCACTTACGAGTCCGAGTACACGTCTCTGTGCATGTTAACATCAAGTCCTGCTCACCCAGTTCGTTCACTACACCCCTAATCATCACCTCTCCTCGCCCGGCCCAGCGTCTACATGTGTGCCTTCTGGTGTCCCGGCTCAACGGAGACCTCGTCCGTCTGTAAAACACTTCCCCTCAAATACTCCAGTACTGTTGCCTGTGTTCATGAAATACACCTGATGTATGGAAGCCCATTCAGGTCAAGAAAGAGGGAGAAATGGATCAAATGTGAGGAGTGATAAAAACAGAAATACTCAGAGTTTTATTTTGACAACATGGACGAAAAATCTTTAGTGTGCTTTGAAGAAAATGTAAATGTGAACCTCTACATATCCATGACAACTGAGAAAACAATCTGCTGAGGAAGATTGTTTGATGCAATTGAAAGCTCCAGAAACAGCTTAGGAGTTGTTGTGGTTGTTTTGGTCAGAAATACTCAAAATTTGGACTTTCTGAGTAAAGAATTGGACTTAATGAGCCAAAATTAGAGGAAAATTATAATTATAATTACACGATTTTTTTTTTTTTAACTTGACATGAATTTTACTTGAACCTTTATTAGCTGTTAGCCCCTTGAGATGAACCATCTTGTATTCAAGGGGGTCCAACACATACCATACATACATGGCTTATTTTTTTACTTAGTATCTAATAATTTTGAGTATTTTTTGTTTTATCATTCAGATTTTTCATCTGTTTTTCTTTACCCATTTTCCTGGCGTGTATGGGCTTCCATAGAGATAAAGATAAATAATGTTGCGTTTCTAGGGATGTTGGAAAGTTTAAGTGTTGTAACGTCTACAATGAGCTTCACTGAAGTTGTATTTTTCGCACAGCGTGACCTCAAATGCGTCACATTGTCATGGTGCTGAAAAAATGAAAAGCTCAGTCGCATCTGATTTCAGCTGTTGGGTCGTGAAACAGTGAAACTCCTGCTTTTTAAATTTTGGCTCGAGGAACTACGGAGCCACCAGCTGGGATTTTTGTCTCACTTTAGACATTTAATGGAACGCAACATAAGAAACAGCACCGGAGCCAACATGGCTGCCAAAAAATATAACAAAAATAATAATCTAACACATTCAAACACACTACAGCCCTGTCCTCTGTCCACTGCATTGTTAAAGACATTTCCAAAGAAGGAATCATCCTAAACAAGACTCTTGTTGCTTAAGAAAAAAAAAAAAGAAAAAAAAAAAATACAAGAGTTACACCTGACTTGAACTTTTCTGTTTTTTGTTTCTTGGGTGAAACACTTTGCTTTACCGAAGCTTTTTCCCAGCTCCTGTTGTAACAAAAACACGTCCTGGTACCAGTTTGAAAGAAGAACTCGTTCAAGTCGTGTTTTGTTACCGCTCAGACTGGAGGAAGGTGAAGCGTAAGAGAAAACTGTTTTGCCCTTTTTGTGTTTTCGCTCATTCTGCCTGTTCTTTTCTGCTCTGCTCTTTGAATCAGCGCTGCACGGCGCCTCCTCCTCCGACAATGTTGAAGAAAATATATGAAAACACTCTCTTTTGGTTGCAGTCGGTATGTGTGCGTATTTAAACAAAGCCTCGATATCTTACAGGACGCGGCGGCGCTCTGTCGCTTGTCCACCGCAGTGACTATTGTAGAAGTCTTCCAGCTGTTTTATCCTGCAAGCATCTAAAAATGTGGGACTTGTACAATAGATCCGTTTGTCGTGGTCAGGATTCCTACATGTGGCGTGTGTCAGATAAGACATGAAGGAACTCTGACCTGTTTCTGTTGTAAAACACTCAGCAGCAGGCTCGTCATCGTCCTCCCGCCGCAGAGGGAGGAAGGTGACGACTGCTGACGTGACTCCAGTCTGTTCTCTGTTCACAGCATGGCTCACATACTTATATAGAGGCCTACTTATTCTCAATGATAATAATTGCTTATTTGTGTATTAAAAACCGTTTATTTTAATTTATATTGAATGGTCTACGTGTTGCAAAGGTTTGTTACGTTGTTATTTTCTTCTCTGTTTGTTGCAAACAGAAGACAATGGTTTATCGTTGTTGTCACAGAACATGGTATGAATCGGACACATTTCAGTTATAGCCTTCGATTTAAAAAATAAATAAAAAAGTTTTATAAATATGTCCTCGTCTCCTCTGGTTATTTATTTATCATTTGTTTGGTACACTGGTGAATAAACTCTCCCAGAATTTCAGTTTGCTTTTTTTAAGTAATGGAACTCGCATGAGAAATTGAGAAGAAACAACTTCATCAGACTGGACATGAATTTTTTATTTTAATTTTTATTTTACCAGTCAGCAGCAGTGACTTTGCATGTGTACTGACTGCTGTAGCTTGTTTACTTTTCTACTGGACTGAGTATTGTGGCGTTGGATCGTCCCCGAGGGGCTGTTGGCCCTGTACAAGCCCCCGTTGACCTGCAGTGGAGGATCGTACATGGGGCCACAGCTGCTAACACTCAGATCCCGGTTCGGGGGGGTTGTCCTCTCTACTCAGAGACAAACTCAAAGCAGTATCTGCACTTGAGTATCTGAATGTTTCCTCCTCAGCTGCTGATGAATGCTGTGGTCTGTGTAATGTTAGCCAGCATCCAGCAGGTGGCAAACGTCACTCATATTTGTTTTTTAAATTCATCCATCATTAGTTTTATCATGCACACCTGTGTCTTCTGTGACTTCCTGTCAGAGGTTGTCTTCTACCCAGACTTCTTTGAGGGTGGTTTCTGCTTTCAGTGAAGAAGACTTCATTTAGATGTTCTGAGTTTTACATGATTTAGTTGTTTTAAAGTTCAGTATTTAAGTGTCTGTTCATCTTGTGTGAACTGCACCAAAGTACATAAGTGTCTGTTCATCTTGTGTGAACTGCACCAAAGTACATTTACTCATCTCCTGCAGTCAAAGTGAGTAGTTTTTTGTATCATTCAACACCTGCACTCAGTGGTTACTTTGCAAATTCAGATTTGCAGCTCCTAAAAAAACAACTCATAAAATATATATATTTGATAAATTAACTGTTAAAGTTAGGTCAACCATTAAAATAATAATCAGACAATATAACACTGACAGGGACCTTTCTGTCTGCACAGTAAGGAATGAGATAACATTTTGAATGCCTGACCGTTGTTGACATGCAGGTGGCTGGACGGAAAAAGAAAACAAGCCGGTCGCCTCCCTGTGCAGTAATTTTCCGTCCCAGCTGAGGCGACAGCAGGTCACTGACACCTCGTCGATATCACAAAATCAGATCATAACTGTGCACGATTATCTTTTAGATATCAAACGATATGGGAAGTGGTTAAAATTATGACGATAATGAGCACTGAAGATAAGAGAGTAACCATGGCAACATGAAATATGGAAATAAAACAGTAAATATAAGAAGATACTGCAGGTTACAAGTTAAGGTGCGAGTGTGTGGAAGTCAAATCAGTAAGAATTATTTAAAAAATGTAATTTTAGTATCAACATCAAATATCAGGTTATTCAAAAACTATTTTCTGGTCATAATAACTGAAAATATATTTTTTTAAATATCTGTTATTTTCCTCAAATCATTTCATGTATCTCATTACAAAGCTCCTGTACTGCTGACATTTCTTTCTCTTTTTATAAGTGAGAAATGATGTGAATGTGTGAGTCGCCCAGTGATACATCAGATAAAAGACTATTCATATACAATGATAAATAAGAATAGATAAAAACAGTTGCAGTACGGGTTTGAATTTTAAAGTATGTTATCGTAATTTTGGTGCCATAGAAAAATATGCCTGCTATATTTCATGGTTCATAATCAGTTTTCCTTCCTGTGCAGCAACATAAGGCTGAGAATTAATAAAAGAAAAGAGAGAAATTACCCACACATGCATGCAAAAACAAAAACAAAAACAAAACAAGACAAGACCAAAAAAAAAAAACAGGAAAATGAATACATACCACTTAGACTGATAATAACTGAAAATCCTACATAAAAAAATAAGGTCTGTGGTATTTCGTATTTTGCACTTTTTCTCTCTAAAGCAGGATTCTATTATTTAGTCACCTCTGCAAATGTTAATGTACCAAACATGAATATGTATAGTGTCCTTTACCAAGTTTTGTATTTCAGCTTTTTTTCTGACAGTATCACTTTACTTCATTTGATTATTTTGGTTTCCGAGAGGAAAGTTTTGCTGCTCACAGTCGTCTTCTCTTTGTCTCATCAGGAATAAATCAGCTTCTTATTGGGAGGTGACTAAATTCTGATTTGTTTTGTTCGGAGAAATGAGGAGCAAGAATAAATAAATCAGCAGGAGTTCGTCTGCTCAGAGTTTCTTAACCCTGGCAACAGATAAAATAGAGCTGAGACTTGAATTCACTGAGACACATTTATTATAATAATAATGATAATCTTTATTTATAAAGTGCTTTACATGGAAATAACTAAAACAGACAAGACATGGAAACAACAACTTTTAAAAGAGTTGATAAAAACTGAGGAAATGAAAGAGTTTAAATCAACTTCAAACTCAAGTAAAATCAGGAAAGGCTCTCCGATAAAAGTATGTTTTGAGAAGGACCTTAAAAGAGATCTCTGACTGGGCCCACCTGAGCCTCGGGGCCCTGACAGCAAACGCCTGTTCCCTGCTCTGCACAATTCATGAACATGTGCAGGCTCATTTATAAGTCAATCAAGTTTTCTTTTGGATCTTACTGTGAACTAAAGAGCTGATTATGTCAGACATATAAAGATGACTGCAGTAAGAGAGGAGAAAGAGCATTTTAAGATCTTAAATTAGGGTCAGGCCGAGACCAGAGGAAGCCTGCTTCTCAGGAGCTGAACATGAGGAGGATGAGGAAATGGTTAAAATCTTATACTGATGTTATAATGAGCTCAGTTATGTCGAGGACAAAGAAGAGATCTTATGTTGATTTTCCCTTTGGGAGATGATGATGACGTTCATAAAACTTGTCTGACGTGTGACTTAAAGATGTCAGATCATAGCTGTAATTATATATAGAGAGAAATTGTGATGTTTTTAATCAGCTGACATTTTAATCCGTCAGTAGGAAAACAACTGGTGACTGTAATGACACTACAATGCATTCCACTGAGGCGTTCCTGTTCCTGGTCATTGTTCTTACAGGTGTGACCTACGGAAAACATTAAATGGAACTGAGTCATTGTTGTTGTTGGGATTTACAGCCGTGCTCATCGTGATGAGTCAAAATGTCTCTTCCTTGAGCAGAGACAGGAAGGATGTGATTTGATGTGTTCATTCAAACAGCAGAGCAGCGATGCCTCCATCCATTCAGCTGTTATCTCGCCTGATGTCTGGTTTCACATGGGACACTATCAGCGGTGTCCTGGGTGAAAGTCTGGAGCTCCCACCTGCTCTGTGCAGACTTGTCTAGCTCTTTCTACTACAGAGTGTCAACAAAGGGGCATCTGATACCGAAGTTTGAGGGTTCCTCCGTTCATTTGTGTCTAACACTGACCGGCCATTTGACGAGTTGGGAGTGAAACCAGGCTGCTATGTATAGCGGACACAGTGAAACTTTACATTAAAGCAACGCTGTGGTTAACATGTGGTTACATTTAGGCACAAAACCACTTGGTTGTGGTTAGAAAGGATCATGTTTTGGTTTAAATCCCTGGTGTTGGGAGCACTACCTCTGTTGAGATACTCTCATGTTTGGTGGCTTTAAAGCCGCTGCAAACACAGTTGGTCTCAAAAAACAGAAGGCTTGACTTGGACTCAGAATAACTTGGGACTTGACTTGAACCTCCCCACCAGGACTTGACGTAAGGTACTTGAACATCCAACACATTCTCGCTCCAACCTCGTTGCATATTGACTGCTTGGTAATGGACTCTCCGTTTGTGTGTGTGTTGACGGTCTGGGACGCCTTAAGTCAAGTTCTGTCTGTTACATGTATTGTCCTCTTTCAAAATACACTTCTATTTTCACAGGAAGTTTACCGTTTACATACAGTCTCTTTCAAAATAAGTGCACTACGTCGGTACAACACCTCCAATTGATGGTTTTTTCCTTCAACAACAAACACACATGGTTAGGTGTAGGAAAAAAACAGGTTTGGCTTTATAATCATACGGGAAGCAAACGCCGCTCTCTTGGGTGAAAGTCAATGCCACCACCGCTGCCACCCACCCCACTCGGACATTTGCTGCCTCGACTTTCGTCCTTGTCGCACTGTGATTCCCCCTGATGCCGCCGGGCACTGTTAGTCTATAACAGCAACCGGCCGTGTGTCATGCCGACGTTAAAGGACGCCTTTTTTCGTTGATTTCTGACGCCGTTCGGGGACACTGTGCCAACTTTGGCCTGTTACGTGCATTGTGTTCACAGGAAACGTACAGTTTGCATACAGTCTCTTTCAAAATAAACGTACTAAGTCGCAGACTGCCGATTTTGTCCTTAAAAAACAAAAGCACGTGGTTGGTTTAGAAAACAGTAACAGGGTTTGGCTTTACAATCATACAGGAAGTGAACTCTGGATCTCCTGGGTGAAAGTCTGTGATTGTTGGACCCAATTCACCCACCCTACTTGGACTTTTTACTCCCTAAACTCATGTTGTTGTCAGGGCGCATTTCCTCCTGATGCCTTACCCCAGCTGCGTATCCTGCCAAGGTGAAAGGATGGCTTTTTTTGTCTGTGTCTGATATGGAAGTCGCTGACCAAGCACCCGATTCAGTGACTTCGGAAAAAGAACGGGTTGGAATATTGGGTCAATGGACCTTTTTTTTGGACCTGTCATAGTAGGAAAGCACAGGTAATGACACTGACAATGGCTCTGCTCTATTCAAGAGTCCCGGTGAGTGCAATCATGAACAAGCATGCACAATACCAGGATCCTGAAATCAAAGCAGCAAAATGGAATTCAGCCATCGACAAAATGTCTTCTGTGAAAAAGGCCTCTTGTCCCTCTAACCTTTAAATAACCTGCTGGTGTAATTTGTCAGTAAAATAATAAAAGCTTAGGTTTTATCTTCCAAATTTTTCTTGACATAGTGTTAAAAAATAATTTTACTTTCCCTCCCAGTGATGCAAAAAATGGTTTGTCCGTCACGCCACTGTAAGATCAAGACTTCAAAACAAAGGCAGTAGGAGGCGGGGCTTTGGGATCATCCTGTCATGGGCATGAGATCGACACTCTGCAGGCCACAGGTCAGTGTGTGTGTCAGCTGGCAGCTGCCTGATCACTGGATGAATGACTCCCAGCCAGCTATTGATCAGATTCCAACGACTTTAAACTGTATTACACTCTTTACTCTTCCTGCCAAGTTTCTACGTCAGCTGTCGCCTCAGAGTACGACCTCACGCATGGGTCGATAACTCTACTATCTGTCTCTCTTTCACTCTACTATCTGAGTTGCCTCACAGTTGGCAGTCTGACCGCTGGCTGCAGGGTGTTTATGACTCACTTGGCAGAGCAGAGAAAGCGTTGCATGAGTTACTGATGAACTGTAAAATGAAGATGGGATGATGAATGAGGTGAGGTGATGAAAAAATGTGGGCTGATCACTGAAATAGATTTCAAAGATCACTCAAGTGATTTTACAAACCTTTTCTCCTTCCACCATTTTCCCACTAAACCTTCAAAATATTCCTGACCGTTAACAGCAATTTACTAAGAATTTGTTGGGATCAGAAATCAATCACAGTATTGGTGTATGACATATTAAGTACAGAGTATAATCACCTGAAATTTAGAGTTGTTGTGTTGTCCACGGAGATTGCCATGTTGCACCTCCATGTTTCTAAATGGGGCCATTCATTCACTGTAGTTAGCGGCCCCTCTACGCAACATATTCTCACTCCCAAGTTGTCACATGTCGCTGATTGCTTAGTGGAGTTTCACGTCTACACATGATGGGATAGGTATCCTGGGTGCGTCTGTTGTTGGAACACATTCTCACTCCGACGTCGTCACGTATGGACGTTTGATCATGGACTTTCCACATAGAGATATGATGTGAAAGGTACCCTGGATGTGTTGGCTGTTGACGTTCTGGGACACCGTGTCAAGTTCTGTCTGTTACATGCATTGTCTGCTATCAAGATACACTTCTGTTTTCACAGGAAATGTACAGTTTGCATACAGTCTCTTTCAAAATAAAAGCACTACGTTGGTACAACACCGCAAATTGATGTTTTTTTCCTTCAGCAACAAACACACCTGATTAGGTTTATGAAAGAAGAACAGGGTTTGGCTTTAGAATCATACGGGAAGCCAACACCGGCCTTTGAAATGTTTTTGTCCCGCCGAGTTCCCCCTGACGCTGCCGGGGACCATTGAACAATAATGAAGACGGGCCACGTATCATGCTAATATGAAAGGATGCCTTCTTTTTGTCAGTGTCTGATGCCAGAAGCCACTGATCGAGCACCAGTTTTGGTGACTTCAGAGTGAGACCGGGTTCATTGTTGATATTCTGGGACATTGTGTCTTTTCAAAATACACTTCTGTTTTCACGGGAAATGTGCAGTTTCTGCTCGTTTTTTTTGTCTGTGTTTGACATGGAAATCGCAAACCAAGTGGCGGTATTTGACGACTTCGGAATGAGAACAGGTTGCTCCGTGACAAGCAGCGTCTGACAAACACAGATATTTTAATGTTAAACTGCTTTTTTCAGTGTTTTTATCGGTTTAGATCACCTGGTCCGATCCAGAACGCCACAACCAATGGCTTGGATGACAAAAGTACATGGTTATCTTCAGGCAACGAAAGCACGTGGTTAGGTTTAGAAAAAACATCATAGTTTGGCTCTACATTCACACGGAAAGCCAAGATCGAGCTCCTGGGTGGAAGTCCAGGGTTTGTTGGATCCATCTAACGCCCCTCCCACCTGTCGTAAGGGACTTTTTAGCTCCTTATATTACGTCATTACCAGCAGCGTTTTAAACTGATGTTGTCCAGCTGCGTATCATACCGTTGCGACAGACGCTGTCTGACCAACTGGCATCATCTCGTAACATCGTGAAAGGTTTAAACGTTTAAACTGATGTTTACGTTACGTCTGGCTGTTTTGTCAAATCGACTGCGCCCAAAAGTGTATTATACGTCAGCGAAAGGTGGCTTTTGCCGCCAGGTGTTCGACACGGAAATCACTGACAAAGCGTTGATATTTGATAACTTCGGAATGAGAACAGGGTGGACACGCCAAACAGGGAAGAGGAAATATTGATTTGTAATGTGAAACTGTTTTTTTTCCAGTGTTTTACTGGTTTTAATCACCTCATGTGTTTGACTTGGAGAGGAAGAGACCTCTGCAGACGAATCGGCTCCAAGTAAAAACCTCTTGAACAATGAGCACATTGTTCGCCATATAACACAGAACTTGTGGAAATTTTGGAAGTTAACAGATGTCAGACTCAGAATAAAGACACTTGGCACGACCTCCAGCTCATCTCATCACTGTGTTGTCTTGAATGGATTTCAGTCTGATCTGCTTATTCAGCAACGTGGTGTTCCCCAGGGGTCAACTCTTGGCCCACTGTTATTTTCTATATATGTAAATGATCTACCATCAAGTCTTGCTACATGCCGTGTTCAACTTTATGCCGATGACACCGTCATATATACATCCCGGCCTGACATACCACAAATTCAGTCCTCTCTTCAATCTGATTTCACCTCAGTTCAGGAATGGTTATTTTGTAATAAACTTCTTCTCAATAGATCAAAATCCTATATCATAATATTTGGTACCAAGCAAAAATTGAAATCCAAACCTGGTTGTTGTGTTATAAACTGTAATGACGGCTCATCATTGCATAAAGTTGACAGTTTTAAATATCTCGTGTATGGCTAGATTCTGAACTTACTTTTAAACTTCATATAAATCATGTTATACGGAGAGTCAACTTTGGTATTAATATGTTATATTGCTCCCGTAACTGTTTTACTATCAATGTCCGCAAGAAACTTGCCACTCAACTGATACTTCCAATCATGGATTATTGTGATGTCATAACTGATACTTCCAATCATGGATTATTGTGATGTCATATATCAAAATGCTCACAAATCTGATCTTGCATCACTTAACACAACCTATAATAGACTCCGTAGATTTGTCCTAGGTTGCCCGACTGGCCATCATTGAATGTGAGAAGACATATGCACTGGTTACATCTTATATATAAATGTATTTATTTTAATTATCCACCTTAATTACAGCAGTTTCTTATACCGTATACATCAAATTATCATATCAGACATTCTACCCATCTTTATTTTTCTGTTCCTAGAGTCAATAAATCATTTGGCAGAAGATCATTTATGTTTAAAGCACCAACAGATTGGATTAATTTATCAGCTAACATCAGATCTATTTCATTGTTTGTTATTTTCAAGAGTCATTTATCAGATCTATTTCATTGTTTGTTATTTTCAAGAGTCATTTGTCTTCTCACTTTAAGGTGGCCTGTACTTGTTTTCAGTGAAACTGTGTGACCTCTCTGATTTGGTGATTGAATCATATACATTATTTGCTGTTGTTTCAGTGTTTCAGTGTTGGCCAATGTGGCCTTCTTATGGTTGTATTGTCCTA
>NC_065529.1:45999899-46047520 GCF_006386435.1 Epinephelus moara | reverse complement strand
TGACCTGGCCACCATGTTGAAAACAGTCAAGCCAAAATAAAGCACCACCCGACAGCCGCAGCAAACTTCTCAGGACATAGTGACAGTTTCAGCAAATATGAAAATTATAAAATAAAGCAAATTATGAAAGTTACCAAAATTTAGCTTTAACCCTCGCTAATCTGGACCGATAATCTGTTTGTGACTCAGCAGAAACAAGCAGGTCCTATGGGAACATATTTACTGTTGTTAAAGTTGTGATTCAGAAAACTGAGAGCTTATTCGGTGGCAGCATGAGGCAGAAAGTTTGTCCATAAATATCCTCACCTTCTAAAACACACTGTCACATTTCATGCGATCCTCATACATGACACAAAATACATGCATTATATTTTGGTCATCCATGGTCCATTTCAATACTTTAATTTTCAGTGGCCTACATTTAATCAAGTGACTGAAAAATGAAGCCAACACAGGAAGTGCCACAAACTGCAGTTCCTTAAATGGCCACTTGAGGCTGGCTCCAAGCAAGTCAGTTACCATAGAGTACTCAAAGGACGATGTTTTCAGTAGGCCGACCTGAAAGTTAGCATTGCACTGGTTCCCTCATCAAAAGCCCATGGGATTTTTGGTTTTGGATTATGGTTGGAAATAAGCTCTTCAGCAAACAATCATTTATGACACCTACACGTTTTGTTGAGAAAGATAATCTTCACGAATAAACACCACTTTCATGATTATTGCCACCTAAATGCAATTGCCACAAACTATGCCACAGTTGCATGATGTGACGTCACCACCATAACAAGACTGTAAATCCGCGTTCGCACGGTTTGGCATGATGACATTCTGTAGTCTCATTTAGCCACTTGTTAGCGACCTCCTTTTGAAAGACACATAGAAGCTTCTTAGTTCACAAGTTGGGTATTTACTGACATGTTTTATGTTAACCACAGAACTTATTTCAGGCATCAAACCAAAAACTCATTGACTTTGAAACGAGGGAACCGACTGTAATGAAATGCTAACTAATGTCTGAAAAAAAGTCTTGTACAGCGTCAAAGACCCTCTAAGGAGTCAGATACATTTTATCTGGTAAGAACATTTTGTTTAATTGGTTTTAAGCCTGTTTTTCATGAGTGAAAATTAGCATTAGCATTATCACAGTTTACCATAGCTGTAAATGCATCGTGCTAACGAAGCTAGCAGCTAGTGCTAGGGTTGGCTCCATGCTCTCCTCCAAACACGGTCACTTCTGGCTCCACAATCCGAGGTGGCGACGGTCAACATGCCAATCTCGAGGCTTCAAAATGGGAGTCCACAAACTAATTGTGACATGACTGTGGCTACCTGGGGTCTGCCCATTGGTCCGACAGCACATTGGTCCGACAGCCCATTGTTCCGACCATATTAAACCCATTGTTCCGAAGTCCCGTTGTTCCAAAATCATCNACAAATACAGTATAGCCTAGTATAATCCCATATCGGAACAACGGGACGTTGGACTAATGGGATGTCGGACCAATGACATGGAGCCGGCTACCTATGCATTTAATACACTACTTGGCTCCTGCCTCAAACTGCACCCTCCAAAAGTGTCTGTGAGGTTTGGAGTGACGACCTGTACAAAGCTACTGGTTTATGGCAACTATGGCACAATAATTGGCGAGATTTGGTCATTAATGCTAGTGCTGTTAGCTAAAGTTAGTGATTTTGGTTGATTTTAGTTGTTGTGTGGAAGTGAGATACGTGCATTTGTCCTGTGTGACCCTCAATCATACGCTGGCTCCCTAAATGTGCACTCACCTATCGAAACTTTGAGAACCACTGAAATGTCCTAACTTTCCAAAAACAAGCAAAGATTTCTGGACAGCAATATACAGGCAATTCTTGTTGGACGAATCAATTCATTGTTAGTTTTTGTCTTTTTGTGAGACTTGCTGACAGTAACAGACAGATACAACATCACCAGGCTTATCATTAAAGACTTCCTTCACTGACTCTGCTCACCCATCAGCACCTGGCTCGCTGACAGAGCCACAAGGTAAAGAGGAGGAACTTGTTTTTAGCCCAAGTGTCAGTCGTAAAGTTTGAACCTTTGATAGTGCAGAAAGCTGTGATGGTGTTAGCACTGACACCCAAACAAACCCGACACATTTTACTGCTGTTGGAGACACTTAGTTTATATGACAGTTGGCTGAGTCACCTCAAAGTCTGTCTTTATTTGATGAAGCTTTTTATATGACCTTTAGTCCAAGATGCGCTATTCAAAATACAAGAAGGTCGATCATAAAATATTCGTGAAAATACATCACAGTAGAACAATCCACCCAGGGACTCAAGAATAGGACATAGTGAAGTGTTTGGGTTGAGGTCATAGAAAGATTTCATTATGCTGGAAGATTTTAACTTTAATATTCTTTCACTTGTCTGTAAAGTTAAACGGCCTTGTTCCACAGTGTTACGTCTGGCATGCTTAAAGACCCAGACACAACAAACCAACTTCAGAGAACTATCGGCAATGAAAGCCAACTGTTGCGTCATCTCACATTGCCTGTGTCTTGGCAAAAACTTCCACCATCCACCACCAAGACAGTTTGGGGTGTTGTAGTGCTGTGTTGACCAGGCTGGAGGTGTCGAGCCTCCAGGAGAGCTCCTCAGAAATGTCGACTTATAGCTGGGGACCTGCTCCACCTCTGCTCAGTGGATACAGATGGAAGTTTTTCTTCATCCTTCAGCTTTTAAGCTCATCTCAACTTTACTGCAAAATGAGTCACTGAATATACAGGAAGGTCAAAATACCCAAAAATGCATTATGAAGTCTGTAATCAGCTCTTTCTTTTAAGTCTTTGTTTCTGAGGGCCAGGTTGTGGTCCTTTTAGGGCTCTGACACACCAAGCCAAAGGTTGGTGGACGATCAATGTTGGGTCATTGTCTTTCTAGTCTTTGTGATGTGTTGCACACCATTGGCACAATTTGGTCCTTGTTGGCTGTTTTTTAGTAGCAGAGTCTGTCAGTGAGAGAAATTGCTCAGCTTCTGTGAGATCAGGCTGAAATTAGTTTGTTTATTTGGTCCAAATCTGTTGAGAATAGTGTCACCAAAAAGAAGTGACAACTGAAATGGATTATCTCATTGATTTACTAAATCTAATCATATTGTAGCAGATGCAGATGTCCATGCAGGCAATGCAATATGACTAACGTCTCAGATGAATCAGATATTAGCAGCAGTTTGAAGGCGATCATGAAGGTCCTCAGTGTGAGTGGAACAATCTCTCATATTGTCGGTCAGTGTGTGTCTGGCATTCCGCCCGCTGGTTAAACGCCAGTCTGGATGTTTTACGATCCAGTTGGCAGAAGAGACAAAAAGATTTAACACGAGTCCAATGAAGTTAAAATGTCTGAATGAGGTGATTAAAGAATGTAAGTTGATCACCTGAACAGTGAGCTGACTCCAAAGGTCGTCAAGAGGCGGGGTCATTTGAGATGGAGGAAGTAAGGCAGGAGGGAAGGGAGCAAGGAGGTAGGGAAAGAAGAGAGGAAGGAAGGAATGAAGGATGAAAGAAATGAGGGAAAGAATGAAGAAGGAAAGAAGGAAAAAATAAACTCCAGTAAATTTCTCTGAAAATGGAAACAATAAAACTTTGACCGTTCTTTGTTCTTTGTTATCAGTAATATTTCTTTTATGTTTAATTGGCAGTCATTAGAACAGATAACAGCTGTGGTATTTTATCACTACAGCTGATAAATACTCCCGAGTCAGCGTTGTTACAGATATCAGCACTTGTCTCGCTGAACATGACGTGTCATTCATGTTCAGCGAGACAAACAACTTCCACAGAGTGAGATAATATTTAAAGTAAACATGAAGAAACTTGTTGATTTCACCTCATTTTATTCTGCTGAGCTGAGTGATTTCATATCAGCAAGCAGCACAGACAACAAAATAAAGTAACACACAGTAGCAAATCTTTTACTTGATTCATTTATTTCATTTCCCTCGTAGTGGTTTAAGTTAAAAACGGTGACAAACAATGCAGAGGCCCTGGGCAAACTCTGCCGTTACCTAACTATTTGCTTTTGTTTTGGTTTGCGGTGGTGGCTGTGACGAGGGAAGTTGGAGTGGGAAGAGCAGAGGCTCATGCGGTCTCACAGAATTAGGGTTCACTTACACATTGGTGACTGCAGTTGAGGGGCTATCACCTGCCAAGGTGATATTCCTGCTGAATGTGGGCAGGGCCTGACGTGACCGATAGCTAATGTGAGCTAGCTTGTTAATTAATACCATAAAATATGATGTTATTGGTACATTTTCCATTTTCATGACTAATATGATACAGTATTGGCTGGTTAAACACGACAACAATCAATGTCTCCTCTACATGTCTTTGGTACAGAGTCCACCAACTTAAAAATTGATTGCGAGATGATTAGCTGCAAAATGTTTAACTTTTTTTTTTTACTAGCTCGTTTCTCACTTTGTCAGTCAGCTGTTTGGTGCTGGGGAGGAAGTGTGCAGTGAGTTTGTTAGATCGTTTGTTAGATCTGGCAGACTGAACCGGGCAGTACATGTGTTGTAAACCAAAACTCTGACCTTAAAAGAGGCTAAAAGGCTCTGTAGAGCTGCAGAGTTGGTGATGATTCTCTGTGGGTTCATCACCGTGAGAGGCATGGAGTCATTTAATCGTTTGTTGAATCCCGCCAATTTTAATTTTAGTGTGCAGCCTTGAAGTTGTCAAATAGAGGCACTTGAAAATACACCAATGAAAAAGCTGTCCTTTCCCGTCAGCATAACACATGGCTTGTTGCCATTATTGTTTTACTGCGATGGGCGTCATCAGGGGGAAATGTGGCGGGACAACAACGAAAGTTAAGGGGACGAAAGTATGAGTAGGGCGGGTGGGAGTGGTGTTGGATGGGTCCAAGAACCACCCACTTTAACCCAGGAGGCTGGTGTTGGCCTACTGTAAGACTGTAAAGCCAAACCCTGTTTTTTTCCCTAGACCCAACCATGTGCGTTTCTTGTTGAAGGTAAGATACATCTATTCGCAGTGTTGTACTGACGATTATTTTGAAACAGACTGTATGTAAACTGTACATTTCCTGAGAAACAGAGGTGGATGTCATCAACCAATGCACCCAGGGTACCTTGCGCATCATATGTGGACATGGAAAGTCCATGACCAAACGTCGAAATATGACGAGGTCGGTGTGAGAATGTGTTGGTTTATAAAGTATAAAGTTGTAATCAGATGTCTGCAAATTAAACACATTTTCCCCACAGATGTCATCAAAGTTTAATGTTCTCCAAGTCGGGCAACATATTGTTTATCATAAATAACATAAGTACGTCTTACATGTAGTAAAACGAAGTTATAAAACAAAATCATAAAAACCTGGAAAAATAAAAAGGAAGATAACGGATCAGGAACAATACTGAGATGTCTTCATGGATGATAAATAACCTGCACAGTTAATAAAAAGTGAGATAAGACATGTTCATGAAAACAGGCAGTTTGCAACACGCAGTCAGAGTGTGGCTCTGTGTGCCTGTGAGGTAATTATTTCCTCAGATGAGGCCACTAGAAAACCAGAACACTCAGACGCTCCGTGATGTTGGCAGAACACGACGTGTAAATAATTGTCTCAAAGAAGAATTTCTATCGACACAGTCAGACAAACAGTCCTGTTGTTGCTCAGAGAAAGTCAGTTTCTTGGTGCTGTTAAAGTTACAGACTGATTAACAGAGTCTCAACGTACACACAGACACATAATGAACAAGGTCAATGCAACAAAACACGCAGGAGACAGGACGCACTGTCAACAGCACGCACTACACACAACTCTGTATATGTTTATGTGAATTCAAAAGACTTCCCATGATTCCTGCATCACTACTGGGACTCATAAGATAGCATAATGTGGTTGGTATCAATGGATGCCTTAGGTCCTCTAGTTTAATAGGATATCTGTGTCTTTGCTATAGCTTTAAAACTTAGCCCGATACAGCAGGTTTTATTTGCTAATAATGACTCATTTCCTTATTCTCGCTGTACCCTGGATTTTCTTTTAGGGAACTCCTGATTTTTGGTAAGGCATGTTGACTTCGCTGGTCAGGCTGCAGTCCGCCTCACATGTTTACATTTGTCAGCTGTAAGATGGACCACCCAAGCTGACAATATCTGCAGGGGTGTGGGAGGATCAGATGGCACAGTTATGTCAGTGTTATAAGTCATTAAGTAAATTGTCGTATTTGATCCTATTTAAGGGTTAGCCATAGACCTTTTCATGCCTGCCCCACCTTGGCATTGGGCCGGAGTCATGTGTAACCTTTGACCCCCCTGATGCTGGGTCTGGGTGTGGTCTAAACAGACTTAATTTTAATCTGAAATTGATCAGAAGTTGCCATATTTATTATTTATTAGACAACTGCTAATCGAAGAATCTCAGGATTGAGCTTCAAGTCTTTTTTGATCACAAGAATAAGACATTGAAAGCAGCTACCAAAATGAGTCCTTCATCATGAGTACGGATACTGACCTGTACTGGAAACTTGTTTCATGCGACAAGTCGACTCAACCCTATTTTGTACGTTGTAATGGATACGTTAAAACTTTACATTTTAACAATGCTGGGGTTAACGTGTGGTTAGGTTTGGGTCCAAAACAATTTGGTTAAGGTTAGGGAAAGTTTAAGCTTTTTTTGGCTCTTGATTTGGGAGCATGATCTCCTGCTTGAAAACATCCGCTTCTTGAGGCACTATCTTGGTTGCAACAAAACACCCACGTTTGGTGGCTGAAGAGCTGCTGGAAACACAGTGATTATTCACTAAATCACAACTGGGCTTGTTGTTTGTTGGTCTCGAACCGTTTTCTGCAGCTTGGCAGGCGTCTCGCCAAAGTGGCACGCCATCCAGCATCCCCACCACCCCCTGATGACAAAGTCAGCTCATAAGTACATCACTCTAGAAATGTTTGTTATGATACATATGAAACATTAAAATGTAAAGTATCTGTGGTTTGCAGACACGTACAATGTCAACATTTTATTCTGATGACTGGGCTGATGTGTTGTGTTAGAGGGCATACTAAGTATAAAAGATATATTGAACATGATCATCATGGGGAATGTTATATATCTTTTATACTTGATTTTATACTAAATGTAATGCTTGGAGTTTTCTTGAAACAAGTTTGCGGTAAGAAAATTGCAACCTTTTCGTAAAGTTTTAATGTTCTTGATTATGGTGCAGTGACCTTCCTTATTCTTTCTTCATTTAATATAAATACTCTCATTTCTAGAAACAGGTGGGAATATATTGTTTCGACAGTAGACGATTATTTTCATGTTAAAATAAAACTTCAAGAACTCAGTTTCAGGAAAAAATAACTTAATAGGATGAAGTTTTTTTACATTGTATGAGGCCTTTTCTTAGTTTGCGTTCTCTCTTGTGCACTTGTGGAACACAACTGTGCGGTTTAATGAAGCTGCAGCTTGACTACATGCGTTTATTTTTCCTTCCACAATCTGACATATACTGTGGGAAAAACAGAGTATATTTGAGGCCTAAAATGGAAAATGCAAAAACTTTATAATGACTTCTAATCCGTCTTTAATGCCAGTAATGTCTTTTTAAAATCAAAGTCTTCATAAGTGTTGGACATCATCTGTCACACTGATAATTAATCTGTAAAAGTCAAATTGAGATCCGCCTCTGATGTAACAGTTCACTGTTGTTTGTGTTTTGTTCCCAGAAGCCTCCACTGAAGAACATTCACAGCAACATGGGACATGATGTAGGAACACATGGGATTCAGATCACACATGGTGTCAAAAACAAGTAAGTGATGATTAACTTCAGTCACCGTCATTATCTTCACGTCTTACACAAGAGCTGTGGTGAACCATGGGACAAACACATGTGGCCTCCTACAGTCCTAACTCTGAAGAAATTTAAATCAAGAAGACAAAAAGCCATTCTAACTGCTCTGAGAGTCTGCAGTGTGAAGCGCTCACCAGAAAACAAACAGAAGACAAAATTACTGAATTTCAAAAGACGAAGCACAAAGAGAACTTTGCTGCTGTTCTCTCATCCTTATGACAGGGAAACTCAACTTGCTTTGCCCGGGGGCCACTTCAGGAAAATGACGGGAGGCGAGGAGCCAGTTAATAAACAAATGTTAATAAAATTCATCAGTATTTATAATACATGAATTGTTTAAAACCTTTTGACATTTGCTGTCCTCACTTTGCACAGATCGGTTGTGTGCAGGGGTGTTTCTAGGATTTGAGGGCATTTAACGTAGACTTCTGTCAGGGTTCAAGCCCTGTTTTGATGCCTTTTTGTACCTTATTTACATTAAAAGTACAAAAAAGTGTGAATTTATTTTCATTGTTTATCATAAAGTAGACGGCGAGCCACCCAGCACCCTATCACAGGCCACTTTTGCCCGACGGTCTGTAAATTGAGTATCATTGCCTTATGAAGCCTGTTTCTTAACGTGACATTTCTGTGACTCTCATGCTCATTTAAGGAACAAGAACATTTGCTATAAATTTGTTGTCCCAACATTAATACGCTCCTCTTTAGACATAGAAGTTTGTCCTCTATACCAGTGATTTCCAACTGGTGGGTTGTGGCTCAAAAGTGGGTCACAGGTCTGTTCTGAATGGGCCACAAGTGACTCGCAAACATGTCTAGTTTGTTTAAAGAAATATCTTTATTTTTAATTACAGTGAATTTCCAACACAGAGCTGCATTTTAGGTGCCATTTCCTGCTGTAGAGTGAGTGACTAATGGATAGCTACTTCACAGAGACAGCTAACTACCTCAACAACATGGCCAAACACAAGTAGGACGCTGAATGTATTAAACCGTGTGGACCTTGAGCTAATGACTAAGGAGAAACCAGGCGCCGTATTCACAAACATTCTTAGAACACTCTCAGAGAGCTCCTAACTTTGAGTCCTAGCTTAGGAGTGATTTAGGAAAGTTCTCAGAGCAACTCTGAGCAAGGAAGGGACAGAAACTTTATCTTAGTGAGGAGGTGTGGTCGACCCTGTTGCTTGGTGTGATGTATTCTTTTAACAGATGTGATGGGCTGTCACAGACACACCCCCTCTGTGAGCCTGCAAGGAGCTGAAATGAAATGAGCTGCTGACTGTGAGAATATTTCGACCTCTTTGTGTTTCCACCATTTTCTCCTCTGATTAAGAAACTCTTAAGCCTCTTAAAAGTCCTCCTTCCTGCTCCTCACAGTTTTTCACCTCAGGAGCTCTTTTAAGGTCTAAGATGTTCTGTGAATAACTTTTGTCTTTACAAGGACCTTGTCTGAACTTTAAGGGGAAATTCTAAGTTAATGTCACTGGGAGCAACTTACTAGGAAGCTTTGTGAATACGGCCCCTGGACCCCATGGTTGAACCAGTTGGGAACCACTGCTCTATACTATGATTGCATTAGATGGGGGAGTGAGAGAATGAATGTTTCCTTTAGTAACTTTTATCATGAGTACATTTGCTTACTTATGTTTGCAGTGCTTTTTACAGCAGGTGAACAAGATGTTTAGTTGATATCATTTTACTATCTGGGTGTTTTACATTTCAGTTTTGCTCATGATGTGCTGCCCTATAATATCAGAAATTGAGCAACTTTGCTGCTGCTCTCTCTGCTTTTGGCTTTTCATGTAGGCGCATGGAAGGGCAGGGAGGTTTCCACGTATAGGTGCACGAAAGAGGCTTTCAGCATAGGCCTAGGAAAGGCAGAGGGGCCCCAGGACAGAGCCATGCCGCCAAATATAACACTGCAGATGGAAATAAAGTTTACTTTGACTAAAGTGTTCCTGGCTGAAATACTAACAGAAACCTTCTTTAATAAAACAACAACAACTCGACCAGATACTTGAAAATACTTTTATTTCATCCTCCCCTTTTTGGGGTTCAAGATTACAGCAAAACAGAACAAGAGACACACAGTGTATAAAAATAAATTAAGGCAAAAAAAGACAGGAACAGAAAACATTTACCCCATGTCTGGGGTCAAACAACACTGGACTCATTTGACAGTGTGATGTGCACTTATAATAAGTTACTATTAAATATTAGAATTCAGACGTACAGTCGGACAACACACTGGAACAACAAAGTGCTGTGATGACAGCATGTGGATGAATGGAAAGGAAACACTTCTTCTTCAGATCAGCAGTCTCGACCTGGAACCACCCGGCTGTTGTATTTACGGNCTTATAATAAGTTACTATTAAATATTAGAATTCAGACGTACAGTCGGACAACACATTGGAACAACAAAGTGCTGTGATAGCATGTGGATGAATGGAAAGGAAACACTTCTTCTTCAGATCAGCAGTCTCAACCTGGAACCACCCGGCTGTTGTATTTACGGTGAGCACAGTGAGGACTGTTTGTTAACTCTATAAATTCATATAATTATATCTCGAAGTCCCCAGCCCAGGTTTAAAGGAAGTGTTTTCAGAATAATTATCTGAAACAGGCAGATTCCTAATTAATTAATCAAAAAACCTACAGCAGTAAAACAATTACTGGAGAAGAAATGATCTTTCATAAAGTTGTAAGGCTCCATTTAAAAAAAATGAATGCTTTATAAAAATCAGTTCTTCAGTCAAACAGTGACGAGACGTTCTTGAATTACTCACATTCTGTTCTAGGATTACAGTCACGCTCCCTCAGACTCGCTAACATGCTCCCCTCCCCCCCTCTTCACATCTGCTTCACTCTCTGATCCAGGAGCTCCAGCTGCTGAGCCACCTCGTTAGGCAGGTCATCATTCACCTGTGTGGTGAAGTACTTCCTCACCTCCTCCACCTCCCTCTGCCAGAACTCCTGATCCAGGGAGAACAGCTCGTCCAGGTCCACGTTCCCCTTCAGGCCCTGGAGGTTGAGGGAGTCACTGCATGGCAGATAGCCTATGGCAGAGGGCATGGCGCCAGCCTCGCCATTCACCCGCCTGAACATCCAGTCCAACACGCGGATGTTGTCACCAAAGCCAGGCCAGAGGAATCCAGCGGTGGGGCTCTTGCGGAACCAGTTGACGTGGAAGATCTTAGGGAGTTTGGCGGCGGGGCGGTCGGCCATGCTCAGCCAGTGAGAGAGATACTGGCCGAAGTTGTAGCCAAAGAAGGGGCGCATGGCGAAGGGGTCGTTCATGATGACCTTGCCTGCAGAAAAGGGTGGACACGGAGAGGAGAGAGTTACTGAGTGTCTTTTTAGTTATTTCCTGGAACTTAAATGCGTCCTGACACAATCTAGTGTTTGGACAGGTCAATCATACGTCGCTTAAATCGACTTCCAGACTAAAACTTTACACAAATGAAGATCTTGGTGGTGTTTGGCGGCAAATAAACGTCCAAGCAATAAGTCCTTCATATCCTCAGGATGAGGGATATTTTCATGAGAAAGATGAGACACTGACCTTTGTGTTCAGCTGCAGCGGTGGCCTCTGATCGCATGGCTGCTCCAACAAACACTCCGTGTTGCCAGCTGAAAGCCTCGTACACCAGAGGGACACCTGAGAGGAAACGAAGAGTCATGAGTTAGATTCAACATGAGGATTTTCTCTTTTTTTTTTTTAATCCCACTGAACACTGTCTCTGTCGTCTCCTCTCATTCCACCAGGTTCCTGCTCACCTTGTGGTCTGCGCCCTCCGAAGATGATGGCCTCGATGGGGACTCCCTCTGGGGATTCCCACTGTGGGTCGATGATGGGACACTGCCCAGCCGGAGTGCAGAAACGGGAGTTGGGGTGAGCGCAGGGTTCACCTGGAAGTGGAGAAATGTAAGCTTTCAGTGTGTGATGTTCTCTTATTTTATCATAACTTTGTATGTATATCGTTGCTCCTTAAAACACATCTCCAACCATCCGTTTTGACTCAGGTAAAGTGCTCCAGTGGCATGCCCATTTGCTAACTGTACTGAAACAGAGATTTTTCAATCTTTAATTTTTCTCCAGTCATGAAAATTAGATTTTTGAGTTTTGGATTTGATAAATTAAATAGCCACAATCTGAAAAAATGTGACTGAAAACCTACTTCTTCAAAATGTTTTGGCTCATCTTTACACCACTGACTGAAATCAAAATCAGCATGTTGAGATTATTAGTGATGGAGCTGAAAAACGAAGCCAATGCTGAAGTGCTAAAAACTGCAGTTCCTTTAATGGCCACTTGAGGCTGGCTCTAAGAGCGAGTCAATCCTCACAGACCCTCCTTTACAGCCTGGTACAAAAAAATGGTTTTGGTCTCTATAGCTAATTAAACCCTTGATGACAACTGTGCAAGGGATGAATTTTTTATTTACATGCCTTTTTTGCTAGCAAAAATTAGCATTAGCATTACCACAGTTAACCATAAGTGTAAATACAATGTGCTAACCTAGCTAACAGCTAGCACTTGGGTTACCTCAACCCTCTTGTCCAAATATGGTCACTTACAAAACTACAAAAATCAAGATGGCGACGGCCAAAGTGCCGAATTCAAGGCCTCAAAAGGGGAGTCCATAAACTAATAGGTGACGTCATGGTGGCTACGCCCATTATTTTGTGCAGTCTATGTTGACCATCCTGTTTTCTGGTGTTGTCTGCCTGTTAATTTTATTTTTCTAACCTGCACAATTTGTATTGCCTCGTTTTTTTGCAAGCTCTTCAAACATGAACACGCTCTTACCATCTTCTGAGCTCCAGGGTTTGTTCTTCCAGGAAGTGATGGTGACTCCCTCCGGCAGCGACTGGTCCATTCCCTCCCAGTGCACACCGCCATCGCTGGTCTCTGCAACATTGGTGAAAATGGTGTTCTTGTTGATGGTCTCCATGGCGTTGGGGTTGGTTTGGGCTGAGGTGCCGGGCGCAACTCCGAAAAAGCCGTTCTCTGGGTTGATGGCACGTAGATTGCCTGGCAACAGGGTGCAACAAATAATAGGAGTGTTAGCTTGTGTTATTATTATGAGGTGTTGATTTAAACTTCAGGTTGAGTCTTGACTCCCTCACCTTGGTTGTCAAACTTCATCCATGCGATGTCGTCTCCCACACACTCGACCTTCCAGCCGGGCAGCGTGGGGCAGAGCATGGCCAGGTTTGTCTTCCCGCAGGCGCTGGGGAAGGCTGCCGCCATGTACTTCTTCTCCCCAGCAGGATTGGTAACGCCCAGGATCTGATCAGGAGACATGTTTAGTTTAGTCAAGCTGTTGTGGGAAGTCATATGTTAGAATTTGTTTTTTTCTTCTCAGCCCTTACCAGCATGTGCTCCGCCAGCCAGCCCTCCTCCTTGGCAATCCGTGAGGCGATGCGCAGAGCAAAGCATTTCTTCCCCAGCAGGGAGTTTCCTCCATAACCACTACCGAATGAGACGATCTGCCTGCGATCTGGGATGTGGGCGATTAACGTCTGCTCAGGGTTACAGGGCCAGTTGTTCACCAAGGGTTCTGGAAGACACATTGGTTTATTTGAATCAGTCGACAGCTTGGAAGAAGGAGTGGACAGCATCATAATCAGTATTAATAGCTGAAGTATTATGGGTTATTTATAAGCAGTAATCATGGTTGAAATACCAGAAGTGCAACGGCAATACTGGTCATTTTCATTAGTATTCATAAGTATTCAGCACTGCCTTTGTGCTGCTGAATGACAGACAATCTAGCTTGTTGACGTACTTTTGAGCGGCAGAGGACAGCCGACGGAGTGCAGACAGCGGACGAACTCGCCCGTCCCCAGAGCGGACAGCACGGCCTTCCCCATACGAGTCATCACCCTCATACTGGCCACCACGTACGGAGAGTCTGTCAGCTCCACCCCAATCTTAGAGAGGGGGGAACCTACGGGGCCCATGCTGAAGGGGATCACATACATGGTACGACCTGAGGACAGAGACAGTAAGACATCATGAACATGCTTCACTGGAGCTGCGTTCTTCATTTTGGTCTCAATTTCAGTTGAGTAGTTGAGATGAAATCCATATTTTTCTGCACATACTGCACATCAGCAGTGCAAACAAAGGTCACAGTGCCAGATTAGCTGCCTACCCAAATCTAAATTATAGTGATATTTAACAGCTTATCATTTCTAAGCTTGTTCAGAATATTCACTTTTGTCATTTTGTTTTCATTTCTTCATCCTGTCTGATTAAACCTCGCTCTCTGTTGTACCTTTCATGCAGCCTGGAAACCGCTGACTCATCTCTTTGTCGAACTCTTCCGGGGACATCCAGCGGCCAAGCTGGCTGACTCCGCCATCCAGTGGTGTGGGCACCGTGTCCTTCCGGTCCCGGGTCACAATCACAGTCTTACTCTCAACACGAGCCACGTCTCTCGGGTCGGTCCTGGCCAACCAGCTACAGGAGGAGAAGGAGGGAGGTAGGAAATTAAAGTTTGATTACATTTTAGGATTTGCAGCAGTGTTGTTTGTTGATGTCTGCCGGGAGGCTGGTGTGATCCTGCTGAACGAGCTGGAACTACTGGTTTGTCAGAATGTTGACCTTTTGACATATGTTGTTGTTTCAACAGCTGATGATGACTAACTTATGCAAATTTTCCAAAGCAACAACATGACTGAGCAATCTGGCAGTTGCATTAGGTTACACTGTCTCCATACACTGCTGACAGTCAAAAATCCATGTAAGACCTGTTGTTGTTTACAGATCAGATCGGGAACCAGACTAGCATCATTTCTTCTGTTTCACCCAGGTCACACTCCCTCCAGTCCCACCAACAAATATCAAAATACCTCGAACATTTCAAAACAAATGTGTATGTTTTGCCCCACCACAAACCACCTCAAATCAACCTCCAGTCAACCCACCAGTTCTCATATTTCTTGAGCTTCTTGATCATCCCCTGCTCCTCCAGCTGGGCCAGGATGGTGCGGTTCTCCTCATCGGAGCCGTCGCAGATGTGGAGGGAGTCAGGCTGGCACAGAGTCACATTGGCGTCCACAAACTCCTTGACCGCTGGGCTGAGGGCACAAAGGTCGCCCTGCAGGATCCTGGGACCATTCTGGTTCTGGGATGGAAGCTGAGGAGGCATGGTGGAAGAGTGTGGATAGACAGAGATAGAAAAGACGAGAGGAGGTCTAGGAGTGGACGAGCCTGGAGAAAAGATTCAGATGGGGTGGAGAAGAAAGGAAAGAGAGGGTAAATTGAGGAGAGGAAAGGGGGGTGAGAAGGGTGAAGAGAGGACATGAGAATTGGATAAGGGTGAGGAAAAGTCAACAAGAGGGTGAGGAAGAAAAGAGATGAGGGAAGAGGCAAAGAAAGCAGCGAACAAATTGGAGGAAAGAAAAAGATGGCGAGGGTAAAAGAGAGAAAGGATAGAAAAAAGTTTAGCACTTTATTATAATAAAAAAGTCATTTTCAGTCTTTCTTGACTCTGTTAGCTGTTATAATTTGTCTAATTTATACTATTCTGCATAACAAATACTACATCAAATTTGCTGCAGCCTCCAGATCAGACAGACTGTGTGTGATGTAATAGCATCCCTCTGCAGATAACCTCCGTTTCCCTCCTCATATTACGCTGGAAATAAAGAGCATCAGGTTACCTTCAGTAGTTTGTGAGGAGCAGAGAGCCTCTAGCTTGGCCTCATCAGATGATGTGTCTGTTGGCTGTTTCCAGAAGAGATGAGGATTCCTTCTCCCTCTTGGTTAGTTGTATCTGCTGTGGTGAGAGTTTTCTTTTATACTCTGGGATGTCCCACAAGAGGAGGAGGAGGAGGAGGAGGAGGGAGGAGGAGGAGGAGGTGTGGGGGGAGAGGCTTGTCCTCTGGGCTATTTGCATGAACCTGTTGTTCTCCGCAGATCTGCAAAACACTTTGTTACAGGCCGCCGGTGAATTATTAATCAGCAGCGGGACGTAACGTTGTCGTCACGTAACCGGTTCCCTCTGCCGGTGGCTGAACACTGATAGCTGGGCTCAGATCCCAAGGAGAGAGACAGACAGTTTTGTCCTCACCACTGCTGGCACTATCTCGCTCTATGACACACTCCTATGAATAGGAAAGTAAGAGTGATAACGCCCAGCTGTACAGTTTGATCGTTTTCCCACTGAAATCATGCTTCATTTTTTTGTTTCAAACGTCCCTGCAGTCTGGGTAGAGTCAGAAGTGTTGTGAAAAATCAAACAAAATAGGTGACGTGTTCAAAACTTTCTTTATAAACAGTCTCAGCTGTTAAAAAAAGTGCATTTGGGTGTCTTTTCATCAACACTTTTTAATTGTTAATCATCTTTCAGCTCAGATAAGCAGAGCCTGATGTAACCAGACAAACAATCCTGCAACATTAATTCTTTCCGTCTCTCTCTGCTCTCTGGGTGTGGAAACCTCCCGCTGCTGTTGAACTTTGACCCACATTACTAAGTGATGTAAGCACAGCGTTCGACAGCGTCCAGGCTGGTGTGTGTAGGGGCAGCACCTTCTGTGCCTCCTCTTCTCTGCCTCCACTCTATTGGATGACAGACGGAGGCTCGCCCTCATGCAGTCAAAGGTCAGCTAGGGAAAAGTGTGTGTGTGTGTGTGTGTGTGTTTGTGTGTGCATGGATGTGTATGTAGCAGTTACAAAAACTCTCTGAGTGAAGACACATTCAGCCTTTAAGGGTAAAAGTGAGTGTTGCAGTAAAGTAATAAGTATTAATACAGAAGTAGAAGTTTCAGCAGTAATAAAACCAGTTGTACCAGTTCTCATGATCAGACTGGGAAAGTTCTTTACTCAGTCTTTGAAGAGGCTGATATGCTGATTATCTACAGGAAACATTTGTGCTGTACCGGAAACTCCTTTAAAAGAAAGCAGAAAATTAGGAATATATTTGAATATTTAACAATAGTTTGACCCTTCGACAAGTTTGCAAAGGAACATCGAAACAAGCCTGATGCTTTTTGGACACAAGTCCTGTGGACTGATGACGTTAGAGTAGAACTTTTTGAGATCAAGTTTTTCTTTTATTTTTATAAGACAATAGCACAATAAGGGGGTTATGTGCACAAAAAATTACATAGAACATTGGCTCCAGTACAAAATAAAAAAAAAACAAACAAACAGGAAATACGAAGAAGGTCAAGAGCCAAAGGAGACTGAAAAGAAAGTCTGCGCTACAGTTCTGTCAGAAATTCGATTCTGTCAAGCATGATGCAGACAAATAGCAACCCCATCAATGTTGAATTATACATACAATGTACACATACACATATCTACACACATGCACGCATCTACACATATGCACTTAAGTACACAGATATAGAGATACACAGATGCGCACATACATACATACATACACACACACACACACACACACACACATAGATCCCCACCTACTCAACCCCTCAACCCTTCCTATCATCCCCCCCAGATCCCGTGAACCACCAGAAGGGCAGAAATTATATATATGTATATATATATATGTATATAATTTAAAAAAATAGAGTAGAACTTTCTGGACACAATGAGGAAAGGTATGTTTGGAGAAAAAAGGGACACCTGTCCAGCTGTTAAACGTGGGGGTGGATGGATCATGCTTTGAGCTTGTGTTGCAGCCAGTGGCAGTAGTTGTAGTTGCCGGTGCAGGAGATGGAACAAGTGCAATTGTTCTTCTGTGTTGTGCTTGTAGTAGTAGCAGTATTATAGTGCCCCAACAGTAGTAGTTACCATGGGTGATCGTAGGAGGGTATAAGTAGTAGTAGTGGTGCTAATATGGCAGCTTTTTGGGGATTTTTTTTCTTGTGTTGTGTCCCACCTGTACTTGACCTCAGCACTGATACAGTGACCAATCATAACTTCACAGAGAGTCCGATTAAATGCTGCGCAACAAGAGAAACAGGCAGGAAAACAACCTGCATGATAATGGCTCTTAAAGTTACACAACAGCCACTGCTCAAGTGTTTTATGGACAATATTCAGTCAGTTGTGCAACAGTCAGCAGTGATAAAACAGAGGATCTTTAACCTGGTCACTAAACTTTGGTGACACTCACGCTTGCTAACGTTTGTAGCATCAGAATGAAAAACCTAAAGCACTGAACGCAGACGAAGACTTTGGGTGAGGTGGTGACAGCAGCATAAGTAGTAGAAGGAAACATTTGTACAATAATATAAGTATTTAATAGTTCCCTGGCAGACTGTACCTCTCACCCAATGCATGCTGGGATAGGCAAAAGTGTCAAAAGAATCTCAACTCAGGGTTAACTGACCAGTTTTGTCATGGCATTTGACCATGTCTCATGTTCCTCCTCAGCAAATGGAAGCGGCTCACATGTCATCAGGTGATCCAAGTATGGATTGTCTGTTATGTCGAGAATTTAGCAGCTAAAGAGGCTGATATTTGCCTCAAGGGTCGGCGACAAGCAAACCAGAGCAAAACAGTTCACCAGGTGGACCCCAGCGGGATGATTATGTAAATGAGCAACAACTTAGCAGCTTTGTCAGGTGTATATCGGTGTTGTGTTTTCAGATTGTTCCGCTGCCCCAGAGTGCCCAAAAAGTAACAAACACAGAAAATATACAAACTTTTTAAATTTGGTTATCGAAGAATTGTGGCCAAAGTTTGAACTGAGCAAGACATTTTACTTTGTATGGTGACACTGTTTCTGTTTCATCCATAAAATGACCATTTGTATAACAATTACTTGCCACATATTGTCTTCATGAAGAAAACTTTTCTCACATGCCTCTATAGAGACTGAAGAATCCAAAAACAGCAACCTGGTTTCACTCCGAAGTCATTAGTCAGTGACTTCTGGTGTCAGACACAGATGAAAAATGCTGTGGGAAACATGGCGGGGCAATGAAAGTTAAGGCGGTGAAAGTTCCCATAGGGCGGGTAGCAGTGGTGGTGGATGGGTCCAACAATCACCAGCTCTCACCCAGGAGGCTGGTGTTTGCTTCCCATGTGATTGTAAAGCTTGTGACATACACTTGTAGGTGCGTTGTTTTGTTACCTATCTAAGGTAACTGTAGCTTTTGGCCGGGAGCAGATATCATCAGGTGGTACCCAACTGTCACTGTGTGTTTCGGCCCTCAACCACAACACACTGTAGTTGGAGGGCCGGCAGTGATTGGACAAATCACTGTCTATCTGCTCCTGGCCTTCAGCTTTCCTCCTCTCTCTTATTCCAAAACCAACAGGAGGCTCGTTCAGCCTCCTCCCCCATCTTGCAAGCAGCTTGTTTTTTGCTCCTTTCTTCAAGGCCCAGAGCTGACAATAATCACCACGCTGACTTGGCTGGGAAACCTCTGCATCCGATCTCCACCGGGAAGAGCCACACCTGCCAACCCTTGTCCTTACAATCCTGGACTAAGGACTGGTACTTCAAGGCCTTCCTCTGGTGGGCCACTTCGCAGCCTTCTTCCGATGGCACTGTTAGGTCTGGCTGGAGGGTTGTGTGCACCAAAGCCAAACCCTGTTTGTTTTTCCTAAACCCAACTATGTGCATGTGTAGGCAAAACATAACCACATGCGTTTGTTGTTGTAGGAAAAAAAAATTGTCAATTTGCAGTGTTGTATCGACAAAGTGTGTTTATTTTGAAAGAGAGAATATGCAAACTGTCCATTTCCTGTGAAAACAGAAGTGTGTTTTGAAAGAAGACAATGCATGTAACAGACTGAAGTTGACACAGCGTCCCAGAACATCAACAACCAACACACCCAGGGTACCTTGGACGTCGTATTTTGACGAGGAAAGTCCATGACCAAATATTAATATGTGACGTGGACGCAGTGAAAATGTGTTGAATCTGGGGAAAATTCTTGATGAACTGAAGAAAAGGGGGCTGCAAATATATATCAAAACATCTGTTTGCAAACTCTCACACAGCTCACAAGTCTCATTTATCCAGTTGTATGCTCAGTATTTCTCATTTTTGCTAAAACTTTTGTGCGTTTGATCTCAATGGAAGGCACAAGCAGAGTTCAAACCATGTGACTGTGATGTAGCTCCCGCGACGTTACCCATTGGTTTGTGGACTGCCGTTTTGAAGCCTCGAGATCAGCATTCAGCCATCGCCATCTTGTTCCTTTTGGAGCAAGAAGTGACCATATGTGGGTGAGTGGGTGGAGCTGTAGAGGAGTTAGCAGTGGGTCCAATTCACAGACTGTGGCGACGCCCCTCAGAGACAGTGAGTTATAAAAAAAATTCATCCCCCGTACAGTTGTCATGAGCAAGGAAATTAGCTACATAGACCAAAACCATTTGCAGGCTGCAAACATATTTACTTCTGCTGTAAAGTTGGACATTTTAATATGACAGTCTGAGGGGATTTACTTTGTTTTGGAGCCAGCCTCAAGTGGCCGTTAGAGTAACTGCCATTTTTGGGACTTTCAGCCTCGGAGATTAACACTTGGTTCAAAAGTGCACGTTGTGCTACACGTAGGTGAAAGTGTTTTGAATAGAAAAGTTTTAGAAGGTAAGATCTGCTGAATCAAATAAAACAGGGCCTCATATGTGTCATAGGATTAAAACACAACTTACTGAACAGAGATTTTTAATATATCTCAGCCTCTCTGTACTCTTACAATCTATTAAAGACATTGTCATGGAACCAAGAACATCAGTGTGTCGTAATAAAACATAAAAAACAGAGGAAACTCCCGGCTATCTGATAACAGTGACAACACAGATATCGTGTTCAGAGAAAATATCTTGAAAACAGACACAGAGTTTGGTCTGTTTATTTAGAAAGACATTCAGTAGATGTGCTGTTATACAGTCCTGGTCCCATCTTATCTGAGTGTGCTGTCACACTGAGAATTTACAGTAGTACTTTTATTTCAGTCAAGGTGGGGCCTCCTTGGATCGGACTTGGCTCTGACCTGTGGAGGCATGGACACAGGATCTCTGGGAGTGTCCTGCGGTGTCTGGCACCAGTGCGTTGGCGGCAGATCCATTTAGTCCAGTGGGTTGTGAGGTGGGTTAATGGCACGTGCCACAGATGCTCATTCAGATTGGGATCTGGGGAATTTGGAGGCCAGGTTGACACTTTGAGGTCTTTGTCACATTCCTTGGGCCATTCCTGAGCCATGTTTGCAGTGTGGCATGGTGCATTATCCTGCTGGGGGGCCACTGCCATTGGGGAGTACTGTTGCCATGAGGGGGGGTACTTGGTCTGCAACGGTGTTTGAGTGGGTGGATCATGTCAGGTGGTATCCATATGAATGCCAGAACCAAAGGTTTCCCAGCAGAACAATGCATTGGAACAAGTTATTCACTTCAGCTGTCAGTGGTTTGAATGTTGTGGCTGGTCGGTGTATACACCTGTAAGCATGCATACATAAACACATGGCTGCAAATACATATGACCTTTCCTCCTTTTATGTGTGTGTGTGTGTGTGTGTGTGTGTGTGTGTGTGTGTGTGTGTGTGTGTGAAAGTGGCTTAGTCTGTTTACAAGTTTTCTAGGACAAAAACAGTGGAAGAACATTGCTGACTGAACAAAGTTCATCAATAACAACTTGCTCAACAACAACAAGAACAACAACTGATAATGTTGTTTTCTGAGCTGTGTGTGTGTGTGTGTGTGTGCATGTGTGTTACCATCTAACCAGTGCGTCAACAATGTCTCAAATAGTGACACACTTAATTGTCCACTTGATTTCCCTCCGCTGACACTGTGAGGTTATAGCTGCGTATATATTTTATACTCTGAACATTTAGCCTTTTTGATTTACACTCACATATTTGTGAAGATAACACGTTGCAGTGTGGTGAAAATCATCACAGTAAACATCAGTGTATCCTGGCACGATCCACGTGACCTGGTTGTAAAAGAGCAGACATCATAGGACAAAATGTTTCCAAGCGATTACGACATCCTCTGGTGTGTCTTTACTGTATATGCATAACATGAGCTTATATATTAGAGACAGTGTCAAACATAAGCCAGGGCTTTGTGTTAAAGTGGCATGGGGAGATATGCTATCTCCAGACCTCGCTGTTGATTATTGTTTTGTAGGTTTGCAGCTCTGCTGATTTGACACATTAACATATTCAGGCATTTGTCTACAAAAACAACCATTACTTGTATCATACGCTGCTAAATTTGATGCAAACTGTTCGGTAAGAGACGGAGCTTAGAGAACATTTCCAGCAGTAATTTGAATAAATATTTGTGAGAACACCAAACATAAACAAAAACCTGAACTTGTTTAGCAACAGGGACTCTTTAGGCAGAGATGGTTATTCAGGCGTTGTGTTTGTTTTGAAAAGGGCTGCATCATTTGTATAGGCTGATGTGAGGTGCATAGTATATATGCTTAACATTTTCTCAAACTGTGCTTCGGGAAAAGTCTCATCAGTTATATTTGTTTACAGATTGTTACACATAACACCTGTTGTTACCTTTGTATGTGCTCTACTAGCATGCTCGGTACAACCGTTCGTAATGAGAGCTTCAGTCACGACTTTATCTAGTCATACTTTAGCCTATAGTTTAGCTAAAAAGTTAGAGATAATAAATAATAATAATAATAATGATAATAATAAACCTTATTTATAAAGCCTTAAAACAAATTTACAAAGTGCTTTACACGGTTGATCTCGGATTACAAACAATGCAGAATTCAAGCAAATAAAATGAGGCAATTTTAAGAAAAATACAAAGAACAAGAAATAAAATAAAGATAAAATACCGTCACTGATGCAGATAAGCAAAGATTGGCAACTAATTGCCTTATAAATTGCGCTGAGGTAAATAAAAGAATACAATAACTGATGACGACACAAGATAAAAACAATAAAAATAATCACATGAGACAGATATAAAATAAGCAGTGTGCTAAAACTAATAAAAGGCTTTTTTGAACAGATACATTTAAAGGGGCAAAAAGCGAAATCGTTTCACCGCTAGGTTTGCTGTTGTGCACTGCCTGTAGACCAGAACAAAGTGTGTCATGAGCCACACCTCCCTCTACCTCTGCTGCTCCTCTGTTGTTACTTAGGCTACCTGTCCAGGAGAAGAAGAGCTAGCTCCGAGTCAGATTGTAGCCCCTTTAGCTCTCGCAGTGCTCTCCACCTTGGAAATGCAAGGCCAATGTTAATCCGAGTTTTGTCCCTTTCTTTATCCGACAACTTCTTCGCCAGCGACCGTTGTTTCTTTAGAGGTAATGTCAGATCCTGGTGGACGTTCTGCTCTCTGCCATTTCATTTCGAAAATACGCGCTGCCATTGCTCACTGGCCGTAGCCTTTTATAGGGAGGGAGGGCCGAGGGCTCTGAGAGAAGGGAGGAGGCGGCAATTCACATGAACGTACATGAACGTGTTTGCCATGAACTTTGGTGCATACATTCATATCCCCCTCAGGATGAACTGTAACCACTGTGTTGATCCCTTAAGTCTACAACCATCAGCCTCGTTTCTATTCTGTCTTTAGTACTATTTACCTAAACTAAGCTAAGGAACAGTTCATTCAAAAATCAAAAATAAACATTTCTTCCTTTTCCCTGTCGTTCTATTTATCACTCAAAATTGTTTTGGTGTGAGTTGCTGAGTGTTGAAGATATCAGCCATAGAGACATCTGCCTTCTCTCCAATATAATGGAACTAGATGGCACTCAGCCTGTGGTGCTCAAAGCGTTAAAAAAAATACATTCGGAAAACTCAACAGCAATGTCTCTTTCCAGGAGTCATGACCTGGTTACTCAAGTTGATCCACAAATTTGTTGTGACCTATTTTCTTTCTGCCGAACTGCACCAGCCAACCAACACCATTAATGTCTACATCCTGCGCTGTCATGAGCACGAGCCTCATGTCCATTAGCAGATGCACGCTTTCTTCTGTCTGGTGATATGGTTGGCGGGTGTAGTTCTGTAGACAGAAAATAGTTCCTACATGAAACTGCTTACAAAAGGTGTGTGGATTATCTTGAGTAACTGGGTCATGATTCCTGGAAAGAGACATTGCTGTTGAGGTTTTTAGCGCTTTGAGCGCCACAAGCAGAGTGCCATCTAGTTCCATTTTATTGGAGAGAAGGCAGATATCTTGTTGGCTGATAGGGGTGTAATCAGGCGGCTATGGCTTAAGGCCCTGACACACCAAGCCAACGGTCGGCTGTCGACCAAAGTCGGGCTATCAGTGAGCGTCTGTCGCCCTAGTTTTTGCGGTGTGTCCTGCACCGTTGGCCCTTCGGCGTCGGTGGCTTTTCGGCCGATTGAGCATGTTGAATCGGCGGCAGAGCTAGTCGGAGAAAGAGATCACTCTGATTGGCTGTTCAGGTTTTATTCCCTCGGCCCTGTAGCGAGTGAATCTGCCTGTAGTGAAACCGGGGCTAACTGGTGCTTCATCCTCAGGCTCCACTTCACTCAGCTGCTCACAGACCTGCTGCTTCTTCCCACTTTAACCTGAATAACAAACCGGAGCTAGCTGTGAGGCTAGTGGAGCTTTAGCCGCAGCATGACCGGAGGGAAGCACAGCCAGTTAGCCTCCGCTAGCTTCCCAGCTAGCCCCGGCTTCAAACGGAGAGCCGGAGCTAGCTGGGAGCGGCTTCCAGAGTGTTAGCCACAGCTTAACAGAGGGGCGCACAGCCAGTTGGCCTCCGCTAGTCTCTAAGCTAGCCCTGGCTCTCCATTTGGATCCAACCGGAGTACAGAGCCCTGGTTTGTTATTCAGGTTAAAGTGGGAAGAAACAGCGGGTTTGTCGGGCAGCTGAGTGAAGTGGAGCCTGCGGAGGAAACACCGGGACTGTCTGGATGTAATAGTCCGTGGAGGTGCTGCGGTGCTCGGCTGCACAGATAGGTAACACCTCGGCTGACAGAATGTACCACTCTGTCACTACGCTCTCTCACGCAGGCGCAGAACGTACGTGCCACTTGGCCGTTGGATGTAGTCCGTGTAGTGTGTTCAAATGCAACTGACACAGGGCGACGTGAGGCGACGTGAGGCAACGTAGACAACGCAACAGTTGGCTTTCGTCGCCGCTAGTTCTTTGATGTCGGTTTGGTGTGTCCACACCTTTAGAGGTAGAGTGGGTCGTCTATTAATCAGAAGATCAGCAGCTCTATCTCGGCTCCTCCAGTCTCCATGTCGAAGTATCCTTGACCAAGATACTGAACCCCAAACGGCTGTTACATTGGTGTGTGAGTGTGTTGAAAACTGAGCATCAGGTGGCACCTTGTATGGTAGCCTCCACCATGAGTGTATGAATGTGTGTGTGAGAGGCGCTATACAAGTGCAGTCCCTTTACCATTTAAATCACCGGTTTCAAAACAATACGATATTTTATCTCTTTGGACAACGATACGATCCGATATTACAAAGTCTGCAAAGATGCGAACGTCAACACCATATGACAAAAATATCAAAGTCAGCTCATTCGTAACTGTCAGGGTTCATAGGCAAATCAGCTGTTTTCTGCTAGTGACCCTTTATTAGCTTTAGCATGTTTACTTTGCATAAATCAGCCCAGCGGCTCACTGACTTTTTGCCTCTGCTCATAGCTTAACAGATTACATGCAGTGTTATTATTTTTTTTTTTTACTAAAACTGTTGGATCAAGTCACGGCATCTGCTGACAGAACAGCTCGGTTGAATTTCAGCCTGCATGCACCTTTATTCAGTCGGACATTATTGAGACAGAGCAGCCAATGTTTCTGTCGTGAGAAGTGAGCAGAATGCCCATGTCCCAACCAGGCATTGTCGTGTAATGTCTGGTAAAGGCACTGTTTACATGCGGCATGTGCTTTGTCTGTTGTCCCATATTGTCTCTAAAATCAAACATTTCCACACTGCTGATTTATTCCTGAGTAAACAGCGTTGTCTACTTGCCATCTGCCTGCTGCTGTTTGATGTTGACACAGAATTTCAAAATAAAGGTGTATCCTAAAGATGATGATATATAGATAAGTGTTTTTTACTTCACATCGATGACATTGGATCGTTGATCTTTGAATTGATATATGGATCCACATCGATGGATCGTTACACTCCTAGTCTTGTATCCCCAACACTCAACCCACACCAACACAATCTAGATTGATAAATAGCACTATTTATGATTTCGGGGGTGAACTGTCCCTTTAACAAACTAGCGTAAGATGGTTAATATGGTAAGATTTGTACATCATAAACACCAGTATGTTAGCATTTAGCTCAAAACACAACTGTGCCTGAGTACACAGAGCTGGTAGCATGTCTGTAGACCAGGGGCATCAAACATACAGGTCAGATCCAACCTGCTAAAGAGTCCAGTCGGCCCCCAAGATAGCTTTACACACCTGGGGCCGTATTCCTAGCTTAGGAGTGAGGAGGTGTGGTCGACCCTGTTGCTGGGCATGATGCATTCTTTTAAGTGATGTGACTGGTTGTCACAGACACACCCCTTTGTGAGCCTGCAAGGTGTGGACACCCAGAGGAGATGAAATGAACTGCTGACTGTGAAAGTGTTGTCGTTGTTTGTGTGATCACTCTGCTGATGGAAGGTTGAGGCAGACTCAAGTCATCTCTGCTGCACTGTGGCATTTTTCCAGGAAACTTAGTGTTGTGATCATTTTCTTTCTGGCGTTATAGCGCTAGGTGGGAAATGTGTGCGTATCCCTAATGACATCAACCACACGTATTATCCCTGCATGATCTAATGGGTAGTGTTATGGGAGAGTAGTTCTCAGACCTCTTTGTGTTTCCACCATTTTCTCCTCTTCTTAAGCAACTCTTAACTCCCTGCTCCTAACAGGTTTCCACCTTAGCAGCTCTTTTAAGGTCTGAGATGCTGTGTGAATGCTGCTTCAGAGGTTTTTCCACCCTGACCATGACACAGTTCTCTGTACTCTGGTTGAACGATATCACTGAGGCACTGCCAAAAGGTTTGATTTGTAAATGGTCTGTAAGGCAAGGCAGCTTTATTTGTATAGCACAGTTCATACACCAGGGCAATTCAAAATGTTTTACTGAGCAATAAAATATAAAACATAATAAAGGATACAGATTTGCAATAAAAGAGTAACGGCAGGGGATAACTCGCCTGCTTCCTCAATAGCTTCCACTTTAGTTTGTTGTGGTGATGCCAGCATTACTATACAGGAGTGTGAATGTGTGCACAGGTGAGGAGAAGATTCACTGAGTGTGGAAAAACAGACATTTTCTTATGATATCTCAGACTGATTATTATCTGTTTTGTAAAAGCATGAATGTACTTGTACTTCCTTACGCTAAAAGAAAGGGAAACATTTGGAGATGGTGTCCTTTATGGCTATTCTGCAGTGGTTTTACAGGTTCAGCTGGGCTGTTTGTTGCCCGTGAACTTAAATGGGTTTGACTCCCCTGCTGTCGACTATTAGTGTTGTTGGGTAAAAAAAGTCCTTTCATTTCATGGTATGTTACATCACCTCATAAACTGAGTATATACAGTGCACAATCTATATCATATCCAGAGATAATCTTATATCACTTGTTTTATGAACACAGGACGGAAGAGTTTGACCAGTTCTATCTGTAAAGAGACAAAGCCCAGATAACAGGACGGGTATAAGTACAGGCAGTTAACTGAAAACACAGCTGGCTGTGAGTTCATAAAATCCCTTGAAGTAATGCAACACACCAGTTAGTGCAGGGTGAATGTATAAACTGCAGGAGTTCAGTCAGGAGAGACTTATTTTTGAGTGAACAATTATCTGTTACAAAATGCACAATATGATGAATGGTGAAAAGTTCGTTGGTGATTAATCCCCATTGTGACGTGAATGTTTAGAGGGCACAGATGTCATGGTTAGTTTAAGTATATTCCCCCCTGATGGAGTCTAGACACTGGTGGTAGGAGAAATCCAGCACTTGGGCAGTGACTTGTGGTGTCAGAAACCAACAAAAAACAGTGTCCTTTAACATCGGCATGATATGTGGCTGATTGCCATTATAGTTTAACCGCACCTGGCGGTGTCAGGGGGAAACATGGTGGGGCAAGGACGAAAGTTAAGGCGGCGATACTCTGAGTGGGGCGGACAGGAGGGGCGGTAGATGGGTCCAACAAACACCAATATTTCCCTCGAGAGAGCGGTGTTCGCATCCTATAAGATTCTAAAACCAAACCTTGTTTTTTTTTCCTACACCCAACCACGTGTTTTTGTTGTTGAAGGAAAAAAACTTCAGTTTGCAGTGTTGTACCGATGTAGCGCGTTTATTGTATCTTGAAAAAGACAATGCATGTAACAGGCAGAGCTTGACATGGTGTCCCAGAACGTCAACAACCAACGCACCCAGGGTACCTTGCACATCATATGTGGATATGGAAAGACCAAACGTCAATATGTGATGAGGTCGGAGTGAGGATGTGTCAGTGGTGGAGGTGAAGAGAGGGATGGCTGAAGGATGAGGATGATGGGCAGTGGATGAGCTGAAGACTGGAGGTGAACGAGGTGGGCGAGGGTTGCATCTGTTCGTCCTACAAAGACAACTGACAGCAACAGAGAGGTGAGCAGTTTTAAACCTTGACAGCAACGATAAGATTGGCTCAGGGAGGTCATGGCGAAATCTGGTAGGATTAATTGAAGGTGATGCCCATAGTCAGCTAATAGAGTCAAAGCTGGAGTTGAGCAGTTGAATGATTGAGAGTCTTCCTGACTTAACTTTCGCTAAGCTTTATAACTGGGGAGAGGGACGTCTGGGGTGCTTTGCTTGGCCTGCTGCCCCCGCGACCCGACCCTGGATAAGTGAATGAAAATGGATGGATGTAATGCTAGTAATATTCTATGATAATGATGATTTTCTTCCTCTCAGATCTATGTGGCCTGATTCAAGTGAGCCTAATCACATTTACTTACTCCTGTAAAGCTTAAAATATTGTTTTCATACATATTCCATATTTCAATTTTTTTATAATCTTGTGGGAACTGTGATTTTCCACTGCTGATGTTTGTGCAAATGTTCTGATTGCCACAGATTACAACTAATTGCACCCTGTGTCATATTATTACAGACAAAGCCCCTGCATTGTTATCAGACACGCGGCTTTACATCAGTGTACTTGGTACTTTAACCTCTTCTACCACAGCTGCTGTTTGCTGTAGGTATGAATCACGCATTGCATCGTTGGGACCGAAGCTGAATGACACACTTTGGTCTATCTTGTACCTGCTGCTGTCGTCACACCAGTAACACTGAAATTTACAAAAGAGTTCATCAAACTCTGAAGTACGACAAAGGCTCTGCATCACTTTGTGATGAGGTGGATTTTACATGGTTTGATTTTGTCTCCTGTGCACAGACACATTTCTCTTTAGGTCATGAAAGACTTTGTATGCTAAAATACATCGGCAACATTTTTGAAAATCAAGTAATCGTTAAGGTCATTTTAAGGCAAGAGTGCCAAAAAAGAAAAAAATCACTGATTCCAGTTTTCAAATGTTATTGCTGGATAACTCATCATCTCTGTTACCAGTACGAAAAAAAACATTAAAAATCACACCTGGCATTCTTCATACAGTATCAGTAAAATTGTAAAGATTCTTACAAGGACTGAATTATGTGGATTTTTGCTATTGTTAAAAAGTTGGTGTTCAAACAGTGGACCTTCTTCCATTTTGGTCCGTAGCCAGGGGCATAGGTGAGGGTGTGGATGTAGATGAACCAGTGAATCGAAAGTTTTGCCTTCTGGCTCAGCTCCCTCTTCACCACAATGAACCGGCGCAGAGCCTGCATCACTGCAGAAGCCGCACCAAATTGCCGATCCATCTCACACTCATTCTACCCTCACTCATGAACAAGACCCCAAGATACTTGAATTCCCTTGCTTGAGACAATAACTTTCCCCCAACCCAGAGGGGGCAATCCACTAGTTTCAGCAGAGAACCATGGCATCAGAATTGGAGGCATTGACTCTCATCCTGACTGCTTCACACTCGGCTGCAAACCGCCCCAGTGCTGGAGGTCACTGTGTGATGAAGCCAACAGAACATCATCTGCAAAAAGTAGAGATACAACAGTTCTACAAGTGCCATTTATTAACAGTAAAATGCGACAACAGGTCTTGATTTGTTTGTTTATCAAATGATTTATTTAGCTCCGCCATCACAAATATATCCCCATCTAGACTGGGTCTGACCTGTTTCCAAGCAACACATAAACATCCCAAGACTGACTGACCCCTGAGGTAGAACAAGAACTGAAGTCTTTGATTAGGGCGCCACCTGGTGTCTCTTTAATATAATGCAATCCAGTCCAGCGACAAGACAGACTTACTTTAATGAGACTAATATTTAACCACCATAATATTTTGTAGTTTCAATTATGTGTTTTTGGACGTTTGAATCTGGGGCGCCGTCAGCCTCCATTAGGTGGAGTTGTGTTGCTACCCCCTCTCCCCTTGGATCTCCGCAAGTGTTGTGAGGACTCTAAAACTTCACCTGAGCCTCCAACTTCATATGGGTGAGTAGATAATGGCTGAATTATCATTTTTGGGTGCACTATCCCTTAAAGCTGCTTCTTCTGGGTCATACAATGTTCATGGTGGCTGGTGAGATGTGAGTCTAAGGACTTTGAAACCAGGAGGTTCCAGTTTGCAAATCCTGAGAGACACAAAGCCCAGAATAAACAGGGTGGTGTCTCTGTTGGAAAGCACAGCAGTGACATCTAGTGGATTAAAACAAGAATGGAACATTTAAGAGAACCTGTTGCTTCACCCAGGAACTGTGTACCATGAGAGGAGTGGATACAGTTCTCCCTGTAGAGTTCAGAATATTTCCTCATTTGTGGAGTTATCTGTTGCAGCAGCTTTGATGTAGCGGCTAATTATCTGACCAATTAAGCTTCATGTTGCAGCCAGTTTGTGTCTCTCTGCAGCTGCATAATTAAAATGATTCTACCATTATTCACTTTCAGTGTGGCCTAAATGTCCATATTTTGAACTTTGTGATAATTCAACATATTATTCAACATTATAATTATTGCTGGGTTTGATGTGTCTTTAGAAGAAAATTTGGACTGACAGAGGGATTTGTTCTTATTGATTTCAAATTGCAACTATGGTTGCGTGAGTACACCATTATCTGTATCTGTATTTGTATCTGTTCAACCAGCTAAATGATCTGTATCCCTATCTGTACTCAGAGTGGGCAGAGTTCAAACAGGAAATGGTTGGGACTTAATCATTAGTTATTAGCCTGAAATTGATATGGGTCGATCAGAATTTGCTATATTTATATGTTTTTTAGATTTATTTTCAGCAAACGAAGCTGTGAGTGTACCACATGGGAAAAGCTATTTTCAAACCTTCCCGTGTGGACAAGGCATGAAACTGATTTTTATCAGTGTCGTTATTCATGTTGTGTCTTCGTCTTTTCTATGAGTTGATACTGATCTGAAAACACAGTTGAGTCATTCGTCTATGAGGGGATCTGATAAAAAGTCTGAGGAATGTTACTTTCATTTTCTGGGCGCTGTCTGGTTTCATGTACTTGTAAGGAGAAAAGGTTGGACCGTACAGTAGGTTTTTAAAGGATCATGTTCAGTAGTTTCAGTAACTGTGGTCAAAAGGAAAGAATCACTCATGAACTGCACAGCGCTGGTCGAGAATCCACAACACTCTGGTCTAACTGTCTTCAAAATGAAATGTTTCACGTTCCTGCTGTTTCTGTATCTTTTCTCTCGGTCTGTGGTCGGTGAGTAATTCTACTGTTGTCCATTATTTGATGTTTTAGGGCCACGCAGCATGTTGGGGTTAAGATATTTCAGCATACATATAAAACATTTCAGTGATCTGAATGAGGAACTTGAACTTCATAGTAGCTCTTTGTTCTGCTGGTGCGGTGCCCGTGGTCACAGACACACATAACGAAATTTGTCTTGGGTTGTCATTATTCTGACTGTTTTAAAGCCCATTTACTTTTTTTAAAGTCTGTCTTAAAACAATATTAGGTGCCCATAAAAACTTGGAGACAGGTTTTGCCTCGTGCAATTATTCCTTCTGTCTGTACAAAATATCATGGCAGTCCATTACAATAGTTACTGAGATGTTTCAGTCTGATTCAAAGTGGTGGGCCGACAGGAAGAACAATATCTTGCCAATAACTTGTAATCCGATAGGTAAGAGCTTAAACTATTTGATGAGAAGGAGTTTGGGAAATGAGGAAAAACTCGAGTCACACTTTGATTTTTATACTACTTAAGCAATCTGAGAACAAATACCACTTCACAAACTACAGACCTTCTTTCATGACTACCTCAATTCTCCAAAATCCTAGAAAAGCTTTTCAGTAACTGGCTGGAAAAATTCATAGACAAACACAAATTACTCACTGCAAGTCAACATGGATTCAGATCAAACAGAGCAACATCACTGGCATTAATAGATTAATTTGAGGAAATCACAGATTCACCAGACCAAAACCTGTATTCAGTTGGAATATTCATGGACATAAATAAAAAGGCTTTTAACACAATTAACCATGATGTATTATTATTATAAACCATGTTATAATATTCAATAAACTAGAACGGTATGGCACCAGGGGGAAAGCGTTAGATTGGGTGAGGAGTTATTTGTCTAACAGAAAGCAGTTTGTTCAACATGTCTGGACATTACTTGTGGTGTCCCCCAGGGGTCAGTGTTGGGTCCTAAATTGTTTATTCTTTACATCAATGATTTATGCAACATATCAAAAGCAATAGTATTTTCTGATGATAATAATTTTTTTTTCTTTTTTTGCTCTGGCAGTGATTTGCATGTTTTAATGCAGGTGATCAAGTCAGAATTGATTAAATTGAAAATATGGTTTGATAGAAATAAATTATCATTAAACCTGAACAAAACAGGACTGATACTTTTTGGGAACTGCAGAACTAATACATGGATAAATATTCATTTGGACGGGTTTACTATTGAAAGAGTTGATGAAATTGAATTCCTTGGGGTGACAATAGACGATCAAATCTATTGGAAAGCACATATTGAGCACGTACAAATCAAAGTATCAAAAAGTTAAATAAGCAAAGCAGGTCCTGGATCACAAGTCACTCCACATTCTGTACTGTTCACCAGTTTGTCCATATCTAAATTACTACAAAACAGTATAAAACACACAAACTTATACATTAAAAGCTAATTTAAAAAGGTGAGTTTTGAGCATGGTCTTGAATGTTGGGAGGTGTGTCCAGATACAGATGGGTTTGGGTAGTGAGTTCCAGAGGGAGGGGGCAGTGATGGAGAAGGCCCTGTCCCCCCAGGTTCGGTGCTTGGTCCATGCAGGTAGTAAGAGGAGATCTCCTTTGGATGAGCGGAGGTCGCGGGAGGGGGTGTGGTGGTGGAGTAGGTGTATGAGGTAGGAGGGGGCCTGGTTGTTGAGTGCTTTGTGTGTGAGGAGGAGGATTTTGAACTATATGCGATGTGTGATGGGGAGCCAGTGTAGGTTTTGGAGGATGGGGGTGATGTGGTCTCGGGAGCGGGTGTGGGTGAGCAGGTGGGCAGCGGAGCTCTTGATGTATTGAAGTTTAGTGAGGAGTTTGGATGATGAGCCATAGAGGATGCTATTGCAATAGTCCAGTCTGGATGTGATAAATGCATGGATGAGGGTTTCTGCAGCAGAGAAGGTGAGTGAGGGGCGGAGACGGGCGATGTTCTTAAGGTGGAAGAAGGCAGTCCTGGTGATGTGATTGATGTGGTGGTCAAACCTTAGCTGGCTGTTGAAGATGATTCCTAGGTTGCGGGTGTATGGTGAGGGAAACAGAGTGCAGTTATCGAAGGTGAGGCAGAGGTTGTGGGTAGCTTTGGTGCGGTATGTGGGGTCAATGATGATTATGTCCAATTTGTCACTGTTCAGTTGGAGATAGTTTGTTTGCATCCATGATTTTATTTCAGTGAGATAGTTGGTGAGTGTGGAGTGGGTGGTGTTGGTGATGGCTTTGGTGGAGATGTACAGTTGGATGTCGTCGGCGTAGCAGTGGAACTGGAGGCTGTGACAACGGATGATCTTGCCAAGGGGGAGCATGTAGAGGATGAAGATGAGGGGACCAAGCACAGACCCCTGGGGGACACCTTGGGACAGGGGAGCGGTGGAGGAGGTGCAGTTGTTTATACTGATGAACTGGTGTCGGTTGGTGAGGTAGGAGTGAATCCAGGAGAGTGCTGTACCGGTGATGTGGAGAGATGATTCCAGTCGGGAGAGCAGGATGGAGTGATTGATGGTGTCGTAAGGCTGCTGTGAGGTCAAGGAGGATGAGAATGTTGAGGTGTCCGGAGTCTAAGGAGAGGTCGTTGGTGACTTTCAGGAGGGCTGTTTCAGTGCTATGTTTTGAACCGAAACCAGATTAGAAAGATTCAAACAGGTTATTGGAGGTGAGGTGGGTTCTGAGTTGTGAGGCGACAGCACGTTCCAGGATTTTTGACAGGAAGGGGAGATTGGAGATGGGGCGGAAGTTACTTGGATTGTCAGGGTTTAAACCAGGTTTTTTGATGACTGGTGTGATGGCAGCCAGTTTGAAGGTTTGGGGGACAAAACCAGAGCTGAGGGAGGCGTTAATAATACCAGTAATGAGTGGGGAGATGGCAGGGAGGCAGTCCTTAATGAGTTTGGATGGTATGAGATCCAGGGTGCAGGTGGAGGTTTTCATTCCGGTCATGATGGTTGTTAACTGTGCTGGGGATACTGGAGAGAAGTGGGACAGGGGCTGAATGGTGATGGGTGGTGCAGCGGGTGGGGAGATGGGAGGGATCCTGGAGGTGTTGAGGTTACTGTGGATAGTGTTTATTTTTGTTTGGAAGTATGTTAAGAAGGATTGGCACTTTTCAGTGGTGAATGATGAGGAGGTGTCATGTGGTTTGAGGAGGGAGTTCATGGTGGAGAACATAGCCTTGGGGTTGTTGGAGCCAGAGTGGATGAGGTGAGAGTAGTGGGTGGACCGGGCAGCATTGAGTGCATCTTTCGAAACAAACTGCTACTAACTGACTAAAGCAAAGTTTGTTCATGCCATCATTAATACTGATGGACCTACTGTATCTGCACATTAAAAACTATCATATTTAGTATTAGGAAAAGAGTAAGTCTTGTGCCTTCTCCTTTCAGATTGTGCTGCTGATGGAAAGGAATACTTTGTGTATGCCGACTTCTGGTGTGCCAGGTACTCCAGAGAGCCGCAGCAGGTGGAGTATCTCATCGACTATTATTTCAATGATGAGTTTACAATGCAGTACAACAGCACAGTCGGGAACTGGACAGGCTTTACTCCAGCTGGATTAATCTTTACTCAAACATTTAATAAAGACCTTCGAGGGAGGATATTGGAAAGGAAGCTGATATGTGTCGACCATACTGATTTGTTATTGATTGCAATGGAGGAGAACATGGGTGAGTGATATGTGTGTCTCTTTAAATCATACACAGACAGAACTGCAAAAACATCATCTTGTGGTTTAAGACAATCTGTGCTATTTCTTCATAAAATGCCAGGCTTGACAAGCATGGTGGTACCAAACCTGGCAACCTCACTGTCACGACACCAAGATATAGAGTGCAGATCCATCCACCTTTTTTTCTACGGATTTTCAATTTGTACATTAAAATCTGAGTGAAAATGCAAATTTTTGTTTTGGACAAAATCTTGACTGGCTCTCGTTTAATTACGTCACAACATTGTGCCCTTTTCTGCAGTGGCACCCAAGCCTGCAAAACAGCACTGGGCTATGAAGTCAATTTGATATAGTGACCAAACTGTGGAATTACAACTTCCAGGTCCGTCACGTGATGTCATGGGGCCAAATTATACTGTTTCCTGTAGACTTACATTGTGAACGTGATGTCTGTTAATCAGTGGATACATTTTTTGAGCAACACAACCCCCACGAAATGACTAGATTTAAGTCATTCGGTCCGAATAACATTTCAAAAGTCTAGACGAGCCGCACAATTAAATCATTTATCCCAATTCAAGTTAGCAAAGCGCTAAACTGGAAGTTAGCCTCTGGGCTTGCGAAAGTCTCAAGTATTATTTATCATGCTCAGTGCATCCATGGGAGCAAAAGGAGCAAAGACTCAGTTGTTAATTTGATGATTCCATCATATAAATCTTTGACTGAAATGCCCAACAACCACAAAATACTGATGAAACATGTTGGAAATGTTGAAAGTAAACACTCCTCAAACAGTAGACACACATGCTGTTGGCTCAAAGATGGCGGCCATCTTTCAGTAAAAACTCTTCACCTTCTGATTTCAGCTGAACCCAACATCACTCTTACAGAGACCACCACCTCCAGTCACGACACCATGCTGGTGTGCAGCGCTTACGATTTCTACCCCAAACATATCAAGGTGACATGGCACAGCAACGGACAGGAAGTGACTTCAGGCGTGACCTCAACCGAGGTGATGACAAATGGAGACTGGACCTACCATGTCCACTCTTTCCTGGAGTTCACACCTGGCCGACAGGACAGGGTCAGCTGTGTGGTGGAGCACATCAGCCTCAGGGAGCCCAAGATTTATGACTGGGGTGAGGATGGAGCTAAGATTTTATTTTTGATTGGATCAGATGAGCAAACTCAAAGGAACTCCTCAACCTGGACCCTATTTCCCCATGTTTTTGTGTCTCAGGGACTCATGGGAACAACAGTTTTTGAAATTGGTCCAGTATTGGGAGAGAGCGCTGCAGCTGTGAAACAGGCTAAGTTAACGAGTCACATGAGTCACTGAGACACAAAAACATGAGAAAATAGAGTCCAAGCTGAAAAATACCAGAGTTCCCCTTTAACTTGTTCTGGAACAATACAGCTTCCTTTTTATGATCAGTACAGCATTGTTTTGTCATTAACAGGCATTGTGTATTCTGTACATATATAACAGATTTTTCTCTCGTCATTTTGTTGCAGACTCTTCCTTTAATCAGTCCGAGAGGAGCTTCGTGATTGGTGGAGTTTGTGCTCTGCTGTTGGGAGCAGTGATTCTGTCCTTAGGACTGATCCACTATAGGAGGAGACGCTCTGTAATCTGATAGAAAACCTGTTAAATCAGCCAGTCCTTCTGGATATTTCCAACCTGGACCTCCTTAGGTTTACTCACATGACCTGTCGTTCAAAAGCTACGCTCTGCGTGGTGTCATTAATGCTGACCATTTCAAGGTACAACCACCACAGCAGACTCAATAAACACTTCTGTCAGACAAAAACAAATAAATAACCTGTAGGTTTACCTTGTCTACACGTCAACACTGACAACAGACTTCTCTCTTAACAGAGTTTTACAAATGATTCATTTTCAACAACCTAAAACGCAGGGTTACAGGTTCTTCAGGGTTTACATCCTGAAAAAGGCTGTTTGTGCAGCTACGCGTGAGTTGTATCCCAGCTCCATTTTTAATATGTAGGCTAAGTGTGTTTTACATTTCATCATGAAATAGCCATCTGAATGAATGAAGGCTTATTAAATTTTTTGCTAGAGGAGTGCCTTGGATTTTTTTCTTTTTTGTATTTTTGGGTCCCCTGCCAAAGAGCACCCTCATCACTGTTGTTCTGACTTCTGAGCACTCTGGACTTCTCTTCTCTGAACCTAAAATGCAGTTTGCGTGTGAATGTACCACATGGAAAAAGCTATTATTAACCCTTTCCAAGTGGACAAGGCCTTAAACTGATTTTTATCTGTGTCTTTATACATGATGTGTCTTTGTCATTTCTATGAGTTAATAATGGTTTAAAAATAAACACTGACATTAGGAAAAGAGAAAGAAAGCTGAAAAACTAAAACATAGAGTCAGGCGTCTGTGGGGGGTTTGAAAAAAGGAAAAGAGGAGTCAGCTGAGGAATGATACTTGCGTTTTATGGGCAGTGTTTGGTTTCATGTTGGACTGTACAGTTTGTTTTTAAAGGATCATGTTCAGTAGTTTCAGTAACTGTGGTCAAAAGGAAAGAATCACTCATGAACTGCACAGCGCTGGTCGAGAATCCACAACACTCTGGTCTAACTGTCTTCAACATGAAATGTTTCACGTTCCTGCTGTTTCTGTATCTTTTCTCTCGGTCTGTGGTCGGTGAGTAATTCTACTGTTGTCCATTATTTGATGTTTTAGGGCCACACAGCATGTTGGGGTCAAAATATTGACATTGGTATCCCTGAAAGTCAAATGTTTTTAGATAGACGATGTGCAACCTGATTGTCTGAGGCAGTTTTTATACGCAGTTAACACAATGTGATTCACAGAATAATTGTTCTACAAAATTAAGAATAGCATTTAGTGAAAAAACACAACTGCTATTTTAACACAGCGAATATTTTAATAACCTTTTTTATATAACACAAGACGTAAACATAAATAAAAATATATTTTAAACCTGGTAACTGTATCTGTTAATCAAGTCTATTGTTGATTTCCTTTTTGAAAATATCATATCAACCAAGGTTGGGCCAAGTTTTGGAGGGCTTTGAGGGTGAGCAGAAGGTTTTTGTTGTCAATCTGGTACTGAACAGGGAGCCAGTGTAGCTGGATGAGAATGGAGGTGATGTGGTCGGATGATTTGGTGCAGGTAATGATCCCGGCAGATGAGTTTTGAACGATTTGAATTCTGTTAATGAGTTTGGTGGGAAGGCTGCCTTGCAGTCGTCAATACAGGATGTAACAGCTGTGTGGACCAAGACTTCAGTGCTGGACTGGGACAGTGATGGGTGGAGTCTGGAAATGCTGCCAAGGTGGAACAAAGCTGTCCAGGTAATGTTTTTCATGTGGGGTTCAAATGAAAGAATGCTGTCCAGAATGACACAGAGGCTCTTGACCTAGCTGGAGAAGGGTACAGGGAAAGTTATCAATGATGATGTGTGGGACTTGGGTGCTTTGGAGTTTGGATAGGGTGTTTTTGGAGCCAATGAGCAGGGCCTCAGTTTTGCTGCTGTTGAGTTTCAGAAAGTTCCTGCTCATCCAACTCTTGATGTCCCCAAGGCAGTTGGTGAGGGAGGTGGGAGAAAGGGCAGTGGAAGGTTTAGATGAGATGTAGACCTTTGTGCCATCTGTGTAGCAACGGAAATGAACACCATGGTAACGGAGGATTGTGCCCAGGGAATAAGGTAGATGATGATTAAAAGTGGATCCAATACTGACCCCTGGGGGACACCCAGTGAAACAGCAGAACACCTCGACCTGTGTTTACTTAGTTGAACAAACTATAGTCTGTCAGTGAGACAGGATGTGAGCCAGGACAGTGCAACACCAACTGCCAGAGCATACAAAAGTGGCTTCATAAAAAAGAGTGCTGGTAGTGGCCGTGCAGAGGTACACTATGAAGGGTAACCTGAACACACACCACCAGTTCTAAGCAGCAGATTAGCTCGCAGGAAGGCACCATGCATCCCGATGTGACCGCCTCCATGATGGTGTATAATCCACGGTAGCAGTTTGGTACTCAGGGAGAGGAGGCAAAATAACAGCAGATGGTTGCGATCTAGCTTGCAAAGCAGGCACACCAGAACAAAGTATGCAGCCAAAGCGAGCACAGCAGAGAGGTTCAATCGGGCCGGGGAGATTAGGCACATGAAGCCGGGTCCGAACAGCAGGTTGTCAGGCAGGCAAGCGCTGTGCACCACAGTGGGGCTGCCTCCATGTTGACGGATTAAAAATATGAATGTATCTGTAATGCAGACGTTCTGTTGTGGCTTGCCACCATTTTGGCCCCCTTTATCCCTTCATCCCAGCTGCAGCATTACGGTTATAAAGTCACAAAAGTCATACAGTTACTCCAGTAGAATAGTAGACGTCAATGTCCTGGCAGATTCAGGGTGTCTAATTTCCCCTTTTTTATTTTTGCATACATTTCAATGATCTGAATGAGGAAAGCTCGTTGACATTTTTTAAGTCTGTCTTAAAACAATATCAGTGTAATCATTCCTTCTGTCTGTACAAAATATCATGGCAGTCCATTACAATAGTTACTGAGATGTTTCAGTCTGAATCAAAGTGGTGGGCCGACAGGAAGAACAATATCTTGCCAATATCTTGTAATCTGATAGGTAAGAGCTTAAACTATTTGATGAAAAGGCATTCAGGAAATGAGGAATGCTGTCATTAATATTGATGGACCTGCTGTACCTGCACATTTAGTGTTTAAAAAAGAGTAAGTCTTGTGCCTTCTCCTTTCAGATTGTGCTGCTGATGGAAAGGGATACTTCATGTACACCGACTTCTGGTGTGCCTGGTACACCAGAGAGCCGGAGCAGGTGGAGTATCTCATTGACTATTATTTTAATGAGGAGTTTATGATGCAGTACAACAGCACAGTCGGGAACTGGACAGGCTTTACTCCAGCTGGATTAATCTTTGCATCAAAGTTTAATAAAGACAAGCACAATGTTGTGGGGAGGAAATCAGAGAGGCGGCTGATATGTGTCAACCATATTGGTTTGTTACTGAATGTAACGGAGGAGAACATGGGTGAGTGATGTCTGTGTCTCTTTAAATCATATACACTCACTTTTCACCAAGATATAAAGTGCAGATCCATCCACCTTGTTGGCTCAAAGATGGCGGCCATCTTTCAGTAAAAACTCTTCACCTTCTGATTTCAGCTGAACCCAACATCACTCTTACAGAGATCACCACCTCCAGTCATGGCACCATGCTGGTGTGCAGCGCTTACGATTTCTACCCCAAACATATCAGGGTGACATGGCACCGCAACGGACAGGAAGTGACTTCAGGCGTGACCTCAACTGAGGTGATGACAAACGGAGACTGGACCTACCATGTCCACTCTTTCCTGGAGTTCACACCTGGCCGACAGGACAGGGTCAGCTGTGTGGTGGAGCACATCAGCCTCAGGGAGCCCAAGATTTATGACTGGGGTGAGGATGGAGCTGAGATTTTATTTTTGATTGGATCAGATGAGCAAACTCAAAGGAACTCCTCAACCTGGACCCTATTCATCCAAGCTGAAAAATACCAGAGTTCCCCTTTAACTTGTTCTGGAACAATACTGCTTCCTTTTTATGTTCAGTACAGCATTGTTTTGTCATTAACAGGCATTGTGTATTCTGCACATATATAACAGATTTTTCTCTCGTCATTTTGTTGCAGACTCTTCCTTTAATCAGTCTGAGAGGAGCTTCGTGATTGGTGGAGTTTGTGCTCTGCTGTTGGGAGCAGTGATTCTGTCCTCAGGACTGATCCACTATAGGAGGAGACGCTCTGTAATCTGATAGAACACCTGTTATATCAGCCAGTCCTTCTGGATATTTCCAACCTGGATATTAGGTTTACTCATATGACCTGTCGTTCAAAAGCACTTCTGTCAGACAAAAACAAATAATTAAACAGTTACAACTCATCTATGAAGCGTTATCATAAGCCACAGATCCATATTATCCAGACCAAGCTTCATTTTACACAGCTTTGTTTTCCTCTCTCACACTGCTAATAGTCCTGACGATCTAAATCCAGCAAAATGTTTAGTCCAAACACGTTATTACATCCATAGATATCCACAAAGTGCTGTTGCATTGTTTCAAATGTTTTATCTTACAGGCAGCCAGTGGAGAGATTTCAGTCTAGTTTTTGCTGAGTTGTCCAGATATTTCAGTCTGGACCAAACCAGTGTGACTGAAAACTCCCAGTTTAAGCTCCCAGCAGCCCTCCAGTGTTGTTACTTTGCAATGTATGTAGTTTAACTTTAAAGTTATAACTGCACAGATTGTAGATTGTAACGTATATTTGAGACATTGACAGTTTGTAAAATTAATAATTATTTGTTGACTGAATCAATAAATATTCCTATTATTACTATTCGACTGGTCATCAGTTACTTGAATGCGTTGTCATTTGTCATTGTGACCTCTGGCAGCTGTCAATCAACTGTATATCTGTCATCTGTTTGTGTCTCAGTTGATGTGACGTATCATCCGCTGCGCCCCTTTGTGATGGTCCAACAAGCTGTCAGAGTAAGCATGGAGCCCACACTGTAACTAACTGCACAGTAGCTAGCTAGCTAACTCTACACTTTTCAGGGTTTGATTTTGGCTTTGGAACAGGGAAGAAAAGTATATCTTTTTCCAACCTCTCCAGGTAACCAGTATCATTAATACACGACGTGCCCCAGGCACAACATTTAGCTCCAAATCCACAAAACCAGCCTGAATATGCCTGAATGCCTGATGCTACCTTATGATTGGCCAGACTATGCAACGGGTCAATTGTGGGTCAGAATAGTCAGAGAAGCATGCTGGCTTACATACTGCAAATCGGACCAGATGTAGTAGAACATCCTGGTATTTTTGACATACTTTATATGTATTGGGACATACTAAATGTTTTCCTGGCGTACTATATAGTATGGTAGTATGGGTACTGGAACACACAGTAGGTTTACCCTGTCTACACGTCAGCACTGAAAACAGACTTAAATCTTCACCCTGGATGGAGTTTTACAAAAGATTTATTTTCAGCAACCTAAAATGCAGCTTGTGTGTGATGTACCACATGGAAAAAAACATTTTCAAACCTTCCAGAGTGGACAAGGCGTTAAACTGACTTTTATCAGTGTCTTTATTTATTGTTGTGTTGTTGTCTTTTCAATGAGTTGATACTGATCTCTGCTTTCGAATGAAAGAAAACTGAACTAAATTAACTGACAATAAGAAAAGAGGAAGAGAGAGGTAGCTGGCAAACACATGACGCAACACAGTTGTGTCATGTGTCTGTGAGGGGAATGATATTTAATTTTCTGGGTGGTGTTTGGTTTTATGTAATTTGTAGGAGAAAATGTTGGACTGCACAGTACTACAGGATCATGTTCAGTAGTTTCAGTAACTGTGGTCAAAAGGAAAGAATCACTCATGAACTGCACAGCGCTGGTCGAGAATCCACAACACTCTGGTCTAACTGTCTACAACATGAAATGTTTCACGTTCCTGCTGTTTCTGTATCTTTTCTCTCGGTCTGTGGTCGGTGAGTAATTCTACTGTTGTCCATTATTTGATGTTTTAGGGCCACGCAGCATGTTGGGGTTAGGATATTTCAACATACATATAAAACATTTCAGTGATCTGAATGAGGAACTTGAACTTCATAGCAGCTCTTTGTTCTGCTGGTGCGGTGCCCGTGGTCACAGACACACATTAACAAAATTTGTCTTGGGTTGTCATTACTCTGACTGTTTTAAAGCCCATTTACATTTTTTTTAAGTCTGTTTTTAAATAATATTAGGTGCCCATAAAAACTTGGAGACAGGTTTTGCCTCGTGTAATCATTCCTTCTGTCTGTACAAAATATCATGGCAGTCCATTACAATAGTTACTGAGATGTTTTAGTCTGAATCAAAGTGGTGGGCCGACAGGAAGAACAATATCTTGCCAATATCTTGTAATCTGATAGGTAAGAGCTTAAACTATTTGATGAGGAAGAGTTTGGGAAAACTTTTTTAAACTAGAAAAGCAATCTGAGAACAAATACCACTTGAAAAACAACAGACCTGTTTCATGACTACCTCAATTTTCCAAAATTCTAGAAAAGCTTTTCAGTTACCAGCTGGAAAAATTCATAGACAAACAAAAGAACTCACTGCAAGTCAACATGGATTCAGATCAAACAGAGCAACATCACTGTCATTAATAGATTCAGTTGAGGAAATCACAGATTCACCAGACCAAAACCTGTATTCAGTTGGAATATTCATGGACATAAAAAAGCTTTTAACACAATTAACCATGATGTATTATTCAATAAACTAGAACGGCACCAGGGGGAAAGCGTTAGATTGGGTGAGGAGTTATTTGTCTAACAGAAAGCAGTTTGTTCAACATGTCTGGACATTACTTGTGGTGTCCCCCAGGGGTCAGTGTTGGGCCCCTAATTGTTTATTCTTTACATCAATGATTTATGCAACATATCAAAAGCAATAAAATTTGATGATGATACAATTTTATTTTTTTTGCTCTGGCAGTGATTTGCATGTTTTAATGCAGGTGATCAATTCAGAATTGATTAAATTGAAAATATGGTTTGATAGAAATAAATGATCATTAAACCTGAACAAAACAAGACTGATACTTTTTGGGAACTGCAGAACTAATACATGGATAAATATTCATTTGGATGGGTTTACTATTGAAAGAGTTGATGAAATTGAATTCCTTGGGGTGACAGTTGACGATGAAATCTGTTTGAAATCACATATTAAGCATGTACAAACCAAAGTGTCAAAAACTATTGCAATGTTGAATAAGCAAAGCAGGTCCTGGATCACAAGTCACTCGACATTCTGTACTATTCACCATCTAAATTACTGTGCAGAGGTTTGGGGCAACAACTACAGAAGTACAATTCATCCATTACTTATTTTGCAAAAGAAGGCCATTTGGATCATTCATGGGGTGGGATATAGGGATCATACAACCTCATTATTCTCACAGTCAGAACTCTTAAAAATTGAAAGACCATGTGGAATTACAGACAGCACAAATAATATTTAAAGCAAAAGAGCAATGTACTACCAGGAAATCTTGAAAAAAGTATTCATTGAAAGGCAAGGGGGTTATAATTTAAGGAGGAAATTAAATTCCAAGACCCTGTCTGTGCATATGACAAGAACACGTTTTTGTATTTCAATCTGTGGGTTGAAACTATCGAATCTTTTGAATGTGGAGCTCAAGAAATGTCCAAACATAAACCAGTTTAAAAAGAGATGATTTTCACAAGAAAATACAAGAATGAAGGTGTTTACTCTTTATTTATTCATTTATTTATTACCATCAGTTTTGTGCTCGATGTGTAAGTGTGAGTATGTATATTTACATAGCTTGTGAATATGTGGGTGCATGTCAATAGTTTGTGTATATATTCCTAGTTTGACAAAGCAAAACAAATCTGTAATGATTGGATAAGGACATAAAGATGAAATTATTTTTTTGAATAAGGTGTGCACACATATATGTATATATGTATGTATATATATATGAATTTTTATGTTCTAAGTATTTTTGTAATTATTCTATATCTTGCTGTAAGACAAGTATGATTGGTAATTAATTTAATATGTTAGAAAAGGTCTAGAAGAATTATTTACTGTACAGCTATATTGTGATGGGGAGCTACATGATTACAATATAAGTTTGTACTTACTCCCACACCTTTTGGGACATATAAATAAAAGCATTATATGTTGTTTTCATGCTTCCTTTAGTAATCTGTTTTTTATTTCTGTCTACCACTGTATGATTATTTTGTTTTATTTGTTACTTACATGTTTGAAATAAACTGCAACTACCTAACTAACTTAAGCAAAGTGTGTGCATGCCATCATTAAAACTGATGGACCTACTGTATCTGCACATTAAAAAGTCTTGTGCCTTCTCCTTTCAGATTGTGCTGCTGATGGAAAGGGATACTTTGCTCATATCGACTCCTGGTGTGCCTTGTACTCCCCAGATCCGGAGAAGGTGGAGTATCTGATCGACTTTTATTTGAATGATGAGTTTACCATGCGGTTCAACAGCACAGTCGGGAACTGGACAGGCTTTACTCCAGCTGGATTAATCTTAACTCTGATATTTAATGAAGAAGACCTTCAGGGGAGGATGATGGAGAGGCAGCTGCTATGTGTCAACCATGTTGATTTCTTATTGAGTACAACAGAGTTGAACATGGGTGAGTGATATTTGTGAAACAAACAGAACTGCAAATATATAATTTTGTGGTTTAAGAGAATCTGTGCTATTTCTTGATAAAATGCCAGGCTTGACAAGCATGGTGGTACCAAACCTGGCAACCTCACTGTTACGACACCAAGATATAGGGCTCTAGTTTCCCGGCGTGGCGCAGGGTGGTGAACTCCACACAGAGCTAGTTTCGAGCAGCGCAACGCGAGGCGCGCTCAGTTTGGTAGTTTGGCAGACCGAGGTGCGCTGAGATGGGTGTGGTGGCGCAGCAGGGGGAGGTGTCGACAGATCCAGCTTGGCGCAGTGACAGTTTCGTGCCAAAAGGCTTGGCCGAAGGTGCGCTAAAAGCTCGCCAGCTGAAACCAGGTGTACTGTCAGCGCAGGCGGAGCGCAGCTGGTGTAAGCCAAAGTTTGGCTGACCGGCGGACAGTGCGCACACGTCACCAAAACCTCACAGGCAGGTTTCCAGAATGTCAGGCACATTAACAATGCAATAAATACCCACAAAACCACTATTCAATGCAACTATCTGCAATCAGCACATAAATGTATCTCTATATCGACTGTCCCGTCACATCTGATGTCAGATCAAAGGGGATTGGCACCGTTTGGCACGTTTGGCACGCGTAATGGAAACCCAACCTGATTTGATTAACACAGCTGCAAACTAATGAGTTCACATCCCTCTCAGCCAACCACAAACAGCCACAGCATCAGATAGGGAGTATATATTCAGCATCTGTCATCTTAGAAAAGTCAAAAGAAAAGAAACAGAGTGAGACTGCGAGAGAGAAAGAGAGAGCGCGCGCGCACGAGAGAAACGCAACATTGATTTACAATTGTGGTGACCTCCTCCCAGGCTACCTTTGCATCATCAGCCCGTGGAGGTCTGCTCGCAGTTCCGTATATTCGGACACTGCGAGCTTGGACCTCCCGGACCAAAACATCAGTTTCCTCCTGGGAGAAGTTTGGCCGTCTGACGCTGCTGCTCTCTTCTGCCATGGCGAATTGAGTAAACTCTCATTACGCCTTCGCGCGGCGCATTTAAGGGCGAGGAGAGGGGCTCATTTGATTGGTGTGATGTGTGTAAAACCCACTCCACGCCTTCTCTCCTCCCTCTTTCTGACTTGCGCCGGTAGGAGGGACGGAGGTGGGATAGAGGAGTAGCTGCACCAGGGCGCACAGTGTGCCAAATTTACAAAATCCGCCTGGCCACACCCAGTTGGCGAAGCGCAGGTGTGCTGCGCCTCCGCTGCGCCCGGTCTGCGAAACTAGAGCCCATAAAGTGCAGATCCATCCACCATTTTTCTACGGATTTTCAATTTGTACATTAAAATCTGAGTGAAAATGCAAATTTGTTTTTTTTACAAAATCTTGACTGGCTCTCTTTTAATTACGTCACACCATTGTGCCCTTTTCTGCAGTGGCACCTGAGCCTGCAGAATCAGCAGTGGGCTATGAAGCCAATTTGATATAGTGGCCAAACTGTTGAATTACAACTTCCAGGTCCGTCATGTGATGTCATGGGGCCAAATTATACTGTTTCCTGTAGACTTACATTGTGAACGTGATGTCTGTTAATCAGTGGATACATTTTTTGAGCAACACAACCCCCACGAAATGACTAGATTTAAGTCATTCGGTCCAAATAACATTTCAAAAGTCTAGACAAGCTGCACAATTAAATCATTTATCCCCATTCAATTTAGCAAAGCGCTAAACTAGAAGTTAGCCTCTGGGCTGGTGAAAGTCTCAAGTATTATTTATCATGCTCAGTGCATCCATGGGAGCAAACGAAGCAAAGAGATTTGTTAATCAGTTGTTAATTTGATGATTCCATCTTATAAATCTTTGACTGAAATGCCCAACAACCACAAAATACTGATGAAACATGTTGGAAATGTTCAAAGTAAACACTCCTCAAACAGTAGACACACATGCTGTTGACTCAAAGATGGCGGACAACTTTCAGTAAAAACTCTTCACCTTCTGATTTCAGCTGAACCCAACATCACTCTTACAGGGACCACCACCTCCAGTCACGACACCATGCTGGTGTGCAGCGCTTACGATTTCTACCCCAAACATATCAGGGTGACATGGCAC
>NC_065529.1:45990787-45993433 GCF_006386435.1 Epinephelus moara | reverse complement strand
TAGCATGTGTATGTAGCCTTTATAATGACTGTGATATGAGCTTAAAAGTAAAGGCAGTAAAAATACCCCAAAAACGCCTAGGGCCCATAGGGTTAAAGTTACAACTGGACAGATTGTAGATTGTAACGTATATTTGAGACACTGACAGTTTGTAAAATTTATAATTATTTGTTCACTTAATCAATAAATATTCCTGTTATCACTCTTCGTCTGGTCATCAGTTATTTGAATACGTTGTCATCTATCATTGCGACTTCTGGCAGCTGTCAATCAACTGTATATCTGTCATCTGTTTGCGTCTCAGTTGATGTGAAGTATCATCCGCTGCGCATAGAATTGACCTTTCTCTAAGCTCCGCCNCATCTATCATTGCGACTTCTGGCAGCTGTCAATCAACTGTATATCTGTCATCTGTTTGCGTCTCAGTTGATGTGAAGTATCATCCGCTGCGCATAGAATTGACCTTTCTCTAAGCTCCGCCCATTTGTGATGGTCCAACAAGCTGTCGGAGTAAGCATGGAGCCCACACTGTAACTAACTGCACTCCCTGAAGATATTTTATCAAATTGTTCAAAAAATGAAAGAGTGATTCCAGCCTGAAGATATTTTATCAAATTGTTCAAAAAATGAAAGAGTGATTCCAGAAAGAAGCAGACAGAGGGGTCTGCAGTCTGTGTTTGAAGGATATATCCAGGATGTCAAACTGACTCAGCAGCAACAACAGGTTAAAAAGACAAAGATAGTTAGAAGCTAAAGCCGAACTATAGGCTACAGATCACAGTGTAAAAGTGAACCACCACATCACTGCTGATCGCCACACAAGACAATGAATATAAAGGGAAACTCTGCCGATATTGAACCAGCTGTGTGGCATCACAGTGTGTGCAGATGAACGGTGTTTGGCTTCACCCCCGTGCTGCTGCCAGCACCTGGACCCAGTAGGCTATATCTTCAGTAGCTAGCTAGTTAACCCTTCACACACCGAGGCAATATTAATTTTAGTGACCTCCGATTGGCGTAACCGGGTGTCATTTCCGCCGACATGAATAACGATCTTACTAAATCTACGTTTAGCTTTAGCCAGCAGTTTTAAATTTGATTCAGTGTCGCCCGCTCTGGCCCCAGGGATACATTTGACTATGGCCGCTGGTGTTGCTAACTTCATGTTCCTCAGAATAGAGCCGCCAATAACCAGAGTTTTCTCCTCAGCGGGTGTGTCGCTGAGTGGGGAAAAGTGGTTAGAAACATTAACAGGCTGGTGGTGAACCGTGGGCTTCGGCTTGGGACTACGCTTCTCCCGGACAGTTATCCAGCCTCCCGGCTGCACGGGGGTTACCAGGGGACTGCTAGCAGAGGCTATGCTATGTGGCTCCGCACCGGCTACAGGGGGCTGGCTAACTACCGCAGCTACTGAATGGTTTTCCAAGGTGCGGAGCCACGCTTCTAATTCACTGAGCCTCGCCTCCAACGCAGCAAATAAGCTACACTTGTTACAATTACCACCGTCGCTAAAGGAGGCAGAGGCATAACTGAACATTTGGCACACTGAGCAAGAAAGAGCAGAGGGAGAAGCCATCGCTAAGCTAATGTAGCTAATAAGGCTAGTAATGTGCAAACAACAGCTAAGAGATTAGCAAGAAAGTCGTAAAAAGGAGGAGAGCTATAAGTGCTTAAACAGAACTAGTGTGGGTTAAGACTTGAATTAGGCTAGATGTTAAGCAACTGAAGTGAGAAAAGCAGTGTTATGACCCTGGGTCATTTATTTGTGATTCTGCTGTTCTGTTGTTCTGTTGTTCCTCCCTGCCTGAGGGTGCTGCTGCCACCCTTAGTGTGTTTCTCTCTCTCCAGGTGCTGGCTGCTGATTGGTAGTTGGAGATTGGTGGAGCTGGTATAAAATGGCCGCTGCTTGAGCTCTTCTCTTGGCCCTACTCCCAACTGCACCATGCTTTGTTGTACTGTGTTAAAAATGAGTTAATTGTGATATTAGTCCAGCAGTCCAGGTAGCTGTAGGGGTGGGTAGCCCTTTTTGTTCATCCTTTTCTCCTGTTTATTTATAGGGAGTCAGGTGAGTGACCTGTATTTTCATTTTCTTTACTTTTGGGTAGGTAAGTTAGTTTTGGAAAATAGATTGTTTTGTTTGTTGTTTTGGGCCACGCCCACCCTGAAGCTTATTGCTACCTTTCATGTTGAGTGTTAAATAAATTATCTTTTGGTGGACTGCAGCTGTGTGGCATTGGTCGTCCTTGGGAGTGGGGAAAGAGGGGAGCATTCTTTCATGCTATCTACCGTTAAACTGACTTATCAGTGTCTTTATTTATTGTTGTGTTGTCTTTTCAATGAGTTGATACTGATCTCAAACTCAAAGGAACTCCTCAACCTGGACCCTATTTCCCCATGTTTTTGTGTCTCAGAGACTCATGGGAACAACAGTTTTTGAAATAGGTCCAGTATTGGGAGAGAGCGCTGCAGCTGTGAAACAGGCTAAGTTAACGAGTCACATGAGTCACTGAGACACAAAAACATGAGAAAATAGAGTCCAAGCTGAAAATTACCAGAGTTCCCCTTTAACTTGTTCTGGAACAATACAGCTTCCTTTTTATGATCAGTACAGCATTGTTTTGTCATTAACAGGCATTGTGTATTCTG
>NC_065529.1:45988737-45990423 GCF_006386435.1 Epinephelus moara | reverse complement strand
GAACTGCACAGCGCTGGTCGAGAATCCACAACACTCTGGTCTAACTGTCTTCAACATGAAATGTTTCACGTTCCTGCTGTTTCTGTATCTTTTCTCTCGGTCTGTGGTCGGTGAGTAATTCTACTGTTGTTCATTATTTGATGTTTTAGGGCCACACAGCATGTTGGGGTTAAAATACTGACATTGGTATCTCTGAAAGTCAAATGGTTTTAGATAAAAGCTGTACAAAATGTTTGAGGCAGTCTACAATGTTGGAAATATAAATAAGTGCGTCATTCTATACTGGTATAGTTTTGAGGTACTTGTCCTTAATGTCCTTGATGCATTATTATAGGTTTAACTACCAAGAGTCTGTAAAGTAGTTTGAATAAGCTCCACTTCAGCCAGCACTGAGTTCTTATACATTGAGTGCATTTTGCTGCTAATACTTGTGTTCCTCTAATTATGAATAAAAATATGAATGTATCTGTGGTGCAGACGTTGTGTTGTGGCTTGCCACCATTTTGGTGCTGTTTATCCCTTCATCCCTGCTGCAGCATTACGGTTATAAAGTAACAAAAGTCATTTATTAACTCTAGTAGAATAGTAGACGTTGTCAATGTCCTCGCACATTTGGGGCGTTTAATTTCCCCTTTTTTATTTTTGTATGCATTTCAGTGATCAGAATGAGGAACTTGAACTTCATAGCAGCTTTCTGCTCTGCTGGTGTGGTGAACTTGAACTTCATAGCAGCTTTCTGCTCTGCTGGTGTGGTGCTTGTGGTCACAGAGACACATTAATAAAAACAATATCAGGTGCCCATAAAAACTTGGAGACAGGTTTTGCCTCGTGCAATCATTCCTTCTGTCTGTACAAAATATCATGGCAGTCCATTACAATAGTTACTGAGATGTTTTAGTCGGAATCAAAGTGGTGGGCCGACAGGAAGAACAATATCTTGTAATTGATAAGCAAAGTTTGTTCATGCCATCATTAATACTGATGGACCTACTGTATCTGCACATTAAAAACTATCATTATTTAGTATTAAGAAAAGAGTAAGTCTTGTGCCTTCTCCTTTCAGATTGTGCTGCTGATGGAAAGGGATACTTCATATTTACTGACAACAGGTGTGCCTGGTACACCAGAGAGCCGGAGCAGGTGGAGTATCTGATTGACTGGCATTTAAATAAAGAGTTTACGATGCAGTACAACAGCACAGTCGGGAACTGGACAGGCTTTACTCCAGCTGGATTAATCTTTGCATTGATGTATAATGAAAACATATATGATGTTAAGCAGAGGATATTGGAGAGGCAGGTGATATGTGTCGACAATACTGATTCGTTATTGAATGCAGTGGAGGAGAACATGGGTGAGTGATATGTGTGTCTCTTTAAATCATACACAAACAGAACTGCAAATATATAATTTTGTGGTTTAAGAGTAGCTGTGCTATTTCTTGATAAAATGCCAGGCTTGGCAAGCATGGTGGTACCAAACCTGGCAACCTCACTGTCACGACACCAAGATATAAAGTGCAGATCCATCCACCTTGTTGGCTCAAAGATGGCGGCCATCTTTCAGTAAAAACTCTTCACCTTCTGATTTCAGCTGAACCCAACATCACTCTTACAGAGACCACCACCTCCAGTCACGACACCATGCTGGTGTGCAGCGCTTACGATTTCTATCCCAAACATATCA